>NW_020874406.1:3342191-3794691 GCF_003935025.1 Abrus precatorius
TTAAGCCTTGTCAGGGAAGTACGGGACATGAGGCTAACATGCCTATCAATTCTTTAGGTAAGAATGACTTAATGGAAAATACTTCCAACATGAGTAAGGACATGGTTATAGACAATAGTAATAAGGAGCAAGTTATTCAGGAAGATCTATATGGGTCTTGGATGTTATCTAAAAAATCATTTAGGCAAAAACATAACTCTGCCTTGAATATTGGGATATATCTCAAAAATAAAAAATAAAAATAAATGTCATCAGGTTCTAGATTTGAGATATTAGGAGCCTTTAATTAAGAGTTGGACCAGGTAACTAAGTTGACCACTTACACTACCTCTGACCATTCTCAAAATAAGGATTCTAGTCCTAAGGCCTATTATAACAATAGGCAGTCAAGTAAATTTCTTCCTAACTCACACCTAACCGACCTTTCTAAGAAGGGACCTAAATCTAGACCTAGCCTTAAAATGATTAATAAAGGTAAAGCTTTAGCTTCTTAGTTTGAGAAGCCAAGCCATGTCAAGGTTGATATGATAGAACTAAAGAGGGACTATAGTCAAGAGGATAAGGAAACCCTTTGGTCAATGAGGTCTTATCATAAAACTTTGTAGCAAGATAGGAACTTAGGTCATTCTGTATTAGACCTTATAGGTCTAAATTTTGGGCTTCCTTGGTAAAATCAAGATTCTCCCTTCTTGGAACCAACTGATAAACCTCTTGATGGGATAATACAACTGGACATTGATAGAATCCAAAGTAAATTGGCACAGGATGATATAGATTCTTCTTAACATCCTGAGGATGCTGCCAAAATCAACTCCTGAAGTTATGAATTGCCTTTTCTAGAATTGTAGGGGTGCTGGGAAGGAAAACTTTTCCTAGGCTCATTAATGATTTGATCAAAATTCATAATATGGATTGATTGCTGTCTTTGAGCCTTGAATTATCCTAAATAAAGCTGATTTGGTTATTAAAAAATTAAACCTGAATGGATTTGTTAAGGTTAATGCTATAGGGTTCTCGGGTGGTATTTGGTGCTACTAGAATACTAGGAAATTCAAGGTTATTGTCCTAGATAAAAATAAGTATTTTGTTCATCTTAAAATTAGGAATAATTAGGAAGTTTAGGTGCTTACTGATAGACGATTGCCGAGTCGCTATCAAAACAACTAGGTTTTCTAAAGATTTTGTAGTATAGAGGCAAACCTAGGTTGATTTACGGAGACACATTTTCAGTCAAATTCAATTTTATGTTTTCTTTTAAAAAATGCAAATAAGGTTTTTGGGGTTTTGAAAATTGCAATTAATCAAATTAAATTACGAACATAATTAAAGTAAGTAAAAAATGAATTAAGAAATATCAATTCACAAAATACCAATTACGTGTAACTCCGACTATCACAGTATCTAAAGATTTAAATCCACGTTTGAACAATCACCCAATTCAATTATTAATTCAATTGAATAACTTAATTGAATAGAGTTACGAATTAAATCAAATAATCATTTAACCTAATTTGCATTAATTATCGAATTAGAGCATCAATTGAGTCCTAATTTGAAATCTAGCAACAGAAAAGTTAATCACAATCGCAATAAATAATTCTGAGATTAGAGAGAAAAATAGAACAAACTCAAAGCAATTAGTGCAGAACTCAAGTCGGAACTACAACGTTTGGATTTCGCGGATTGAATGAGAGGTTTAGCCTTCCATCGAAACACTTAACCCACGCAAGAATGAGAAAAGAACGGGAGAGTTCGAGAGAAAGTAAAAACAAGGATTCTTATTTCTGCCTAATCTCAAAAGCTTAAATAAAGTATCAAATCGCATGCGCAAACGTGCACACCCTAATTCAGAATCTCATTAGTTTATTTATAGGTTCTGATTAGGGTAAACTAATTGGCCAAAATTCAGGCCTCAATAATATCTAAAAGCTCAAATGCAATTATTAAATAACAAAGGTCCAAATGTAATCCTGCAAAAATATTCAGTAAATCTGTCTTAACTTCTAAAAATCATAAAAAATCGAAAACAACTCCAAATCCAGTAATCTATATACATTTTAAAGCCCTAGATGTGTAGAATCCAGTGTAACTAGAATCTGCCAAAAAATAATATCTGTAGAAAAAGTTATGGCTGAAAGAGTAGTCAGAGGTCAGAATTACCAAAAAATATGAAATTAAAGCATTTATTTGTAATAGGCCTAATTTATTCCAATAAGTAAACAATGGTAAAAACTATAAAAACATAGTATATTAAAAGTGTTTATAAATGAAAATAAAACTAGAAATCTAGACATAAAATATGTTTTATCACTTACATCTGTTTATGTTAGTCCTCAGAAAAACCTTAAAGCTCAGTGTTGGGCCTTTATCAATTTCAGTAATACAATAAATTGCCATGGTGTTTAGCTCGAGACTTCAATTCCGCTTTGTTTGAAAAAGAGAAATCTAGTGGGAGACCTGTTAACCTTAGCTTGTTGAACCAATTTGCTGATTGCCTTAATTACTGTGGGCTCCAAGATTTGGGTTTCAAGGGGAATCCCTTTACCTAGCAGAAGGGTAATATTACGGAAAGGATAAATAGAGTTGTAGTTAATGATGCTTAGAGAATGTTATTTCAAAACAACTCTGTAATCCATCTTCCTATTTTAAAATATGATCATACTACTCTTTGGTTGAAAATTAGGAGTAAGGATTGTAATTGGCATTATAATAAACCTTTCAAATTCTTAGTCCCTTGGATGACTCATGATGACTTTAATAATCAGGTTTATACTTCTTGGATTAGTTCCAAACCTTGGTCTGAAAATATTAATAGGTTTAGGAATAATATTTCTGAATGGAACCTTAATGTCTTTGGTAATAGTTTTAAGGAAAAAAGGAGACTGTTAAATAGACTTAGGGGTATCTCTTCCAAACTTATTGTCTAGAATAATCTCGTCCTAGTTTATCTTATGAAAACTCTTTGGACATAGTACCAGAGTATTCTTGACTTAGAAGAAATGTTTTGGTTTCATCATTATAAATTTAGTTGGATTAAGTTAAGCGATAGGAACAATAAGTTCTTCCATAAGGTTGTTGTGATTAGGAGACAAAATAAACATATTAAAGCCCTGAGAGATGATAAGGGTGATTGGGAGTTTAATCCCTTTAAACTCCAAGATATATTTTTTAGGTATTTTAGGGAACTATATTCTGACCCTTGTCCTTATAGTAGGCCCTTCCTTACTATCTCTATATTTCCTCCCCTCAAGGATTCTGATACTGTGTTAATTAATTTTGATCCTAGAGTTGAAGAGATTAAAGCTGCTTTATTCAGTATAGAAAACCTCAAATCCCCTGGTCATGATGGGTTTCATGTTGTTTTCTTTAAAAATAAAACAATGAGATTTTCTTGCTCCATTTATTGTTAATTTTATCTTGAATATTTTTAAAAACCCTGCTAAGATATCTGAAGTTAATGATACTGTTATTTCCTTGATTCCTAAAGTTGATACCTTAAGCATGTTAAGCAGTTTAGGCCTATTTTCCTTTGTAATGTTAGTTATAAAATCATTACCAAGTTATTAGCCAACAAAATTAGGAGAACTTTTTCTTATTTTATCTCAGCCAATCAAACCAGCTTTATTCCAGGTAGGCAGGGTATTGGCAATACTATAATTCTGCATGAGCTTGTCCATTCATTTAATAAATTTAAGCACAAAAATAATTACATGATTATTAGAATTGACCTTGAAAAAGCCTATGATAGACTTAAGTAGAGTTTTATAGAAGATACTTTATAGGTAATTGGTTTTAGCTCTAGATTCTCTATCATCATTAGTCAGTGTATTTCTTCCTCCTCTATGTCTATTAATTGGAATAATAGTATAACTGAGAATTTTAAGCCTAATAGAGGAATTAGGCAAGGGGACCCCATTTCCCCTTACCTTTTTGTTATGTGTTAAGATAAGGTGAATGATGACAATTGGACCTTTTTTCCTTTACTAAAAAAGGGCCTAAAATATCTCGTCTCCTATTTGCGGATGATATTATTTTGGTTAGTAAAACGGATAATAGGAATGTTGATGTTGTTTCTAAGGTCTTAAATCAATTCTGTTCTAGCTCAGACCTCTCAACTAATAAGAACAAATCTTCTGTGTATTTCTCTAAAGGCTGTGATTTGGGCCTGATTAAGGATATTGGTAGGAAACTAGGTATTAGGAGCTTTCCCTCTTTTGATAAGTATCTTGATATACCTATTAATCATCTTAATCCTACTAGGCATGATTATAGCTTTATAATTGATAAGGTTAGGAAGAAGTTATCTAATTGGAAAATGAACTCCTTATCTATGGCTGAGAGAAATATACTTGCCTAGTACTGCATCTTGAGTAGTCCCAACTATTTTATGCAAGCCAATTTTCTTCCTAAATTTGTGTGCAATGAAATTGATAAGATTTGCAAGAATTTTATTTGGGGATCTTTGAATAGTAAAAAATATCACTTAATCAGTTAGAAGACCATCTGTAAACCTAAAAGTGAAGGGGGTTTAAGTTTTAGGGATATCTATCTAGTTAATAAGGCTTTTATAATGTTTTATAATGAAACTCTACTGGAGACTCATTACTTCTCCCATGGACTTATACTCAGGGCTTAGTTGGATTTTGGAAAATGGGATGATTGCCAGGTTCTAGCAAGATAATTGGCTTCAGAACCATCAAAATATGTCTAGGTTTGCTATTTAGCCTATTAATAGTAATAGTTTGGAGGATCCTGTGATTCTCTTTTCCAACCAAGGCAACTGGGATTGGGAGAAGATTAGGTAGATTCTCCCTAGATCCATTTGTGATTTGATTGCTTAGTTAGATTCTCTTGTTATTTCCAATGGGTAGGATCAGGTCTTCTAGAAGCTGACTAGTAATCATATATTTTCAATAAATTTTGCTTATAACATGATTTCTAAAGACAACCAGAATATTAATTATGAGAACCAGACCTTTAATTTATTTGGAAATAGGAGGTTCCCTCTAAAATTACTATTTTCCTCTGAAAAGTTGCTTATGAATCATAGGATGGCTAACTCTTTTGTTTGTTCTAGATGTAATAAGGCTCTTGAGTCTATGATGCATGTACTTAGAGATTACGGTATGCTGGCCAGATTTAGAATAAAATCCTTCCCACGGACATATGGACAATTTTTTTTAGTCTTGGCTTAAATAATTGGATTATGTTTAATATTTTTTACCATAATTTTCCCAGGAATCCTTTCTAGCCTTCTCTATTTGGATTTATTGCTTGCAATGTATGGTATAACAAAAACTTTGATGTTTTTCAGAATTCTTGTTTATGCATTCATGCCTTGTTGAAAAGAACTATTCATGAATTTGAATACTTTTATTCTTGTAGCAGGAGCAAGGTGAGCATGGCCGCTGGTAGGATGGAACCTTTGAGGTTGTTAGATGGATTCACCACTGCAGGAGCAGTTTAAGCTCAATACTAAAGGCTTTGTTCAGCACTTTATGGGGACTACTTCCGGTGGGGATCTTCTTTGTGATCATAATGGCGTTTTCATAGCTAACTTTCATAAATCCCTCTAACTTTTTTCACCAACTACAGTTGAATTGTGGGCTATTACTTGGGGCTTTAAACTTGTAATTTATAGGAATATCCAGGTTATTTGGATAGAAAGTGATTGTAAGGAAGCTATTTCCTTAATTCTTAACATTCAGGGTAGAAACCACCCATTTTTTTTCCTGTTATTAAGGTAATTATAGGCTCTTGCGTAGGAATATTAAATTTGTTAGAGTTAATCACATTTAAAGGGAAGTCAATCAATGTGTGGATTGGTTGGTGTTCGGAGGGCAAGTGTACCCATCGAGAAGTAATAAAGGGTTCTTAAATTAAGTTCCTGAAATATCGTCTCACAAAGATTGATTTCTAATTACTAAGAATTTCCTAATTTAATTGTTTAAGCTTCAAAGATACGAGATTAATTAAAAACAAGAATTTATAAAATCAATTATAAAACTAAAAGCAAGGAATACACTGTACGCCTTGGTTAAACTTATCGGAGAGGAACCTAGGGCATATGGGTTTTCTCATTCAATCCTTTATGTTATTTTTCTATTTAACTCTAAATTTAATTTCCTTGTGATTACCAATCATTCATATGAATACTATTAATACCCAATGGTCATGCAATATTAATATTCTTTTCTCTAAATTAACATCCCCAATGGTCATGCAAGACATCAATTTAAGAAAGCTTAAAGAACCTATGAACTTGTTAATTTAATAACGATTAGAAGAGAAAGATTGGTTTGGTCCACCTAATCCTTTGTCTCGTTTTACCCTATAGATCTATTAATTAACCGAGGTACGGTCACCTGACGATATAATTAATTAGGATTAAGAAAGGAGCGCAATAGGATAAAATATAATCACAAAACGGAAATCAAATTTAAAGTTAAACATCAAAATTCCATAAATTCATGAACAATAGTTGTCATAGCCCTAGCTATAGACTTAGTTACT
Organism: Abrus precatorius; assembly: GCF_003935025.1. Lineage (NCBI taxonomy): Eukaryota > Viridiplantae > Streptophyta > Magnoliopsida > Fabales > Fabaceae > Abrus > Abrus precatorius. The sequence goes on from NW_020874406.1 coordinate 3,348,705, forward strand.
CATGCTAAAGAAAATAACTAAAACAATCATAAACAAAGTCATAATCAAAAGCAAACTAAAATGAGATGAGTTCCTGGTCTTCAAGTACGATCGCTCGAAGTTTCATGTCCCGCCAAGCGTGTGCCAAAGATCCCGTGCAAGAGAGACGAGATGAGATGTATCCCAAAGCCAAAGACTCGATAAAAACGGTGTGTCCAGAAAAATCTTCCATGGTGCATCAGGTCTCCTTTAATAGGGTTTGAAAACCCTAAAAACTCTTCATTATTGGGCTTTCCGTAGATGAGCACAGCCGTGCAAGGCCTTAAGCACGACCGTGCATGGGCTCGAAGCACCCCGTGCTTGTTTAAAGGGGCTGGGCGTGCTGACTACTGTGAAACTTTAATCTTCTATCAATTTGGGCCCAAAATCCACTTGCGGCCTCTTTATACAAAACTGCATAATTAATAAATAAATTAGTGTAAAACCCAAATAAAATAAAGATTGAATATGAATATATGGGTTATAAAAGAGGGTTAATTATAGACTTATCAGTTGGCTAGACTTGAGGCGTCTGCTTGTTGGTTTGACAAAGCCTTCTCCTCTTTTAAGACTTGATTCTTTGAGCTTTTCTTAACCAATAGTGAGTAGTTAAGTTTTTTTTTCTGTTTTGAGCTTTAAGCCTGATTAGCAAAAAAGAAATATAATAAATTGTTATGAAAACAAAAAAAAGTATATATTTATTATCATAAAAAAAATTATAAAAATGAAAACAAAAAGTACGGGGACCAACTTAGAAATGAAATTTCAATAAACAAAGATGCTAGTTAATCCAAAATTATTAAAAAATAATTTCTTGTATTTCTTTCTTTTCTCTTTCCTTTAATTCATTCTAATACTTTCGTAATATTAATACTAATTAAGATAACTCAACAAAACCATTAACTTAGGGACATAATAAAATTGTAAGAAATTAAAAAATAGAAACTAAAAATTAAGTGAAATGAATCAAGAAAATAATATTCACTTATATAATATGCTTAAAAGAGTAAATAGAAAAAAATAAAATAAAATGTGTATGCAAAACAGAAAATCGTGAATGATATATTAAAAGATGGTATTAGAAAAAAAAATAGTTTAAAAGGTGTACTTGAAAGTTTTATCTGCAGTTCTTCTCTTGACGTCCTATTTTCCTCTTAATTTCTAAACTATTCTTCCGTAATCTTGGGCAATTACAAAGGGCAAAAGTAAAGATATACTCACAGTTGTTGTTGTGTGTATACTTGTGTGTAGGTGTGTGATCGCTCATGGGTGTATAAGAAAACATTGCAACTGTTGGGCAATGCACAACTAAGCTTCCCTCCAAATACCATTTCTCTCTTTGGGTTAGGACCCAAGGTCCTTAAAATTCTCGGTCAAGGGAGTACAACACCTTACTCCATTTGACTTAACCTTACCACACTTGACTTAAATAACTAAACCATCCAACCTCTTCATTCAGCTTCAATACCTTCTCACAAATTCCTCTAAAAGATCGCACCTCTGCTCGTGGGAAGACCACCAATCACCATGATCTGTGAGAGACTCCATTTGCTCGAGATTGAAGGCCCACAGATCACCCTTTTTGTCACGGGAATCACACAGAATAGGTAGGCTGCCCAAACACCCCCAAAGTATTTTTGAAAAGCTCATGTCTCTCATGCATGCATCTACTATTTTGCCAATTTTGGGCTTTGATCGGCCATGCATTGCCACATGCAATGCCATTTTTGAACTTTACGCAGTGTAAGCTTTTCATATCACTTTTTGGAGCATCAATGGGAGCCTGAATCACCGAGATACGCCAAAGTACGTCTTGAAAACATTCGTCCTGCAACACCGGCGAGCAAATTTGTTTTTTTCTTTTCTGGCCTTTGTAACCATTTAAGGTGACATGCAATTTTCGTGTTTCTCACAAGAAAAATTTTATAATGCACTTTTAAGCTCGTTAATTGGACTCTGAATCCTCAAGATAAGTTTGGAATAGTAAGTATTTCCGTAACTTGCAAGTGAAACAGTAAGTATCTCCGAAAATGTAACAAGCATTTCTATGACATCCGTGCGTAAAGTTGCATTTTCTGACCCTTTGGATTTCGTTTTGTATTCCTCATAGAATGATCTTTTCAATGAGTTCAAGTCCAATTTGGAGTTCGTTTTACTCACTTACGACTTCAAAATCTAAGTACATAAATGTTGTGTCTTGCTCTTAAACCTGCAGAATAACTTCTATAAATTGAATTTCTAGGTGAAATGCGTACAAAAAAACTGGGATTTATTAATTTTCTCATATCGCTTGTGATTATAGCTTTTTAACGCATCTTTTGGAATTCTTCCACTCCAAAGTTGGTAAATTTGTTCAACTTGAAATTCTGCAAAATGCAACCAACTATGTACGAAACAATGAACTCTTCTTCAGTTTTAACAAGGTTTTCCCTCAATCTTAACAAAGTTTTGCATGCGAGAAAATTAATTTTTAATGACTATATTTTAGTAACTAATAAAACATTTGTCACTAATAATTAATTATTTGTGATAATTTTTTTATATTATTACTAATATTATTAATAATAATAATTTAATTAAAAATTGTCACTAATAATAATATATTAATTTTAAATAATTTATCAATAATATAAAATATTAATGATTTATTTTTATTTTTTGTTTTATGTTCATTATTCATGTATATAAAATTAATGCTTATGCATTTATTAATATATTTTTATGTGTGTTTAATTTTTTTAATATTAATTACTAATATTTAGTCTTTTCAATTTTTTAAATTTTCAAATTATTTTAAAAAATTAAAGAGAAATAATTAAAATAAAGAGATCCAGAATCATGTTGCAAAATTTGAGGTTGACTTAATTTTAATTTTTTACTAATTTTATATCATAAAATTTGTAAAAAAATTATTTTTAGAGATATCAAGCACAATAGGTTTAAAAATTCTCTACTAGATACAGTAGAGACCAGTCTTGGACAAGGACTAGTATATTTTAACCGTTACCCAAAAATAACTGTGAGTATTATGGATAGAAATATCTCAAACTCTTTATTTCTCAATATTCACTTTTATGGTTTAAATATGAAAGAGAGATCCATTCCTACAACATTGATCTATAGGATTCAGTACAAAATTATGAACTCTTGTGCATTTAGAGTCTTTCTTAAACCTTTGAAAGAATATACCACCTTATTTATAATTGATATGACTAAGGCTAATTAGGAATGAAAATATGTTAGGCTTTGCATAAATAAACCTGATCTATTTAATAATTTTGAAACTTGAGTCAGGCCTATTACCTATCATAGGCTTTTTATTAAGCCTAGCTTAGTTTTTTTAAAAGCCTAATTTGACCTATTAATTAGTATTTTTAACGACGTATTTCATATTGAGACATTTAACAAGTTATTAAGCTTCCTTGTAAATAGGATATTAAATCATTTAAATAGGTATGTCTTTTTAAAATTCAAAAGGCTTATATCTAAATCAACTATTAGAAGGTATGTAGTAGAGACATTCTTCAACTTTAATGAAAAGGATGAGTTTTTAATTTAAAATTTTATTATTTTAAAATTTAATTGATTTAATATATTATTATATTATAATTTTTATATAAAATTATTTAATATATTATTATAAATTTTAAATAAGTTATTCTAATAGACCTAATAGGTTTTTTCTTAAGTTCAAGCTTAGCCTATTTAATTAATTAGGCTTTTTTAAAAGCCTAAATTGTAACATTATAAAATTTTAGTCTTAAAATTGTTTGTTCTATTTGTACAAACTTGGCAGAAAATATGAACTTTTTCTTATATGACAAGCATTGTAATTACGGGTAAATAAAATATCTCTTTATGAATAAAGTTAGTTATAAAATTTCCCAATCATACAATATTAATTAAGTAACAATGAAATAAAAATCATAATCAACTGAAAATAATTTTACAAATATAGGTACAAAGTCTGCATTTATATATGTTAAATACAATAATTTATAAACTGCTTGTTGTCAAAATATATAAGACTCAAATAATAATTACATAACCAGAATAGATAGAATCACAGAGTAGCCTCAAAATACATCTCAACAGGGATGACCCAGTACTAGTCATTCCTGTGTCATCTCTCTATCTCATCTAAATCCTAAAAATCGAGGTCATCATCTGATCCAAGATATGAATCTCCTGAGTTGGCTGTAACCTCAACACCTCTGACTTGTTCACCGGTAACTTAGGTCAGTCTTTCAAGATGGTCATGGTCATGATATGTAAACAGGTATGTAAAGTCTGTTGGGGACTTAACCGTGCCTCTATAGATATAGATGCATAGAATATGGTGTATTCTACTTACAGGAAAATCAAAGGGAATACTATAAAATAGATCATCTCTAACATAATAATATTCCTAGGTACATCATCAACATGGACAACAAACTTAAAATAGCATATTCTCTAGTACTCATTAAATACATAATTTAGTCTATTGTGTACAGAACCGTCTATTAGCCTTATTCTTTCTTGAGGTGTTGTCATCCTGGTTTTCTAAAATATTTAATAAGGATGAGCATCTATCTTATCATTTAAATATAATACTATTTTAAAGACTAACATCACAACAGCACAATTATAATCATTGAACATAAGATAACATAATAATATCAATCTTAAAGCAATATATCACATATGTGTATCATCACAAGTCATTATATTCCTCTCTTTCATATATGCACTCCTAGCGCACTATGATCACAAATATGTGATGCCTCTAGTAGTTCTTAAGGTTTTACACAACTAGGTAAATAGTCGTTGGTTAGCCCATGCATACTGATACAATGTACACAATAACGGGCCCTTTAAAAAAGGTATAGTTAGGAGTCTAGTCAGGAAACGAGTGTGAGGTTATGTGGCGCATTCGCTCTCAAAAAGAGCGTGTACACATGCGCGAATGTCGCTCACTATCCTCCATCTTCCCAGATTTTTCATCGTCGCCAGACTCTATACTTTAGTGTATCTTTGTAACTATTCACACTAGATCCATTCAACTTTTTACACTTATCCCATACTCCTTTTTGCATCAAACTTACCACTCAAATAAAAGATCATGCTTAGCAAAGCACTTCCAGTCTAAGTTCCCAACACTTATATTATCAGAATATATCATTAACACCCAAAATTAACCAAACATACTTTCACAATAATCCAATGTCATTCTATCATAAAAATCATACAAGAACACATACACAAAGTACTCTCATGGGTACAAAATATTGATTATGCTTAAAATGGAAAAATAGAGCCCTCTTTATCTTGAAATGAAGTTCTGAAGGAAGGTTTATGAGGAGTTTCAGTGAAAGATCTTAGCTTTTCCTAGATATCACAAAAGAGAGCATTTTAAGAAGGAAGAAACATAAAAAACAAATAAAATAAGAGAACTAAGCTCCAAGAACTTACTTGGAGTTGATTGGGTGGACTTTTAAGCCTAAATTTGGAGGAAGGTCGAAGTTTAGGAGAGATTTTGAGAAGAAAGAGTTAGAGATCAGAGAGGATAAGGGAGAGGTTGAAATTTGGATTGTAATCCAAGTTTTTTAAGTTGAAAACTCTTAAATACCTCTTAACTTGCGATATTCTCGCTATAACGAGCTATCTCTAGCTACAGCGAGCCCTTCCCACTGCAGCGAAAAATCAGACAAAATTTTTCTTTGTTATTTGTCATTATAGCTACAACAAGAGCTCTTCATAACAGTGACATATCCTGCAGCTTACACCATTTAAACTCTCCAAAATTCAATTAATTTTACATATACAACCAACATTCAATATTATAATAATAAATATAAAAACAAGGATGTTACATAAATTAAACCTATTAATTAAATAGGCTAGACTGGACTAGAATTTAAAAAGGCTAGGTCGTAAGCCATTGTCAGATGGTTTGACCTATTTCGATCCCTAGGGCTAATGTTTCTCTTCCAAGAACAATCAAGTGGGATGAAGTTACTCTCCTAGAGAAGTGAGTTATAGATAAGGCTACGCCTTTTGTTCCTCGACTTGTTCCTCAAATGCAAGACATTATTAATCAAGACCTCAAATCCAAGACATTATTACTCAAGATAATTATGAGAAAGTTGAAATAACTTTTAACAAAAGAAATTCTTTCTCTTCCAAAATTGAAGCATTCAAACAATCTGAGTATGCTTCTGTGAGAAAATCTTTCTCTTCCATATCCCAAGTTATTAAATCTGAGATGCCAAGATATGCATCTCATGTCCTTTCTCACGCCTACGTGGTCTAGATACCTCTTCTAGCATTCCTAGAACAACTTATGAAAATGATAAAGATGAAGAAAACCAAAGTATCCAATTTCCAACCTATTCCTCGTTGAATGAGTCTTATGATATTATCTCACAAGTTTGTCACTGATAAGGAACCCCTTAGAAAAGATTTTTATTCTGAGGATTAGAAACTCTAGAGAGTGATTTTTCCAGAATTACAAGGGTAGTAATAGGAAAGATATCCAAGAGAAATTTTACAAATTTCTCAAAAAAATAAAATAGAATATTTCATTCTTTGATTGGTTTCATACTTACACCATCAAGAACAATTTAAATTATCCATGATATGTAGACATTATAAAAGATCCTGCTGCTACTAATGTCATCTCCTAGCAGATCAAAGACAAACAAATAGTTCAGAGTGAACTACCGCCTACTCCTCAATATCAATTACCTAAAGCCTTGGATGATAATGGAATTCCAGTTATTACTACTCCATTCAAAACTAAAATTCCTGAGTAACCATTCTCCTCAAAAGATGTCCGAGATCTTATGAAATAGGCCAACTACACAAACAAATACCTTCAAGTCTTAAGAGAAAAGATTAGCAAAGATAAAATCTATTATCCCTATTAAACACAAAGAGGAGGAAACATCTTCCTCTCATACCCAATTAGAAAAATCTCTTTTCAAATCTTTTAAGATTAGCGCCAAATTTAAACAAAAAATCTTAGAATTTAGGCAATAGTACAGGCCAAAACTTTCTGAAGATTTAGGAGAAACTAGTGAACTATTAAGATTGATTAATACTTTACTTAAGATTATCCCTGACACTCCTCAAACCTCAAAAGAATCTAGTAAATCAAGAATTAGGTCTTCCAAAGCTATTAATATTATCAATAACTAAGATTCATATCAAGCATTTGAAGAAGGTTCTGTCTCCAACCTACAAGTAAATCCAGTTATTACAACAGGTAAAACCTAGTCCATATCTTCTTATTGAAGAATATAATGAGCATAGTTTTAAAAGTTTTAGAGCTAACAATATCTATGAATGGAATATAGATGGTCAAAGAGAGTATAATATTATGATTACTTTGCAACACATGTCTATGGTAGCCACTGCTTATCAGACCTCTCGTGACTGTCTGAAAGAAACCATAGTCAATATTCTTATTGTTGGATTTTCTGGTCAACTTTGGTTGGTGGGATAATTATCTCACTGAAAAAGAGAAAACTAGGATCTTCTCCACTATCAAAATAGATATAAATAATAAAGTCAATATTGAAGATCACGATCAGATCCCTGGTGCTATCAACACTCTTATTTTCACAATAGCCCAACATTTCATAGGAGAATTGTCTTTATAGAAAGATATTTATGCAGAATTACTGTCAAACCTTAAGTATAGAACTTTACTGGATTTTAGATGGTATAGAGACACCTTCTTATCCAGAGTTTACACTAGAGAAGATAGTAAAAAATCATCTTGGAAAGAAAAATTGTTAGTCAGTTTTCCTAAATCCTTAGGAGATAAGGTTAGAGATAAAATCCGTGACCAGACTGTTAATGGGGAAATTTCTAATAATAGTCTTAGTTATGGCCAGTTAATTTCTTTTGTCCAGAAAGTTGTCCTAAAAATTTGTCAAGATGACAAAATCCAAAGATAATTAGCCAAAGAGAAGCTCAAAATAAAAAAGATTTAGGGTCCTTTTGTGAGAAATTTAGATTACCTATCTATCCAACCAAGAAAAAGAACAATATCCTAAGAAAGAAGTAGAACCCAAAAAGAAGTTCTATAAGAAGAAGAAACAATATCCTATGAAAGAAGTAGAACCCCAAAAAAAAGTTCTATAAGAAGAAGTATAACTGTAGTAAGCAATCCAAGAAACCTATAAAGGAGTATTCCTAAAAACATTCCTAGGGATTACTTGTTACAATTGTGGTAAACTTGGTCATATTAGCAAATATTGTAGACTTAAGAAGAAAATCAACAATCTTTATCTTGATCCTTCTATTAAAGACCAGATCAATAATCTCTTGATTAAAACCTCAAAAGAAGATTGTCCCAAAGAATCTGATGAGGATATCAATCAAATTCAACTTAATAATCAAGTATCTTCTTCTAACATTGATGAAATTCCTAAAGTCAATGTGCTGAAAAAATAGCAAGATCTTCTTTTTGAGACTATTAATTATATTCCTGATCCTCAAGAAAAGAAAAGTTTTATTAATAAACTCAAAGAAGGTTTAGAAACAAAACAAAAATCCAAAGAGCTTATTACAACCAATAAGTTTGATGTAAATAACATTTTCAAAAATTGGAAAACAATTTTGTTAAACCTAATACAATACAAGACCAGCAAGCTAAAATTAGGATTCTAAAAAACAAGATTCATGAGATCAGAAAGCAATAAAAAATATATCAAGTTATTCTTTCACAACTTGAAGATGACAATAGAACTAAAGTTGCGAAAGAGCACCCTTTTAAAAATGATTCTGAAAAACTAGAAGAAGAATTTTTCATAGATTTGATTAATCAAATCAAAATCTAAAAAATTTATATTAATATCAAAATTATTATTGATGACTTTATTCTTGATACTATAGCACTTTTTGATACAAGTGTTGATTCAAATTGTATTTTAGAAGGTTTAATACCTACTAAATATTTTTTAAAAATCTCAAAGAAACTAAGTAGCTAATGATTATAAGTTTAAGATAAATTATAAATTATTTAAAATTATTAATAAAAATCAAAGCGTTAATATTTATAAAAACTCAAAATAATAAAGTAAATTCATAATTTGATATTCTAAAATTTAGGATGATATTGCTTTTAATTTTGTGTGTTAAATTTATAATGTTGAAATTATTTATAATAATTCTTTTTAACTTATTTTACTGCAATTGTGTTTTGAAAAATACAAAATCGTTAGCAAATTGGTCTATGCAAAGAATTAAGGTAATAAAAAAATAGTGATAATTTTGTATCTTTAAAAGATTATTTTGATAAAAATTAACAAATAATTGACCACTAATTATGACCTCCAAAAAATACAAATTCTTAATAGATTATTTAGTTTAAGAAAATATTGTTACCTAAAAGAAGTTATCTCATACTTATTTAACTACAATCTTGAGTGATAATTGGAACAAGAGACAAAAAGAATTTTTTTTACGTACAATCAATGATTTCACTACATGTCTTTATATATGAAATCCAAGTTTTTTATATTACTAAAATAAAAAAAATCAGATATTATGTATATGCTTTAAATTAATTAAAAAGTTTTATAAAAATATCTTAATTTAAATTATATAAAAATTAATTAAAATTAACTTTATTATTATTATTATTCTATATATTATAGAAGTCAATTTAAACTAATTTTAATAATATAATGTAGAAATTGATTATAATATACTTTAACTATAAAAGTATTTAATTAATATATTTTAAAAAAATTAGACGTTGATTATAATCTACTTTAACTATAAAAAATATTTAATTAATATATTTAAACAAATTCAGACGTTGATTATAATCTACTTTAACTATAAAAAATATTTAATATATTTAAAAAAATTCGGACGGTCATGTGTTGCTAGAGTTTTAGTAGCAAAAAAAATTAAAATCACCTGTAGTAGACTGTAGACTGTAGTACGGGCCACTTGCTTTTCACGTAAACTTAATATTACATATCAAATTTATTTATTGTATAATTTGTTTTTTTAGTTAGTGTTTGTAGCATTTTCTATTTTTATTCCCTAATTAAAGAGTATTCTGCTGTCCATTATCAAACTTTAATACATGTAAAAAGTAGTTCTCAATACATAAAATAATAATAAATAATATGTTGTGGTAAAAAGTTAATATATAAAAGAAAAAAATTTGTGCAATTATAGAAATATAATTATTGTAACTTATATATATTTGTTATTAGCCACGTATATTTTATAACATATGTCTTCTACTTTTTTATATTAAATAGCATCAATTTTCAATTCATTATTTAATTATTAATGAAAAATTATTTTATTTTTTAAATATACTTAATTGTTATTTAATATCGTGAACTAACATTAAAATAATAATATATTTATTAATTATTATTAAAGTACTTTTTATTAAATTATTATTGTATTAGTTACTTGTCGAGTAGGTAGAATTTTAAAGACCCTCTTTCTTTTATGTTAGTAAGTTCCGGTGTAATACAAGTTATTTTTATTTATTTTGAATAAATAATATAAAAAATTAAAAGTATATTTAAAATACAAAATTAATTGAAAATAATATGTCTGACTTTTTATTCTTTTATTCTCTTTTATATTTCAAAATCATACATTTATTATTAGATTATTTTATTTTATTTTTATCGAGACCTAATCCCTCATTAGAGTATTGTTTCAGTATGTGCAAGCGGTCCATACTAAGTCTATTGTGGATGATCTGAATTTTCTACTACTAAAACTCTAGCAATGACCGTCAGATTTTTTTAAAATATATTAATTAAATATTTTTATAATTAAAGTCAGTTATAATTAAATTTTTTAACTTAATTTTTTTATAACTAAAATTAATTATAATTAATTTTTACTTTATATTATTAAAATCAGTTTAAATCGATTTTTATAATACGTAGAATAATAACAACAATGAAGTCAATTTTAATTCAACATTTATATAACTCAACTTAAGATATTTTTTATAAATTTTTTAATTTGAAGCAAATACGTAATATCTAATTCTTTTTATTTTATTAATGTGAAAAACTCATAAAATTCTTTCATTCTACTCCATCCAAATATAACTTACTTAAATAGAATCCTATAAATTCACTCCTATCAAATTGTTTTGTTGTAAATAATTACTAGAATAGAAAAAAAAAGAAAGAAAATAAATATTAAGACTTCTTTTTATGCTATAGGTTTATACAAAATAAACTTAATAATTTTAGTCATTTTTATCATGAAAGACACAAACTAAAAGATTACTAACAATGCCTGAAAACTTTTATGTGAAAAAGAGGAAAATAATTTGATGCTTCAAAAATCATGATCCATTAATGAATATCAACACCACAATTAGTAAGAACTAGGTAAAAAAGGTGAAAAACATGACTTCTCTTTCATCCTTACTTAACTTCATCTTGGACCTAAGGCTCTCTTATGGCATGGAATTAAGAAAAAGGGATTCAAATGAATGGTGGTATTGAAAGTTTGACATCCTTACAATCATGGTAGATTAGAGCTTATTAAAGAGTTAAAAAAAATGAAACAGTTAAAGTTATTGTAGTTGAATCTTCTTAGAAGAAAATATGGAAGTGTTATTTGTGTTTCAGTAAATGATAGACATAACTTGATGACTCCATTAGAAAAATGTATCCATTGCTTACTTTGGTAGATGAGGAAACACTAAGTTCAATTTCACTTATTTGACCTATTTAATTTTAACTTAGATGTGCCACCTATACGAAAAGGTGTCGGAGGAGGGACTATAGAGTTATTTATATACCATGAATCTGAATTTGTCTTTCTTGCTTATATAAGTGATTACCCTTAAAAAAATAGTACAACCTAATTTGCTAATTCTTAAAATTAATGTTTTAACAAAAAAGTTAATGTGCATTGCAATGCAATAGTATAAGACTTCCACCTATCTATTTTATAAAAACTTCTAGAATTGTTTGTGGCCCTTTACAAAAACTTCAAAGCATTTACCATTTTTCACATTTTTTTTTCATTAATTAAATGTTTCTAATTATCTAGAAAAAAAAACTTGAAATATTATAATTATCTTTTAAAAAAAATCAATGTATTAACTACTTTTAACAACTTTTTAAATGTGTAATTTAGTTAAAAAATTCTTATTAAAAAAAATACTGGAAGCTGTGTAAAATTAATACAAATCATGATTTTTCAAAATAGAAAGCATATCTTTTTGAGAAAAATACAAATAAAAAAGAAGCATGAAGTTGTAATTATTGTAAATCTCTTACTAATGAATTTTTATAAAGATAAAGTGAACAATTAGTGGACTATGGAGTAGAATCAAAATTTTGAAGAATAAATATCAGCATAAATATTTAACTGAAATATTGTTTACAATTTGGGACAATTACAATTAGAGTCAAATTTTACATAAGAGAGAGGAAAAATGAACGGGTCAGAGCTAAATATGCCAACTTTCAAGTTTCTTTCATAATACTCTCCACCACATTTAGATTTTACTATAATGATGAATTTTTTTTCTTTTTTTTTCAATCTCAATTTTAAAATTTTAAATTTCTAATACACATTAAACTTTAAACTTTGATGGATTTCATGTTAAGGAAGAAAGTGAAGAGGAAGGGAGGGATTAGTAATCACTAACCCTTATTTAGAAGTTAATTAGAGAATTTTTCTAAATCTTCCCAACTCTTTTAACCTTTTTTTTTTTTTTAAATTCTCTAGAGGGTTTTAGTGACTCATTTAATAAGCTTTATCATTTATATTTCTATTTGTTAAATAAAATATTTAATGCGATCTAGAGTTAGAATAGCAAGAAAATAAAAAATGATTTTTTTTCAAAAAAGTTAGTTTTTAGAGTAAATATTTTTAAAAATTATAAAAAATAGAAATAAAAGTTTTAAAAATATTAATTTTTAAATAGAGAAAAATATTTATTTTTTTATTTTTTGAAAAATAAAAAAATATATAAATGAAAAATATAAAAAAGTGATAATACAATTTATCTGTTAAACTCTTTCATTATTTTTTAATATTAAACATCTAAATAAAGAAAAAGTTTAATATCTTTTCCTCCTTACCTCCTTAAAATTTTTTCTTTCTTTCCAAATTTCAAAATAAAGCTTTAATTAAATATAATTATGCAAGGGTAGTCTTAGTAAATTTCATTCTAATACAATGCACATAAGTGCTTAAATTATTAAAATTTAAGAAAGATAAAAGCTCGTTTCTAAATAATCTTTCGAACTTCTTCCTTATAAATATGATCCAAATATTTATGTCACAATTAAAAAAAAATTTCTGTCAGTTTTTGACCTTATAACAATAAAATTATCAATTTTCAAAGATGACAAAATGTTATCAAAATTTAAAGATAATTTAAATAAACTATCCATTAAAATAAACGACAACTTGAGAGTTAAACATATGATTTATTTATTTATTTTTATCATCAAATGAAAAATGAAAACAAGTCTATCCAAACAAGATCGATATTAAAATCAAATTTCTTCTAAACAGGGATACTTAAAATATTTGCAATTAAAAGATGTATTTGTTACAATTTGTGAAAAACTATTATACTAGTATATCAAATTTTAATTTAACTTATCATATTAATTAAGTTTAATTTAATATATTTTAAATTTGTTATTTTAAAATCATTTTGTACATGTGCATATTCTAAATATAATTGTCATATTTTGTTTTTGTTTACCATGAAAATACTACGATTTGAGATTTTTTTTACGGCGTGTATTGGATTGTTAATTGCATCGTCACAACATATTTAATTATACTTTTTCAAATATTTTACCAATTGAGTAAATAATAACAATAATTTCATTCATCTTCAATATTTCAAAAAATTATAATTTACAACATGACTAATATCAAAAGTAATTTTTTGTAGTCAATAAAAAAATCAAGTGAAAATCAAAATAATTATGCAAAAAAAAAAATTGTGTAATATTCAGAAAAAAGAAAATCATAACATAGTTATGATTGAAATTCAAAACTAAACAAAATAAAAAATAATCACACAAATTCCTTAGAAGTACCCACAACAAAATTTGAAACAATCTTAGTATGTTTTATTTCTGGGCCTGGCAATGGCATTTATAACGAAATGTTATACTTAGAAGTGTTAGGCAAACACCAGAGTCATCATAACATGAAGATGTTCTTTTCTCCCTCTCAACCTTTTACTTTTCATTTTTCCATGAAACTTAGTATTGTCTAAATAAGTAAAGAATAAACAATTATAATAATCGGAATGTTAGCAGTACAGATATTAAAATATTAAATTAGAAGTGAAAAAAAAGTAAGATTAATACAAAAAAAAAAAAAGCATTTGGAAGGTTCTAATTTAACTTTATACTTGTAATTATCTTTTATTTGATAATAGTCATTTTGCTAAATTTATAATACAGTGAAGTATAGAAATACATGTTTTTAAGGTTAGAATATTATATGAATAAAAAAAATACAATTCATTCCACTCCGTTTACTATCTAAATAATTAAAATAAATTTTTTTATTCCATCCTAATACATCCAAACAATTTAATGGAATCTTTACTCCATCACGTTTTATTCCGGTCCATTCTATTTTAATCAATTCCATTTCTTACTCCATCTTCTATCAATCCAAAACATGACATTTGTGATATTAAAAGAAGTGACCGTTAAGAGGTAAATGTAATTGACCAAACCTTTCCTGTTTTTCACTGAGGCTATTTACTTCAAACGTCAAAAGTTCCCCATTCTTGTGCTAAATCGCAAAATATTCTATTCACGTCCCAGTCTAATGTAGCTGATTAAATCTTGGCTAATATCAGTTAGCCTCTATTGGCGAATGGAACTTGGACAATGTCCAAACGATCACCAAAATAATTGGAGCTATTATGGACGAAAAATTCTGATAGCCTTTGTAACCTGAAGCCGACAAAAAGGGCATCTTGATACTGCAGAAGAACATCTGCGACACAATACATGACCACAAGGAACTATTGTTATATCAACCTCAGCACTAAGACAAACCCGACAAATCCATGCTGCTTTTGCTGTATCAGCCTCTTTTGTTGCCTTCTCAACCTTTTCCTATACAATGCATTATATCATGTCATTTAAAACTTATCATATACGCTACCAGATATATGCATTACAAAGCATCAAGCAAACTACAATCACTTTTTTCTAATCTATAATAAAACCATCTCCAAAGCCTTAAAAAACTTTTAAGCAATATAGATGCAATTTTCTTCAATTGATTGTTAGAAGTGGCATGCTTCCTTATAATATCTGACTCAATCCATACATCAGTAGGCAATGATATCCAAATCCCCAATTAGAAACCTACTTAAAAGATAGTTGAGTCTGCAATGCAAAAAAATCTTCAAACTTTTCATGTTTGATATGTGATAACTAACAGGTTTGTATCTGTCATACTCATACTCAACAAAACTAGAAACAGGTTTCAAATAAGTGGAAAATAAAGAATGCCCTCCTATTCAGACAGAAAATATTAATTACAGGGTGGAAAAGAAATGGAAGAGGTGTGTGAAACTTATTGTTCAAGGAAATATCAATTGATTTAATACCAGGAATTGAAACATCAAAAACATTCATATTGATAATAGATTATATGATAAAGAAACAGAAAAATTTCAAGATTATCATGTGTCCCCGTTCATAACAGCATACAATTGCACAGAAATTGCAGTACTAAAATTAAAACCACCAACCTGCTCCAACAGAAGCGCTGCCTGAGATTCTTTGAGATTTTCTTGCAAATTTATTGTTCTTTGAAGTAGAGCCTGCTTCTCGACATCCATTTTGATCCCAGCAGCAGAGAGTATTTCATTAACAGCCTGCACCAGTTCTGCAGCTGATACTTTGTCAGACTGCTCTCTAACAGGCTGCATCTGTGCACACAAAGATATCTCATTTAGATTAAGCACAATGAGACATACAAGCAATACAAAAAATGTCACAACATGAATAAATATGTTTTGGGGGCTAATGAGATATGCAACAATTACAGGAAGATAAAAGGATTATGGCCCTGTTTGAACAAACTCCATATCGAAAGAAAATAGTGAGATAAAATGAATCAAACTTCTCCCATTAGTTAAAATCAAGTTATGCAGTTTAGCTTCAGTAGAAGTTAGTTGAGAAAGCTTCTATAGAAGTAAAGTGCATAAGTTTATTTCAAATTTTAGAAAAGTTTGATTCATTTTACCTTTTTTTTTTTTTTTTACTCCCAAGAGTACTTGATGAAAATTTTATCCAAACTGATCTTATCTGCTTGATTCAATGACCTTTGCCCCAAACTAAGCAAGAAAATATTCTTAATTGCATGCTTCATGTTTCTTCCCAACCGTAACAACTAAAAGATATCTCTCTCATGTGTGCTGACACACTGTTCATGTGCGTTATTGGAAAGCAAAGGATGGATCATGAATTACAATTCCCATAATGAATGCAAATATACAGAAACAAAAAATTCTAATTAGTAACAAGTTTCAAGGGCTGAACCTGAGAGTAGCTCTCTCCCCTTCCTGAACTCTCTGGGACATCAACTCGGGGCCTGTTACTGTCTAATACAGGGCTATCATGCACCAATGTTTCTTTCAGGGGACTGCTTGCTGATACACTTTTAAATGAAAATACTTGTGATGAAAGCAAAGCATGAATAACCCCTGTCCCAACTTCAATTTTAAGTCTGTACAGAGCTTGACCTGCGGATGGTCTTACATCTTCAGAAACGTTACCATATTTCAATTTTTCACCATGTTGAGACCGCCATGCCACTATTTCACCAGAATAAAAGGGTCTCAATGGATGGAACTGAACAAGACGGGCATCTTGTGCCAATATTTCCCTGCCAACCATATTGCTGCTGCCATTTATGGGTTCAACTTCTTTCTTATCAGAGCAAAGTTTTAAAACATTAAGAACTGAAATCTCTGATCCTTCAGGACAACCAAGTAAGGATCCAAAAGGCAATATGACAGGAGAGCTTAATACCTGGCTGACTATAATAGAAATGAGATCAAAAAGGGAAATATAAGTTGGTGGTTCAGCAACTAGAATACAGGTTCTTGATTGATTCATAAAATAAAGTGCTTGATGTCCAGATTCATTCTTCAACTCTGGGATGGTGAAATCTTTGCCTGTCCTAGTAACATCTACTAAATTGGGCAAAAGCATAAATTTTGTCTTAAGACTCTTAACAAATTGCAGTTTTTCTGCAGTAGAGATCAATAAGCGTTCTAGCTCCTCCAATGAAAAGCTATTGAATGCAGAAACATGACTGCCCATGCTATTAACAATAGTCCATACAGCAATTTGAAGAGATTTGCTTGATAACTTCTGTTTGATGGTCTCCAGAGAAATAGACCCTAGAGATCCCAAAGTCTCTAATGTGTGATTGTCATCTAGTTCCTAAACATCCAAAACAGAAACATTGCAGTAAGTAAAAGCCATTTGCAGACAAAACCTATATAACATTAAATAGGAAAATGTATCTTAAATCTAGGTACCTCTATGATGATGTCGGACAACTTTTTTATGCCTAGCACAATACAGACTCTCTCAGGAAGATCTGCATGGACAAATCTAATTCTTGAAGTATTGATACATTTTACATATCGAGAACCATAAGAATCAACATAGACACAGGATGCCGAATGAACAAGTCTGCAGCCATCATCAGGAACTATGGCTTCTGATTTCCAGTTTGACCCATCAGATGTGTTCCCCTCAAAAATCTGATCACAAATGAAATTTAAAATTTCCATCACAGCTCGTAGTTCATTGGGATTTAGACGCTGATATCCACAAGCTTTTTGAAGATTTAATAGAAGATCACTTGCAGCAGAAAGTGTTAGCATGTCCTGAAGTCCCAAATGTTTAAGAATCTTTACAAATGGGAGATATACAGCAGGAAGTTCAAAAGCAAATGGAGACAAATTAATCATCAAACGAGCAAAAAGAGCATCAGCAGTCACAAGCCGCGTTCCATTTGCAACAGGAAGAAAAGCCACTTCACGAAGCGATGCCACATCTGGAAATGCAAAAGTGATTAAAAATTCATCAATATAATGCATATACCATCTTTATGCTTTTTTTAATACATGATACATCATTAGATCAACAACCTAAGCAAAAGTGCTTAATCAATTCAACAGAGCATGAGAGGAAATTCAAAGACAAATGATGCCAAGGTGGTCAGGTCTGGTAATTATAGAAAGTGAAAGGAAAACATACAATGGTGGTTGAAAAAATATCCCACTGAAAAGGGAAAATAAAACACAACAGAGCCTAAAATGCTTAAAATTGAAAATCTCAGCATCAGCATATATGACTAGGAAACTTCCATGATAAGACTTAAAAATAGTGGGCAAAACAGACACAATACTATTTCCAAAAATTAAGAAGGGTCATTTAAGCACTTCCCCAACCAAATACACCAATGACCAGAATAAATTCCACCTTGCCACGAAGCTTTTGGCCTGTATTTTCATTCAAAATAGAACTCCAAACAGATTATGCCATAAGAAAGTAGCCACTGTACAATGCAAAAAGAGATAAACTCCTATTTCCCAATTAACCCACAACTAGGGAAATAGCATCGGAAGGTGCAATTTCAAATGAATTTCAATCCTATTGAGGATTTATCTTCAAATAAAATAAGGGTAAAACATGTTTTTAGTCCTTAGAAATATGGCTAAATTTGGTTCTTAGTCCTTTGAAAGAGTTTTTATCAATTTTATTCCTCAAAAATTTTAAAACTTTTTAAAATAGTCCATGTTACCCCTTACTAATAACATGACAACAGTACTTGTCACCTTAGAATGATCCCTAAGATGAAATGACTAGAAGCATGCCACATCATTGCAAAATAGTAATGTTGAGAAAAGAGAACAAAAAACATAGGATGAATCCGTGTGTCTTGACCACACATTAGAACATATATTTATAATAGAAATTATTGGCCGTATAGAGAGGGGCTGGCGATGGTGATATAGCTGCAGAGGGTGTGAATGAGGTGGTGCGGCAGAAGCATGAGATGGTTCTGGTGGAAAATAATGGAAAGGCACAGAAGCTAGAAGAGGAGAAGCAGGAGACTAAGACATTGAAACAGGAGAACTGGGTTTAAAGAAAGAAACAAATTCAAAGAAGGTGACATCAACTGAAACTAAACAGCGACGAAGAGCTGGAGAGTAACACTTATAACCTTTCTGAGACCTAGCTTAACCTAGAAAAACACATTTGTGAGAGCATGGTGAGAACATCACTCCAAAAGAGGAACCTAACTATGACACAATAGAGTATGAGCAGTTTTAATAAGATGTATATTTTTTCATTCAGCAACCCCATTTTGTTTGTAGAGTATGGGCACAAGAGGTCTTATGAATGATACCATTAGAAGCCATAAAATATTGAAATTGATTAGATAAAAACTCACGAGCATTATCACATTGTAAAGTATGAATTGAAACACCAAATTGAGTTTCAATTTCAAGAAGAAAGTCTTAAAAATAGAAAAACTCAGAACAATCTTTCATTAAAAATAACCAAGTACATTTAGAATAATCATCAATAAAAATAACAAAATATTTTGAACTTAAAGTAGATACAGTACGACTTATAACCCACACATCAGTGTGAACTAAAGAAAAGGGAGAAGTAGAACATCGATGGACACACCTAATAAAAGAATGAGTATGTTTTCCTAATTAACACGACTTACAGAACAAAATAGATAACTTAGGAAGACTTGGTAGTAAGTGTTGTAACTTGGTTAAACTAGGATGTCCTAACTGAGCATGAATAAGAGGTAAATCAATTACCGAACCAGCATGAGCAGAAGCATTTAAATGGTAAAGACCATAAGACTCACATCCGATGCCAATCATCTTCCCTGAGCTCCGGTCCTGCAGGTAAACAGAATCTTTGGTCAAAGAGATAACACAATGAAGGGAACGAGTGAGATGACTAATGGAAAGTTAAAAGGGGATCCGGGAAAAAGGGTGGACACTACCAATACCCTGAGATTGTGTTTGGGACTCATTAGTCATTGTGACAGAGGGTAAATAATCAAATGTAGAAACATTGGAGAAAAAGAATTTATTACTAGTGATGTGGTTAGTGGCCCTAGAACCAAGGACCCATGGTCCAAGGAGGAAGAGGGAGAGATACCAACAAAAGAATTACCCGTGTGCACAACAAAAGCAGTGGGACCAAAGGCCTGACACTCCTCCCATCGAAGAAAGCCACTGTATGTGGGTGAAGGAGCATGTGTTGGCAGTTGCTGAATTTTGATGTAGGAAGGAGTAGAGGCAGCCATGGCACAGCGTGAACAGTACCAAACAGGAAAAGAAATGCATAAAAAATTAGGGATCTGTAACCTAGATCGAAGAATAAAGGACAGATTGGAGGATAACAGCACAAAACAAGCAGTAGCCGGAGACAGTGTTGGATGCGCCACAGGAGAGAAAGCTGGTAAAAAAAGAAAAAAGCATGCAGAAAAGTTGCTGGTAGTAATCAGAGAGTCTCAAAAAAAATTTACCCCTATGAGCAATGGGCCCACAAGGAAAGGATGGATTATGGTTTCCTCCTTGTTAGGCTCTTGATATCATGTTGAGAAAAGAGAACAAGAATCAGGATGAACCCGTGTGTCTTGACTACATATCGGAACACATTTATAATAGGAATTATTGATACAAAATAAGAAGTTACTATAATTACAAAAATACTAATTTTCCTATTTATAATATTACTATAACAACATAATTCCAATAAGTAATGAGCCATTTTCAAAAATTATAAAATTTATAAGAACCAAAACTAATAAAAACAATTTAAAGGACTAAAACCAAATTTGGTAATTGTTTGAATCAAGTGTAAATTGAGTCGTACATAAAATGAGATATGGACAAGTTAGCGGTCTATAAGAAGATAGACCCATGCACTCATTGCCTTAAGGTTTTGGGATTGCATTGTGGTGTCCTACTTGTGAGGCTCCCTACCTAAACTCCTCTACCCATCAGTGGTATCAAAACTAGATCATTTCAGGTGACCGGCTCAAACAAGCAGATGAGCCATGATTAGTGTAAGAGTACACCGCAGGAAAAACGATGACACTAGATGAGCCTAAGTAGAGAGCTGGTGGCACTCACATGTGAAGGGTGTGGAGCCCAAAATGTATCGTTGAGTGGACGATAGCCCACGTGGAAGAGAGCAAGAATTGCTCTAGTATAGACCATGGATACTCGTGATAGAGAAAACTTTCGCTAGAGAAGGAGCCAATATGAAATAGATAGATTCATACTTGAGGAGAAGTGTTGGAATTAAGTGTGAATTGTGTCTCACAGAGAATAGGATATGGGCAAGTTAGGGGTCTATAAGGATATGAATCCATGCACCCATTGCCTTAAGGTTTTAGAGTTACATTGTGGTGTCCTTGTTGTGAGGCTCCTACCTAAACTCCTTTTACCCAATAGATAGTGTTAAGATGTCTCACATTAGTTAAGAATAGAGCTAGTATATTCCTTATAAGGGCTAGAGTAGTCCTCCTCCTATGAGCTAGCTTTTGGAAGTGAGTTAAGCCCAAGTTTCTTATTATAGCATCAAAGCCTATCCAATTTGAATGTTGAGCTACCCATAGATGTCCAGTCCTGTTGGAACTAAATATTCAGTCCTACAAATTTCATGCACCAGATGTCCAGTCGTGGGCGTGAGGAAAGTGTGTTAAGATGTCCTACATTGGTTAGAAATAAAGCCAGTATACTCCTTATAAAAGCTAGGATAGTCCTCTTCTCTCTCTTCCTATGAGCTAGCTTTTAGAAATGAGTTAGGTCCAAGTTTCTTAACACTCCTTATAAGGGCTAGAATAATCCTCTTCTTATGAGCTAGCTTTTGAGAGTAAGTTAGGCCCAAGTTTTTTAATAGTAATATTTAAAGGGACTACAAATATATTTAAGCCAAAAAATAATTAGACCATCAAAGAGGTATATATTTCTAATAAGACCTATCATGAAAATAGAATTTTTGCAAGCCAAGTTCTGTAGACCCAAACTCCTTTCCTATTCAAGTCTTCAAATAAGAGAATGTCACAATTTCTTTGCCACACTAGTCCATTGAATGTCCTCGTAATTTTCCCATCCTCTAAAACATTTCACCAAAACTCAAAAGATTAAACTACTGAAGAATACTGAATAACCAAATCCAAATATTATGAAAATGCCATCAATCTAATCATCCAATACCTTAAAGACAGTCTAAACCACTGGATTTCACCCCAGGGATTAGTCCAAAGAGAAATTCATAAATTATATGTAAATCAGCCATAGAAGCATTAGAGGAAAGGATTTGATTTTTATACGTAAATCAACCAAAGAACTGTCAAATTGATCCTAAAAATTAGAGATAAGTAGAGCAGCATAGGAGGAAAGGGTAGAACCAACCAACCCATTCTTAAACCAAATTAACCAACAAAACAAAGACAACTAGTAATAATATTCACAGAAGTTTCCCAGTCCATCCTTCAACCAAAACAACAAAGGCATCCCAATGCACAAAGCACAAACTGCCAATGTTAGGTTCTCGTTTAAATTATCATAAATTTAAAAATCTTTTGAATAAGTATCCAAACACAACATTTTTGTGTGAAAAAGTATTTTAAATTCACATAAAAATTATATTCCCTTCCTAAATTATTTTATCCAAACACTCAGACAAATATATCTTAAAAGTTAGAGATAACTAGAGTCTAGATAGGCAGAGGAGGAAAGAGTAGAACCAGCCAATCCACTCTAAACCAAATTACATTCCCCTCACAAGCCTGGCAGGACTTGTGAGCGGAGAGGCTGCTTCTGCAATCAGAACCTGTGTTACTCCCCTATCTTGCCCTCTACAACCACAAAAACCCAAGATTTAAGTTCAATATTCACAATCATTGTCAACCACAAAATAAAAACTGTATGTTAGCATCCATCACGTGCATTTGCAAGACTCATAAAAGGTCAGAATCAAATTCTCTCAGAAGCACAGGTTGTTAGGTATTAGGTAAGTGCTCAAGAATGGTTCAATATCTAACAAGAATAACGGGATGATCACAATGGCTCCACCTAAAACATTATCATGTCAACCCCCAAGAGCAATGCAGCATTAAATAGAAAATAAAAAGTACTATATTTGAGGTTGGTAGCAACAGACACCACTATTTTCCCTCAACCCGTAGCCCAAAAAGAATAGGTGAGAATAGTGAAGCACCTGAGGAAGAAAGCAAATCCCAATTTTTGTCTAAATATTTCAAAATCTCACAGATACATTCCTCAATGTTCATTCCTGAAGCAATGGGCCAATGAGCAAGAGTATCTTCACCTCTATTTCTCCCAATTACCTAGGGAAAAACAGAGCTAGCATAAATGCATGTAGATAAGTAATGCAGATATAAAAATGTAAAACCAAAAGTATCTTTTTACTTGCAAGTGCTTCAAAACTGTGGAAAAAGGAGGAGGACTCCGTAGATGGAGAGCTCCCCATGAATACTCTGGAGGAACAGTGTGTTGTCTGGACAGAATGGGAGCACAACTCCAAGCTAGAGGCCAATCTTTAGACAAAATAGCTTCATTATACGAAGCAAGCACCCTCTTGCAACCAACACTAGGAAACCCCAGTTCAGCAGGTACACATGCAATCTTGCCAAGTAGGTCACAGAAATTGTTGCTAAAGAAAAGAGCAAAGTTCGAGAAAACAAACTCAATGACAGATCCTCCCAATGCCCACACTTCTTGTGAAACTTCAGATGGAGAGTTGGACATGTCTGCCTCAAAATCATCCAAATCACCTGATTTCATGCACTCAAGTCCAAGAAACTCAACTCTTTTGGCACATTCAATTATTACATCTACTTCAGTAGCAGTTCGAAGGCCAAGTTTCCTTAATATTCGAAGCCACCCATCTGTACTAAACCTTTCTCCAGGGAATCTTCTTCTCTCACCAAAGAAAATAGATATTAAAATAGCATCACCTGGATCAAATAAATCTGTGGGCTTCAACAAATCCGTCGAAAACTCATCAGAATTTCTGACAAATTTAGTCTCTTTCAAAGCGTCAACCACCAATTGATCTGATTGAATATCATGCCAATTTTTATAAACATATATTAATATTTCCTCCTGATCATTCTGAGGTTTCCTCCCAAATCCAGGCAAGCCAAAGCGTACTAAGATCTGTTGATCATTCAACTCCAGAACCCCAAGAGCTCGAAGAAATGAACATTCAGTTGAATCGGTAGCATAAGAAAGACAATGCTCATCATATGGCTTTAAAAATGAATTTGAAGGGATCATACACTGATCTTGACCTTGCAACTTAGTGTAAGAACCAACAACTGTTTTATATATAGGGAGAGAACGCAAAGCTTCAATTTCTTCACGTGTATAGCCAGAGCCATTAGAAAAGAATTCATCAGAAAAAAATGAAAAAAGTGCATCACAATTTGAAGTTGAGAAGTTAGTAGGTTCAGTGAAATATCCAGATTGTTTAGCTGCCAAAAGTTTGGATGCAATAATTTGACCTAGGGATCGACCAGGCATAGCAAAACAATTGCTTGAAGCAGCACAATCTATAAATGCCTCATCAAATATGGGTATATTACATTGGTTTAACATTGGCAACAACCAGGGGTAACTAGTTTTGAATCGTTCAAAAGCTGAAACGTAGGAATCTAACTCAGCTTCAGAAGTACCATCCCTGGACACCCTAACCCCACCTGCATAACTTTCAGTGGATTCTCTTTCTGAAATCCCACTTGTCAATGTTGGTTGCTCCAAAGGAGGTGGAATGAAGACCAGATGCTGCTCTCTTACACGGCACAAGACTGGCCTCCCAAGAAAAGCAGGAATTAGGGGCCAATCAGAGAAAAGAGATAATTCTTCCTGTGAGCCCCTAAAGCTTTTCCAGAATAATCTAATCCATTCAGAAGAAGGACCCCCTTGACTACCAGAACTAGGCAGTTTCTCCCATGAAAGCCATGGAACCATATGTGATCCCATTACATGATTCACCCATTCTTCATGGAAAATTAGTTTCATATGATTGGCCAGCAGATTAAGAGAAAAGTTCTGCAGTTTCAACAGCAATTGAAGGGAACAGTTAGAAAAAATGTCACCTAAGAGAGGCCTGTCTAATATTTTCGGATGAATAAATTTTTCTCCCAAGGGAACCATTAATAACTGCTGCTCTTTATTCCCAATCCAAAGTTCTGTTAAGCCTAATTTTTTTAAATGGCTGGTTGCAGTTGGAAACGGTAAACCTTTGAGTTCTGCAGCAATTGATATAAACTTGTGATCCCTATTTTGGTCTATGCCTTTCACAGCATTCTTGTAAGCCAAGGGTGTTCCTGCTCTACCAATATCTTCAACAACACCTCGACCAAAATCAAATAAAGCCTTCCCTAAACTTGTCATCATTTCCAGTGCATCTCCAGAGCTGGCTGCTCCCTGTGTGGCTGTGCCAAAGGAGCTGTGGATATTAGACTCTGGCTGAGAAGAAGTAATTCTGACATCAGTTTCTCGACAAAGAACATTGGCACTAGCAGGATCATTATCTCTGGCTGAGCTGGATGATTCTGCTTGCTGAAAATCTGACAAACAATACTCAAGAACATCTATATACATGTCAACTGATCGTAGAACAATTGATTTTGAAGAAACTTTAAGGAGATCACGAACCATTTTTGGTCTAATTTCTCGCACTGAAAAACCCACTGCTTGAATTTCAGTTACCAATTCCCATGGTACCGAAAATACAGGATAATGCTCCTTTACAAAGCTGCAAACTGTAGCTGGAAGTAAATTACCAATCAACCCACTCCCAGGCTGTGAAAGAAACATGCCTTCTTCAGCCTTCACCAAATTTCCTGAGTACAGCTGCCACACTGGAAGGTCAATAATACGAGAATAAAATGGATGTATTACCTGTTCTTTAATGCATTCCCAGTCAGCTTTAAGAGCTGTTGTTCTATTTAAAGGAGTCTTATCCTGATTATCAAGTGGATCACCTGGAACATGCCTCTCAAAAGAACGTGGCCAAAAGGAGTAGGTTTGATCTCCATATGCCTTTAAAGAGAGACTGATTGCAGAACTGGAACTAGAATCAACTATAGAACTTGAAATATCTCTCCTTAGCTTTTGAATCTCCAAAACCATTTCAACATAGGAATCACAAACGCAAGACATCAGCTCTCTGTTCCAAGATTCAATTAATTGATTTCCAGCATCAAAGTGGCCCTCAGCTGAAGCCCCTCTGTCTTGGTATTTAAAGAGATAACGACCTCTATTGTGGCACACAAGGAAACAACCCAGGATAGTAACAGGCATGTTTATACAACCAGACAAGGGAAAAGGAGCCATAATTGAGTTCATTGAGTAAACATTTGCATGATGACCATTGCTGGATATAAGTGCTGCTATTCCAGCAACAGGAGTCAAGTTGTAGGCAAGATACCGCCTGAACAGAAAATTTGGAAGTTCAATAGATGCTATCAAACAAATTACTTCAGATTACAGAATTTTCATGAGATAGACAGAATATGGAACATGAAACTTCAATTGTGTTAATGAGTAATTGAATTTAAACATAAACCAAGCCTTATTTACTCTCCTTCAAACTTTAATTGAAAAAGACTACAGAATTAAAAATTTGAAGCATGAACTCTTGCTTAAGACCAAGACAAAGAAGCAATGCCCAAATAAATGAAAAACATCCAGAAATAGACCAAACTACGGAAAATATCTTCCACATTCATAAACTTCTCACTCTTTCCAATTCTTATTCTGTTTCATATTTGTGTGTTTTTTTTTATGCCTGCCCAAGGGACTCAATAAGAACCTATATATAGTAAGTTTAAGGTTTTAATAGAAATAACACAATGTCAAAGAATCTGATGCATTGAAACATTAAATGTACAATTTTCAATAAAAAATTACTATTTATTGATTTTTGTATTGTGTGCCCAAGCACATGTTAAAAAAATCATTTTATATTTTTGAGATTGCTTTCTCATGCTGAGCCATCAACAGGTGAAAAGGTCTTTTAAATCAAGTAGATAAAAGGAAAATAACAACCAAGTTATAGGAAGTCATCAACACAGATTCAACAAATGACATTGTCCTCTATTACAAAAACCAAGTTATTGTAGGACATCAAGATGCATTTTTGACATCCATGATATTTGAGCATAAATACCACATGATATCCACCACATTCTGCACTTAAAACCATACCGATCAAGAGCCATATTTCTTGTTTGACCAGAACCCAAGCTGAGTACAAGAAGCCATCGATCAATGATTGTATTTCCTTCTAAATATAAATTCACATCAATTACATGCATCTTTATCACAGCATTGGAGCTGCTAAATAGTCTTGATAATTGAAACTTTCTCCACTTTTTTTCTGAAAATGGATTCCTCAAAACAGAAGATGATGGATCAATGCTTATTGAAAAATTCTGGCATGGATGAGAATCTCCTTCTTCCCATGTTGATATTGAGACCTGAAAGGCAAGAGTCATGTCAATTTCACTGTGGCTCAAAATAGATTTATGAAAGCATTCCAGACAAGAGTTATCTCACAAGGTAGCAACAACAAACAAAACACAGGAAATATACAGGTGTCTTTCATAAAGAATTTTCTATTAATAATAGATAAAGTAAAAGAGCCAGTTAATAACAGAGGGTAAGGTATCCACAAAAAAAATTACCAAGATACTTAATTAGTGCTTTGACTATTCACCCCCCCAAAAAAATACTCCTTCATTAGATCCAATGTTGTTAAAATTGCGATTAAAATCACAAGATCGTACGATTTTACGACCCTAAACCTCCCTTGCGATCTTGATCGGAACTGGGTTCGCAAATCTGTAAGATCAGCTGGGATCCCAATTTTCTCCCATAGGATCGGTGATCCGATCCGATCCTAGGCGTGGGTTTCTGGGTCAGATTCTGGCCTTGGATTTTTAGGTTGGGCTTTTGCGGGTTGGATTTCCAGGTCGGGTTTTTCTGACCCAGTTTTTAAAAATAGTTCTAGGGTAATTTTTTCCCTTTCTCTCATCTTCTCTCTTCCATGCGACATAGTCTCCCATCTTCCCTCTTCTGTGCGACCCAGGCTGGTCTGGTTGGTCGGTGTTTGTTGCTGTTTGCTGTTCTGATTTGCTCTTCCTTTTGGTTTTGTGTTGATTAGTGTTTGCTGTTCTGGTTTGCTATTCTGGTTCGGTGCTCTGTCTCACAATTCTCCGTGGGTGTGCCGGTTCTATTTGGGTGAGTATGTCTCAGTTCTGTGTGGGTAGATCTGCATGGGTCTCAGTTCTTCATTTCCCCTCTTATTTTGTTCTTTCATTGCTGCATGGCAGATAATATTAGGAAGGAAGTTGGTAACTGTGGAAAAGGAAAGGGGATTCAATCAAGTAGAGCTGTAGAGCCTAACTTTGACATTGAGGATGTTGCTTCTGATGATGACTGGATTGTAGAGGAGGAGAATGAGCTACTATTAGATATGGATTTAGATGAGAACTTGATTCAAGATGGAGAAGCAAGTAGTAGTGTTGTTAGTGCAAGTACACCGATGGATGATTTGGACCTTCCACTTGCTGATGATGATGAAGAGGCTAATGTAAATAATATTGATAAAGATGACTATTTAGAAGATGATTATCCAGATTGAGGCTTGCAAAATTTATTGTAATAGGTTAGTACTAGTTTGACTAATTAGGTGTTGTATTGGATCTAGAATCTATGACTTTTAAGCAGTGTTGTCAAATGGCCGTTATGGCGGCGCCATGGCGGTATGGCGTGGCGGAAATGACGGACACCGTTACGAAGATGGCGTGGCGTGGCGGAATGACGTGGTGGCGCCATGGCGGCCGTTACGAGCATGGCGGTAACGGCCGGCCATGGCGGAAATCGTGATAAATGGCGTTTTTAAAAAAAAAAATGGATTTTCTGCACTTTTGGGCCAGATCCGACCCAGCTCAGAATCCAACTGCCTAAATCCAGGTTTTTTCTCTCTCTTCTCCTTACGATCTCACTCTCCCTCTCTTTGCAATCGCACTCTCTGCGATCTGACTCTCCACTCTGCTCATCTCTTTGAGCTCCCTCCATCTCTCTCTCTCTCTGCGACCACTTCTCTCTCTCTCTCTCTCTCTCTGCGACCACTTCTCTCTCTCTCTCTCTCTCTGCGACTGCTTTCTCTGAGATCTCGTTGCTGAGATCTCATTTTCTTGGGCTCTTTGTGTTTCTATTTTGGTGCATTTCGGTCTGTATTTTCGGCGACTGCAGCTGCATCTCCGGTGACTCCAACCTCCATTTTCGGCGACTGCACTTCCATCTCCGGCGACTCCATTTTTCTGGTAGTTATTTTTTTTCATTTTTCCTCTCAGTTTTTTCTTTATTTCCCCCATTTAAATTTTACCCTTTCCATCTTTCAACTTTTACCTCTCCCACATTTCTATTTTTCTCTGTTTTTTCTCTGTTTTTCCTCAAAAAAAAATTCTATTTATTTCAGCTACTCTTAACATGGCTCAACATGAGTCTTCATTAAATTGTTCAAGAACTTCTAATCGTTCTGACCCGGGATGGAAATATGCTCATTCGGTGAAAGATGGAGATACAAACAACATTGTATGTAATTTTTGTGGAAAAGTTATGAGTGCGGGAATCACTAGAGTGAAACAACATTTAATTGGAAAGAAGGGTAACGTGAAAGCTTGTCCCAAGTGTCCGGAAGAAGTTAGAAAAGAGATTGAGACATATCAAAAGGAAAAAAAGAATCAAAATAATTTTGAGATGCCAAATGTGAGAAGCTTTGAAGGTATATGCTATGATGTAAGTGAGAATGAAGAGGATACCCAAACCCGTAGCGTTGCCATTGGAAATCAGAAAGGGCCAATGGACTTGTTTTGTAGAAAGCCTGAAAGTGCAATTGAGAAAAGAAAAAAGGAAAAATTGAGAAAAACAAATATAAGAGAACGATGTGACAAAGAAGCCAAGGCAAGGGTCCATCAATACATAGCTCGATTTTGGTATCAAGCTGGCCTTTCCTTTTAACCTCATTAAAATGAAGAGCTTTCAAGAAATGCTTACAGCTATTGGTGCTTTCGGTCCAAATTTACCAGCTCCAAGTTATCATGATATTCGAGTTCCACTTCTAAAGAAAGAGCTAGAATATACCGATTCCCTCATGAAAGATCATAAAGAGCAATGGAGCAAACATGGCTGTTCCATAATATCAGATGCATGGACCGATCGAAAGCAAAGATGCTTGATTAATTTTTTGGTCAACTCTCCTGCTGGTACTATGTTTGTAAGGTCTATTGATGGATCTAATTTTGTGAAGACCGGTGAAAAATTATTTGAGATGCTTGATGCTCTTGTGGAAGAGATTGGAGAAGATAAAGTTGTGCAAGTGATAACGGATAATGGAAGCAATTATGTCTTGGCTGGTAAGATGTTAGAAGCGAAAAGACCACATCTTTATTGGACTCCTTATGCAGCTCATTGCATAGATCTTATGCTTGAAGATATTGGAAAGCTTCCTTTGATAAAGAAGACAATTCAAAGGGGAATATCGGTTGTTGGCTTTATCTACAGTCATTCAAGTACCTTGAGTTTGTTGAGAAATTTTACAAACAAGAGGGAATTGGTAAGACATGCAGTTACTCGATTTGCAACTTCTTTTCTATCATTAGAAAGACTTCACCAAGAAAAAGCAAATCTTAGAAAGATGTTTACTTTTGAGGAATGGTGTAAAAACAAGTTATCAAAGGAAGCTAAAGGGAAGCAAGCAACAAAAATTCTATTAAATCCTGTATTTTGGAATAATGTGGTGTATACTTTGAAAATCATGGCTCCTCTTGTCCGGGTGTTACGTTTGGTTGATGGAGAAAGAAGACCAGCTATGGGGTATATTTATGAAGCAATGGAGAAAAGTAAAGAAGCTATCATGAAGTCATTCAAAAATAATGAAAGTAAATACAAAGATGTGTTTGCAATCATTGATAACAGATGGACTTGTCAGCTTCACCGTCCATTACATGCTGGTCACATTTTAAACCCGGAATTTTACTATGATAACCCTCAAATTGAATTTGATTTGGAAGTTACAAATGGGTTGTATGATTGTATCAAGAGGTTGGTGCCAAGTCGGGATGTGCAACAAAGTATACTACTTGAATTACCAATTTACAAGAGCTGTGGTGGTCTCTTTGGGTACGACTTTGCAAAATCACAAAGAAAAAGCATTGCTCCCGGTAATTTATCAAATTCTTCAATATTTTAATTTTAAGGTTATACTTCATCTTCAGAGTTATAATTTGTCTTTCATTTTATAGCTCAATGGTGGAGAATGTATGGACATTCAGCTCCACATTTGCAGCAACTAGCTATCAAAATTTTGAGCTTGACATGTAGTGCATCCGGATGTGAACGCAACTGGAGTGTTTTTGAGCAAGTAATTTTTTATCTCTCGAGCCTACTATTTTCTCTTATAAATTAGAGAGAGAAACTGATTAATATTCTTATAATTAAACTCACGTTGCAGATTCATTCGAAGAAGAGAAATAGGCTTGATCACAAAAAATTACATGACTTGGTTTATGTGAAATACAACCAACAACTCAAAGAACGTTACAATCTTAAAGATGTAATTGATCCAATTACACTCAATGATATTGATGAGTGTAATGAGTGGTTGGTTGGAGAAATGGATGATGATGCTCTAGATGAGGATGCTGGAAATGACTTAGTTTTTGATGGTGATAACACTTTAAATTGGGCAACTGTTTATGAAGCTTCTGGAATTGGAGAGCCTACAACATATACTAGGCGTCATTCTAAGAAAAGAAAGAATCCATCAAGTGGTATCACTATCAAAGCTGCAAAAGTTTCCAAGATTAAGGCATGTTCAACAACAAAAGGAAAAGAGAAAATGGTTCTTGAAGATGATGATGAAGAATTAGAAGATGAAGAAATGTCGGAAGAAACAAAAGATGAATTAGAATTTAATCTTCCACAATCTGAAGGAGAAGAAGAGGAGGGATATGCCTTGGTGGATGAGAAAGAGGATGATTATGTTGGAGTTGAAGAAGAAGACTAAATTGATAATCTTTATTTTTATTGTTAACTTGACATTTGATAATTACATATTTTGTATTTAATTATACTTTAGATTGAAGGTTATGTTACATATATTTTTAGTTAATTATTTTCTATTATTTTCTGTGACCTATAGTATTTTTTTATATATTTTATTACATCCGCCATAAATCTGCCATAACCCGCCATGGCGGCCGCCATAACTTTATGGCAGTTTTTTGAGTTTCCGCCATGAACCGCCATCCGCCATTAATAACATTGCTTTTAAGTTATGTTTAATTAAGTTATGTGACTTTGATGTTAATTTCCTTATGTATGTTATTTTTTATGCTTTTATATATGTTTAAGTATAGTTTTACATGTTTGATAGGATCTTACGATCTATTTTATGATCCCACGATTTACGATTTTTGACCCCCCTCCCGATCCTAGGTAAGATCCCGATCTTGACAATATTGATTAGATCTATAGTTAATTGAGGTTAATTAACTTTGTAATTAATACTTGATTGGATCCTGTACTTAATGCACTAATGGTATGAATAAATTGGACTGTTGTAAACAATAGACACATTTCTCTCGAAAAAAGAAAAAAAGAAAGCCCCCAGGTCTGAAAAATCCTAAATAAGTTATTAAGCAGCTATAAAATAGTGAATGAAGAAATTTATATGGAAAAACCCTAGCTAGCACCAGGCATGTGTTGTAATGTTTTTCTATTGGACCTGATGCCTAAACAACTGTTATGACACTGAAAGAAATTTTCCTTTCTCATCCTTGACTCTAATTTCTTAGTTGCATCAACAACCCAATCGTATTTCCCCAGCAGAAAGCACAACACTTTTCACCATCACCATGTCAAATTCCTAGCATTTCTTACTTGTATTTGCCACAAAACCTAATCTAGCATGCATTACTCATATCCCATAATCCTCAATGGCTCAACCTAATACTTTCAAAACCACCTTTCCTCCACATATCCCATACAAACATTCAGTTCCCCAAGTTCTAATATCTACTTTTAATCAGAAGAAAAATTAATTTTAATCAAATCCCATGTTTTTTATCCAACCTGCATCAATCTACAGCAGAAAAGTTATAAATTTACCTGCAAAACTGACTTCAAGAACAGGAGTGCTCTAGATCCATGATCCATAAATAAGTTAGTAATATGCCTTATTCTGTTAGATCCAAAGTCAGGTCCAACGTTCAAGCAATCAGATGACAGAGGCATGCGAATAATGGTAGAATCAGCTAATGACCACAAGTCATTCCGATCAATAAGCATTGGACTAAATTGATCACAAAATCTTTGTGTCAGATCAGTTCCTGAAACCTCAAAATAAACAACTTAGTTTTCTAAAATTGTATGGGAAATTAACAATAAAATTAATAAATAATCAAAATTCATGAATTCATTCTTCAAACTGAAAAAAAGAATAAAAGAATAATTAAGTTGTTTTATTTTATAAAACAAAATAATTAATAGAAGGTGCATTAGACGATCAATACAATATACCTATCAAAGAGAACATTTTTGCTGAGGGGGCATTAGTTGAAGGTGCAGCAAGTACCAAACCACGAGGATCGAACATATAAAAGTAGCCACCAGAAATGACTGAGAGAAGGTCACATATGGAATAGCAGCAAACCAATCCCAAACCATAGTTAATTGTGTTGCCACGTAATCGCCATGGAGGACGGAGTTGGAAATTACAAAATTCCTCTCGACTCAAGCAAGCACCTTCAAAGATTGCTACAAGAGCAGGCCCTTGGAATTCACCTGTATAAATAAATCTTGCCGTGTTAACAGCAATTTAGGAAAGTTATCAAAAACAGTTGAAGCACACAGCATGGTCATTTCACAACCAACAAACAGCATAAACTTTGAAATTCCCTAAGCTGCAGATTGACTATTGGTATTCCATGAGGATGTAATTAGCTTATTAACACTGTTGCATACAATGATGTCCAAACTTATTTGTAAGGACAGTCCTGTGTACGAAGCTCCCACAAATAGAGTCTAGGATAGTCCAGTCTCTTACCTACTGGAGCAGAGAAGTTTCTGTGACTAGAACTTGTGGTCACCATGTCACAAGGCAGCAACATAACTGCTGGATGAGAACAAGAGAAAAAATACTTCCTGAACACTAGAAGAACATATGCATGAGTTACAGCAACTGAGCCACATCCTCCTACTTGATGAGTTAATTCTTTGATGGTTATTTATAGAAAACTTATGGTTCAAAACGCTTGACTCAGGCATGATGGGCTGGAAGTGTAGCAGGAAATATTCTCTACCCTGTGAAGCCAGACTGAGGCAGTGCCCCATCATTGATCCTCACAGAGCCTCCACCACTAACACAAAAAGAAAGGTGAATTTTCCATGTACTTTTACTTTTGACTAAAAATCTTAAAGTTGGCCTCAACAATTATTCTCTTTCTATTTAGGCCCCCACATCTCCAGTGAAGCAGAGCATCATTGATCCTCACAGTGCCTCCCTCAACCCCACAGATAAAAAAGGCAAATCCATGCATTTTGTCCTTTTGACCAAAAAAACTTAGCCTGAGCAAGGACTGTTTCTATTTGGGTCCCCTCAATAAAGTGGTCTAGCTCTCAAGGTAGTCAAAATCGACATTCTAAGTAGGATCGGAGAGGAGATGAAAAATCGTAACTCGTAGAATCGTAACACAAATCGTAAGATTCTACAAAATTATATAAATACATGTAAAATAGTATAAATATAAAGACCAGAGGACAAATGAGAGAAGTGAGCCACCCCACCTCAATCAGAGATACTAAGAACAGAAACATAGAGGGAAAAGATAGATTAAATATTGTATTCTGATAAAAGATTATTTTATCCTTAAAGAAACTTAAAACAGAACCACTTTAAGGGTAAAAAGGGAAAGCCAAATTATTTTTAAATGATGAGAAGTCTTGTTTTTACCCTTAAAAAACCCTAAAATCTGCTTCATAAATCCTAAACCCTAAAGAATATTTTATCCTTAAAAGAAACTTACAACAGAGCCACTTTAAGGGTAAAAAAGGAAAGCCAAATTATTTTTAAATGATAAGAAGTCTTGTTTTTACCCTTAAAAAACCCTAAACCCTAAATAACTTTTACTCCAGCCGCACTGTGAATTAGGCTACGTTGGCTGCAAATACAGCTGCGATGGCCACCACAGCAGAACACTATGCTATAACAAGGTCGCCGGCACAGAGCAGAGTCGCTGACACAGACAAGGTTGCCGGAGCAGACATAGTCATCATAGCGAAAGCTATAGGGATCGCAGAACAGAGGAATGAAGTTGCAAAGTCTTGGTCGCGTCCAAAAATAGTGGAGAAAGAGGCGATTTGAAGGAGAAAGGGTAGAGAATGGAATGAACAGATTTGCTGTGCTGAGGAAGAAGAGAAGTGCGCTTCACAGGTTGCAAAGAGGCAAGAAATCGGAAAGAAGAGTGAAAAAAAATACCCTAAAAATAGGGCAAACAACTCGCCCAGGATCGCAGATTCCACGATTTCACGAGGAAGATCGTGCGATCCCAGAAATCCCACCAAAACGAGTTCCAGCCCAGGATCGGGATCATTGGACCTGCGTTAGATCGTAAAATCGTATGATTTTACGTGTTAACTCGCGATTTTGACTACCATGCTAGTTCTGACTCTTCTCCAGTCTACAAAAGTAAGACCTAATAAGACGTGCCTTTTCTCATATCACATAGCTCAACTCCCAACTTGGAGTAGGCAGGTCATTATGGTCAATCCACCAGTCCAACCCAGACAGACAAAGCCAATTTCCATTACCTTGGTGACACCACTCCTTGAGTTAAAAAAATTAGCACCACCTCTCTGACCTAGAAGAACATCATCCTCCAAAACCATATAGAACAAAAGGAAAAAGAATAGAACCCTCCAAGTAAAAATCATAAAATCCTCCAATTATGCTAAGCATTTAGAAGGAGAGAAGCAGAGCACCGATTAAATTATCAAGTATTCAGCAACATAATCTGGTCTTTAAAGGCATCATCAGCATCCAACCATATAAACACTGCACTACAGCTAAAATTGACACATCACAAAATCTTCCATTTATTAATATTATTGGGGAAATGCTTAAAACCAGAGATCAAATTAGCACACCATAAAAAGTTTATATGACAAATAGCATGAGCTTCTCAAATGATGAGGATAACAACAAAACAAGATTACAAGAAGCATCAACCACATTAATATCTGCAGTTCTGTTGAAAGAAAAGCCTATATATTTTCCTTAACAAAAATATGAAAGTTTATTAAAAAAATAACTAAAAAAGTTACCTAAATTGTGCTGCAGCAAAGTTTGACAAGGATGTTCCCTCTTGTCATAAATCAGGTGCAATCTCTTTGCTTTGCAGCAATCTGCTAACTCGAGAAGATCAAACAACAGAAACTCATTGTTTCCATACAGGGCCAAAAGCTCATTTACTTTATTGTAGTCCATGCATGGCAGATCTTTAGTTAAATCTTCACTGACTAAAGAGAGGCATCGAACAGACTGTACACCCAGTCTGTCTGCCAATTCATTGCTGATACTTGGATGTACAAAATGTCTCCCAGTAAGAGAACTGTTTTCCATCCAAGGTGCATCATTATATACAAGATCTCCAGCATGCATCAGAACTCCAAAATCATTAGGAATCAACAAAGGACTATCAAAAGGCTCAAAATGTGGCTTCTCCAGGAAACATTCTGCTATGGCTTCAAGTACACAATGGACAAAATTTAACTGATCTGTTGAAAGAGGAAGTCCATGCACATCATTCTGCAACCTTTGCAATACATGAAGATAGTCTGAAATACCAAAACTTAATCTAACTCCTAACTTTATCATCAAATCTCTATACTCTGACAGTTCAGATGGAACAACATACAAATAAGGAGTAAATTTTACAGGTGAATCAAATGCAAGTGCATTTGGTGATACAAAATCATCACCAATCCAAACCCATGAAACACCATCTAACCCTGCTTTTAATTCATTCAAGTCATTGGTATTAATATATTCTTGCAATTTTGAATAAAGGCGAGGTATTTCCTTCTGTAACTGAGCATCAAAACCAGGATCCAGCAGTGAATGTGTCTTAAGCTCTTGATAGGACTTGGACAGCTCAATTAACTGTCTCGTTAAAACACCTATTGGGCAATCCATCCACCCAAGTTTATTTTGTAGGTATATCATGTCACATTCACAATCTAAAATGAACATTGAGGAAGATACCATCCACATCTGTGATTTAGGCCTCACACTAGTGGGGGGTGCTACTACTTGGTTACTGGGTTTTAACCATGGAAGTCCCCTAACAGCTGCATCAGAAATTACTGGACACCAAGAAATTAGCTTCAATTGAGACCAAAATTCATCCTCTACCATATCACAAATCGAGTTGCTTACAAATGAAGCAATATCAGTAAGTGAGTTCTCATCTTTAGGAAAGCCATCATATACAAAAGCATCATCCATTACAGTGCTACATCCTGCAGCCATGACTCCTTGTTGATCATCATTATTACTTTCTCCTTTATTTGAGAGCTTAAATGCTAATGTATCTAAAAAAACCAGTAATTGTCTACCATGCTTGAAGGCTTCAGTGTCCCCAGAATCATGCAACAGGCTGACTGATCTAGCGCAATCAACCAAACCAGTAAAACCCAGAGTTGTCCTAAGTCCAAGGCAAACTAAAGTATCCAAAATTTCAGGATCTAAGAATTTGTCACATGGAAAGAAAACATTCCCATTCAGCATTTTTCTAAGCTGCGGAACCCGAGGATCATAAAGCCTGCAATAACATTATAGTCAGCAATCCAAACAATGTCAGGCTTTAAGCAACTAAAATTCTTAATAAAGCAGCTTAACCCTTCCAGGATAAGACATCAACGATAGCTGCACCTGAAATTCAATGGATGCATTTAAAAAACTTAGTTGGATTAATCTACAAATATTTTGGTGTCTAATTAGTAATTACAGTATGATTTTATCAAAGTAATTGATTCATGACCTGTTTTGGTTGAGTCAAACTCCAACACAAACTGCAAACATATATTGATGTCAAAGCATGACTAAATTCCAATCAAGTTAAGGTAGCAGGTTAATGCCATTCTTTTAAATATTATTAAAGCTAATTAATTTAATATAGATCATTGAAATATCAATAAACTCCTCATTAATACAAATCATTGAAATCATATTACGTCTTCATATTTAAGCTAGCTTAGCTTTTGGTCCCACAAGCAGATTATATGTAAAGGGGGAACATCAGCAAGTTCAGATGGTACAAAATAGCATGGTTTCTTATAAGAGCTTCAGACTAGTACAAACACCATAAATATTAATCACATATACAATTATATTATACATCTATACCAAATATTGCAATTGTGGGAGATGAGTGACAGCTTAAAATAATGCTAAAATGGCAAATACTACTCAACCATAACAAACAGCCTTCTAATAAAAGGTTAGTAGACAACTCTTCAGATATGAAAGATGTTTCCTACCATTTATTTTAATGCCAAAATACGTCTAGTGTAATAAGTAATATCAACATTCAAGTTACACAAATGATTTTAAATAACCAAATTCATCAACCAATTAAAAAAGAATAAAGATGAGGAAACATCACAGACAACATACATGTTTGCATTATTTGTTGAAAGAATTTAAGTTCCAAATTTAAGAAACTTGAACAAGTTACATTGCAAATTTGAAATTAATGTTGTTCCTAGTACAAAACTGACCTACCAGTACTGAGCATTTAGAAGCAAAATCACAGAAAAGGAATTTTTTTATATAATAATGGAAGACGAGAGAATTTTTTGAAAATACACACACGTGATATTACCTAGCCGGTTGTTGCCAAGATCCATCAGCTGCTAGAACAAATGGTGCAGAAGAGAACAAAGGCTTGAGAGAGATATCCTCTTTAATCAAAAGCTGTACATCATGCAGAATGGCTGAAACAAC
Organism: Abrus precatorius; assembly: GCF_003935025.1. Lineage (NCBI taxonomy): Eukaryota > Viridiplantae > Streptophyta > Magnoliopsida > Fabales > Fabaceae > Abrus > Abrus precatorius. The sequence continues at coordinate 3,387,896 of NW_020874406.1, forward strand.
TTCTTGCTTTGAACAGAAATCTGACATGTGATTGAAAATGTAATCTTTGTAGAATTCCGCTTTTGTCGGTTCTTTCATCCCCAAATACCTTTTCATAATGACCCGCTCCATTTCCGATTCAGTTCTTATGAAATTATCATTTAAAAGATCTTCACGAACACCAGTAGGACCAAGCCATTTAGTAGGCTTACTCAAACTTACTAGTTTTCTGCTTTTATATGACTCAAATATCGGGAGGTGTTTGATGATTTCAATGTGTGTGCTATAAATTTGCTCTTCGGAGAACCATTTCAACTGAAGAACAAAACTTCTGAGTTCATGAAGCTCCCCTTCAGACACATCAATGAAGAACCCCTCAATCTTCTGTGGCTCCCCGGCAATAGCTAGAAACACATTTAATACACCACTTGCTGTTGCTGACTGCACAAAGTATTCCAATTTAGGGTGATCTAATTGCAGGTCATGTCTCAAGAATAAACATCCAACCTTTAACAACAAAGAATACATCTTCTCACTCCATCCATCATTTTTTATCACTTTCAAATTTGGTGTTAACTGCATCAGGCAGTCATCCCCAACAGGCAATATAGGCCATTTAGAAAACATCACAAGATCATCACAATATGATCTCAGATAGTTCCACAGTAGTTGCAACCATTCTAAATTGGGTTGACCATGAATACCAGGAGTCCAACTTACTTGTCGAGCATGCTGCCACTCTACAGGCAGTAATTTCACAAGAAGTTTCTCAAGCAACTGGCATGACAAGAAAGAAATATTTGTGCCATCTGTTTGGGCAATGTAACAAAGTTTTCTATGAATTTCTTTTGGAATAGAACAATCTACAAGTTGATGAGGAATGGAATCTTTAAGAAGGCCGTATTCATCACCACGTGCAATGTAAACTCTTTCTCCAACCCCCTTCATATCAATTGAAGTAAAGGAGCCATCTGCAAGTGGTAACAAAGGCAAGCCAGATATAGCATCAAACTGCATGGATTCTTGTAAGTCATGTAAGCAATATTCGAGGGTCAAAATCATTGCATCCCTGTCCTTGAATTCACGCTTCTTTCTGATTAACAAAGTCCTTAACAGCTTCGGTGTCAGAAAATGCAATGATGGACAGATTTCCTTAAACCTTTCTAAAAGTAACTGTGGAAGTGTAATAACAGGTAGGGAAGCACCAGACAATGCTTTTATAAGCTCAGCTGCCTTGGGGAAAGTAAAATCGGGAAATATAGCATTCTTGGTTGAAATCCACTGACCTCCTCTTGCTTCAGTATACAATACACGAAGATTAAATTCAGCAACAAATTGATAAAGTTTTCGTACTACTGATGACCAAGGTTCTAAGCCTAATGTTGTTGGCCATAATGAGAAGAACAAATTGCAAGGGCCGACCTCTGATGCTATCTTCTCAAGTAAATGACCATAGGCAGGAGCAACAACATTTTCAAGGAGGTAAATATTCCAGTCTGAGCGCTTTCTTCCACCTCCAGTCATATCAGAACCAAACCAGATATCCCTGCGATTTGATGATAATTCGAAGTATGCATTTACATGGGCAGGAAGACCAGTACAGATTGGTAAAGGTAAGAAGCAGAATGCACGACCTTCAAAATTTTCCAGTAGATGTGTAGGAAAACTAGCACTTCGAAACAGATCAGGAGAAACAATACATTCATCCTTCCCTTCTGGACTTTCAACCAAGTCTCCATCAAGCTTAATAGAATTCAAATATACAGCTACACATGCCCAAGGAACAAAATTGTGGCAGTTACTATTGGCTCTTTCAGATGTTCCCTTTTGAGCATTCCCACCACCTAAACATTCTGTGGTTATCCAATAGTGTGAATTATGATTAGTTGAGCTTTTTTCTGTAATTAGGATCTTCTGGCATCTATAAGGCAAATCTCTGCCAATGGATAGGCTAAGTTTCTTCAAAAACTGAACTCTATTCATTCCAACACGTCTACTTTCCTTGAAAAAGTTGAATACATCCTGGGCTTTGGTAGATCCAATTTCAGGCTCACCAATACAGGTTCTGCTTACACATTGCAGTAGGTGCATTTCATGTCCTGTTCCTTCCTTTACAAAAATAGAAATAGATTTCACATTACGTAGGAAAAGTAATGTTTCAGAAACCACCTCAGAAAAAGCAGCAAAGAGAGATCTGACATCTTCGGGTGTATAAACTTCATTTTTAATTTGGCTACGGGTGGCAACACCTGCAGTTCTAAGAGGGAATCGAAATAGAGTACCAGGAAAAGCGTGTTGTAAATCACAGCCAAAATGCAGCAAAGAAGAAAATTGATCAGGAAATTGGTCCAAAATCTGTCGTCCAACAAACTTAATTCGTAAACCAGGATGTGAAGGAGAAATCCCTGGCAAATTACTGGCATGAGGATCAAATATTACAATATTTTCTCCAGAAACAAACATGGGGATGTCTGTGAAGTGATAGACACAATTAAATCCAAGACCAAATCTTCCTATTGCAAAAGCCTTCTCAAGTTTACTTTCTTGACCGATACGAGAAATTGCATAAAGATCTTGAGGGCTAAAAACTGAGTCATTGAAACAATATAGAGCAGGACCTTGCCAATCAGCCATTTCAGGAGAAAGAATAGAAGAAGTCCCATATTGAGACTTATCTAATAGAAATATTACTTCAGAAGCTCCTGCATCTTCTGCATTTTGTACCAGCTCAAATAGAGTCCCAGGTCCATCAGCATACATTTCAAGTATATGCTTAAGCCGTGTAGTCAAAGCCTCATGCTGTCCAAAAGCCTCAGCAGCTCCAGACAGACCAAAATTCATTGAATCTGCACTCTCAGCCAGCAACATCCTGCGAAGAGAGTTGACTCCAAGCTTTTCTGCTACATCATTAGAAATGTTTCCATGCACAAATTTTTGAACTGTTCGCCTTGCATTCCAAGCCACAGTTGATGCATTGCCAAATGAGCCATTAGGATCATCCGAGCCAAGCAACCAGGGGGCATCATTGTAAACCAAGTCACCAGCAAGAAAAAGTCTATTTGACCCATCTGGCAGATAGAGCTGAACTTTTTGTTCATGATGGTAAACTTCAGCTAGATGATGCACTATTAGTGTCACAGCCCTGATCTCCTGCATGTCAAGAGGAGATGATCCTTTTCTAACTGCCATCCTACAAAGAATATTACCATAGTCAGCAGGTTGCAAGATTTCACGAATACCAAGTTCTAGAAACAAATTTTTGAAAACTGCCAAGTCAACTGGTATAACACGTATATATGGAGCCAAATGAAGAGGACCATCAAGGACAACCTCATCAGAAGTTGCAAATCCATCCCCCACCCAAATCCACCGACTTTCTTCAAGAACAGCTTTTACAATCTCAATCTCATCCGAACCTGTCATTCCAGTCAGTATTGAGTATATCCTTGGCATTGCTAAGGCTAATTCCTGCCTAAGAACTTGATCAGACACAATCTCATTGTTTTTTCCAAGCTCCAGTAATTGGGCAGCAATTACACCTCCTCCAGGTGGAGACATCCATCCCAGGCTATATAATAAAGCTGTAGAAGAGCATTCACAATCCAGTATCCGCATGCTAGCCGAGACTAGCCACAAATCATTTAGTGGTCTTACAAGTTTTGGAGGAGCAACCATTGATGACACAACCGGCCATGGTAATGACTGAAATGGAGTAGAGACCATCACTGGGCACCAGGAAATCAGCCGTAGGTCATTCCAGAACTTTTCAAGATCAGATTTTATGCTGCGAGACCTAAAAGCAGTTGTTGCTCGTGACAACATTCGGTTAACTGCTCCTTTATTGTCAACAACTTGATCAGGAAGCCACTTCAATGCATTAACTTCTAGGTAAGAGAAAAGAACTTTCCCTTTTAAATATGCCTTCTGTTGATCCTCATGCATCAGACGTTCTATGCATCGAGCACTTTCTAAAACAGTATCTGGAGACACAGAAGTTTTGAGGCCCAGGCCTCGCAGAATATCAAGTATTTCAGATTCTTGAAAAGCACCAGCAGGGAAACTATCTGAGTCTTCTAGTAATGCATTCAGTTCTTCGTTACTAGGATCATATAAAACTGAAGGGCACTTGAGAGCACCAGTGAGTGTCGGGATGAATTTCAAATTTCTCAACAAGTCCCTAATAGATATGTCCTCAAGGGACAAAAGTGGCAAATTTTGGAGAACAGATAACATTATGCTATCACGAACATCATCTTGCAAATCCCCAACTTTATTAAAAATATGTTGCTTGTAAAACTGTGCTTTCCCCATTCTCTCAACTCCATAATATTTTGACAGAATATCCTCTTCGATATCTGAGGATCTAACCATGAACTCACTTCCCACCAAAATAGTCTCCGGCACATCCAATGGTGGTAAGTACTTTTTAGGATTCTCTAAGCCAGAGAATTGGAAATCTTGAATAGACTCTCGGCCATAGACTCGAAATATAGGTAATCTCTTGCAAAACCTTATGCTAAATTCATCCATAGAGTGTCCAAGATACCATTTAGGGTCAAGAAGAAATCTGCGGAGCTCGTTTCGCTCTTCAGTTACTAGAATATCAAGTGAAACTTGCAGAGCATCAGCACTTGAAAATGCATTAAATATTGATTCCAGAACACCTGCTGCACTGCCATCACACACATAATTAGATAAATCTGGATGTTCAATTGCATAATTTGACTTCAATATATTACATCCGATTTTCACAAGGATATCCTGTACTTCATCAGAGAGATTGCTTCCATTAATCATTTTAAGTTGTCTGGAAGGTCTTAACAGGTTCCCAGAGGTGGAAGGTAAAATTGGCCAATCACTAAATAGCGGCAATATTTCAGTCTGTTTTCCTAGATATTGCCATAATAGCAAAAGCCATGATGATGATGGCTTTTGACAAGACTCAGGGTCCCAGAACACTTTACTTTTATATTTCCATTCAGCTGGCATAAATGCAGGGAATAGTTGAGCAAAATGATGAATGCTACAAAGAGTAACATTGGTCTTTGAGGACATTGCTATACCAGAGAGTCTGCTTAAGATATTGGGAGGAACGTTATGATCAATTACTCTATTAAAAACTGGCTGCAGCAGCTTGTATTCTAATTCATCACAAATGAAATAAGAGATTCCTTTTGATGCTTCCGAAAATGACGCAAAATTTCCATCTGCTAATGGAAGTAAAGGAAGATCATATGCTTCTCTACCAACATCATCATCAACCAAGTCCTCTAGGCAATATTCAAGCAATAGAAGCTTGTATGGTCTGCTTAAATAATTAAATGTTTCACATTCCCTAAGAAATTGGCGTACTGTACCAGAAGTAACTACCTTGCTGGAATTATATTGTAGAAGCATATCAAACAATGAATTAGGCAAATGCACGACTGGCATTCCCAGTTGCATCAGCGCCAAACCAAGGTCCTTGCTTTTGGTGAATTTTTCATCATGAAGAAAGGCTTCACTTGGTGATACCCATCTTCCTCCATTGAAATCTGAATACATAACTGGAGCATTACCAATGATTTTGTATATTTGTTGAACCAAAATATTCCATGGCTCTTCAAAAGAACCAATAGGCCATGAAGAATAGTAAATGTCCGTTGGCCCTAGCAATTCTCTAATGCCAAGCAGCATATGCACAAAAGCTGGAGCTATAACATCTTCCAGAAGAAGCCTATTCCAGATAGAGCGAATTTTTCCACTTCTATCCATGTCATCCCCATACCAGATCCCACGACGATTTGATGCAACCTCAAAGAATCCATTGACTTGTACGCTGAGGCCAGTTCTAACAGGCAGTGGAAGAAAACAGAATGCCTGACCAGTCCTAAGAACATTGTTCTGCAAAAACCAAACATGGCAATATGAGGATGAAGAAATATCATTAAAGAAACCCCTTCAAGAAAATAAGTGGAAACTATCCTTCAATAAAAATGGTCAAAATTGGTGTTCCATCTTTTGTTTTAAACTTTTAATAAATCAGATGCAAGAAAAGACTAGTCAAAGGTAATGTAGGGAGATCCCTTCCCAGTGCCACCTTGAAGACCTGGACAACCCTTAGTTTTTCACTTCTCCGATGTGAATTTATGGCAGCATTAGCCTATTGTTCATGTTACGGTGACTCAATCAATTTAGTAGATTTACTGTCTTATTTCCTTTTTATCTTTTCCTTAAATTTTTATGGATGATTAAGACTTACAAAAACTTTTAAAGTCCAATTTTCCATAGGTAGCCTATTGTTGCAATCTACAGTGCCTGTAAAAAATTCAAGGTCTGTGATCAATAAAGCCCTACTTTCTAAATGCTATACATGTAATATCCTTTTCATAGGTAAGTTTATCATTTTCATCATACTTATTTAGATACCAAAATAGTTCCCAAAAAAAAAGGTTCTAATAGATGCATCTAATGGAGCCCACAAGGGAATTGGGACTGACAGGATACTACTGGAAATTCATTCAGAACTATGGGAAAGTTGCAAGACCCCTAACTGAGCTGACAAAGAAAGATGGGTTCTGTTGGAATGAAAAGGCCCAAAAAGCTTTTGAAGAATTAAAGGTAAGAGTAACTACAGCTCTGGTATTTGCTTTGCCAAACTTTGAGAAAGAGTTTGAAGTGGAGTGTGACGCTTCGAGCATTGGAATTGGAGCTATTCTTATGCAAGAGAAAAAACCTATTGCATATTACAGCAAAGCTCTGAGTGACAGAAATGTTTCCAAGTCAGCACATGAGAAGGAACTTATGGCCATAGTCCTAGCCATCCAGCATTGCGTCCCTATCTGTTAGGGAGAAAGTTCAAGGCCTATACAGACCAAAAGAGTCACAAACACTTGTTACAGCACCGTGTGATCAATGGCAATCAGCAAAATTGGTTAGCCAAGCTTTTGGGGTATAGCTTTGAGATTGTATACAAAGAGAGGGGCGGATGCACTGTCCAGGCGTGGAAAGGAGTTGGAATTGCACTCTGGTGTATTTTCCTTATGGTTAGACAATCAGGCCATCATAACAGAGGTCCATGCAGATGAAAAGTTGAGGAAGATCATTGAGGAACTGGAACAAGGATCTAATAAACAACCTGGTTTTTCTTATAAGCAAGGAGTTTTGTTCTATGGCCACAGATTGGTAATTTCTGAGAAATATGCATGGATTCCTAACTTGTTGCAGGAATTTCATGTTACATCGCAACAGGGACTCTCAGGATGCTATAGAACTTACCGACGCATGGCTGCTAACATTTATTGGCATGGGATGAAGAGTGTGGTGCAGAAATATGTACAAACGTGTGACATTTGTCAGCTACAGAAATATTTGGCTACTGCTCAAGCAGGACTCCTACAGCCTTTCCCAATTTCATTAGATTTCATCATAGGATTGCCCGTTCAAAGGGATTTGAGGCTATTTTGGTGGTTGTTGATAGGCCGACCAAGTATGCTCACTTCATTCCTTTTAAACATCTTTATACAGCTAAGGGGATTGCTGAAATTTTTGTCAGGGAAGTAGTTAGATTGCATGGTGTTCCCAATTCAGTGGTGAGTGATTGAGACCCTTTGTTTATGAGTCACTTTTGGAAAGAATTTTTTCGATTACAAGATACAATGTTGAAGATGAGTACTGCTTACCATCCTTAAATGGATGGCTAAACGGAAGTGATTAATTGGTGTCTTGAGACTTATTTACGTTGTTTCATCACTGATCAGCCTAAGGGATGGGTCCAATGGCTGCTATGGGCGGAGTATTGGTATAACACTACGTACCACGATTCAACAGCTTCTACTCATTTTGAGTCAATTTATGGCAGAAAACCTCCTATTGTGGTTAGATGTATGCAAGGAGAAGTTAGAGTAGAAGTTGTGCAACACGAATTGATCGACCATGATGAAGCACTTAGACAATTGAAGAACCACTTAGTGAGAGTGCAAGACAGAATAAAGACTCAAGCTGATAAGCATCGACATGAAAGGAGTTTTTTGGTAGGAGATTGGGTCTTTTTGAAAATGAAACCACACAGGAAGCAATCTGTCATGACTAGGATCTATCCTAGACTTTCAGTTAGGTACTATGGACCTTTTGAAGTGCTGGAATGGATTGGAGCAGTGGCTTACCGATTGAAACTTCCTCCATCTTCAAAAATACATCCCATGTTCCATATGTCTCTCCTCAAGAAGGCAATTGGTGATTATCAAGTGCAAGCTGAATTACCTGCAGATTTAGAAGATGATGGTTCTGAAGTGATGGAACCACGGTCAGTGTTAGCAACTCGAAGCATCATGAAGCATGGTGAAAGGGTGAATCAATGGCTGATACATTGGTCTGGCAGGACAGCAGAGGAAGCAATGTGGGAAGATGAAGTGATTTTTAGAAGCAAATTTCCTAGCCTCAATCTTGAGGACAAGACTATTATTGAAGAAGGAGGTATTGATGGAGCACATAAGGGAATTGGGCCCAAGGAGCCTCTAGTCCATGAATTGGGAACTAATCCTAAGGCTTGGAAAGTTTATGGCCTGAGTAGCGGGAAGGTGGTTATAGGAGAGAGAGTAATTCTCTGTTATTTAGAATGATGAGAGTACGTGGGGGGCTCATTTTCTGTTTTGGCTGGATAATTTCTGTTAGGATAGGAGATTCCTTGTGATTCTTCTATAGGAGCTAGGCTCTGGACAGAGGATGTTTCTCTCTGTGTAATTTTCCTTTATCACAAATAATACAAATACTAAGTGTACTGTGTTTCCTTCTTTAATTCTCTCTATTCTCCATATTGTCACTCTGGTACGTATCAGCATCATTGACTGCATTAAATATCTTAACGGATTCACCAAAATGGCAGCTTTAATTTTAACAATATTCTAAAAGTAAAGTTACAGCATGCAAAATTCAAATGAATTTAAAATTTCAGACATTTATTATTTTCAGATAAACAAAGGACAAATTTACTACTAGAAACATGAACATCTATGGAGTATCCCATAGCCTACAGGGAAAAAAAAGGAAAGAAAGGACCTCAAAACAAAGAAGGATGTCCATATCAGTAAAGAGCTCAAATGCTCTGGATGGCCAGTTAAAGATACATCTCTGATTTAAATGTTATAACCAGAACACCATAAAGAAGCCAAAAGTCATAAAATCATGAATTTGTAATTAAGATCCTAACATTCCTTTATAACCAAGACAAACAAGAAACAGCAAGCATTGCATTTTCTATGAAACATTACCCCCATTGATCTCCCAAAACCTCACCAGAGGAGTAAAATCTTTTAAGACTTTCTGAACAAACCCAAGAAGTTATTAGACTTCAAATATATGCCTAGCTTTCAATCAAAAGTTGCAGTCAAATTAATTGCAGGGCTAGATGGGCCACTACTTTCAACTGTGTCCACATTCACACAAAGATGAGTAGATGACAGTTACCAAGGGTGCAGAACCAAAGGTAAAATTTAAAATTATAGCAACAACTTGAATTCTGTGTTGGGGGAAGAGAGAGAGGAGGCTTAGGCAACAGGCATAAGTATAAGATATTGCAAATTACATTCAGCGAATTATCAGAAATGCATGCCGCGATTGATGCCCATGGCAGCAAGTGAATGTCATATTCTTTTGATGCAGTAGTAGCAAAAGAACCAATCCTACTTGATGCTGAGGCCATGGTTTGCACCACATAAAATCTCTCTGTTAGCCTCTCAGTTTCATCTCCATTTACCATCTCAATTAAGAAGTCCAATGGAAATGCATCCATTTCAGTAGTGGTATTTAAACACTTGGACAATCTGACCAATGCCTGCCGATGCCAAACTGTATCATCAGTTACTGAAGTAACAGAACAAGAATGAATTTTCCTTGGTTCAGGTTCTCCAGCCTCCCACTCGTATATTTGAATGCACAGCACACTCTTTAGAAAGAGAAGCGTCAAAATGCCTTCTTCAAAGAGTTGAACAAACATAGAGGAAATGTCTTCTGGTGAGTATGCTTGCCTTGAGAGCTTACTTTTGGCTGCCTGATCTGCACTCCTCAAAGGGAAACGGAATAATGTTCCAGAAAAAGTACTTTGCATGTCACAACCAAAAGCACAATAGGGGGAAAACTGGTCATTGTAGAAGGAGAGGGCAGATGAACCAGTGTAGTCAATCCGTTTCCCAGGATTTGCTGCAGAAACTCTAGGAAGATAAAAACCCTGAGGATCAAACAATACAACATATTTGCCACTCACAAAAGAGGGAAGATCTGTCAAATGGTACACTGAGTTGAAGCCAACCCTAAGAATCATACAGAGAAACAAAAATGAAGACAGGAATTAGATAAGTACAAAGAACCTAAATATTGGGTTAATATGAAAATTATTTACAAAAATATATGATAGAAAGGGAAAGAGAATGTCGATAACTAAACTAGAAGACAAAATTTTTAAAAATATATACACAAACAACTTTATCTACAGATACACTAAAAATGACAGGCACTAAAACACGACATTATCCCTCATTCATTTTTATGAATAAAAACTATCATGACATTCCAACACACCGCTCTCATTATCAGAGCCTTGGCATTAGAATACACAAAGTCCTGCCTCAGTTCTAACAGTTCACTCGTACATGAAAAGGGAATGTAGATCAACAAAACAAACCATCCATAAAACACCAAAAACACTCGAACACTACAACAATAAAACTATCACTTCTCTCACCATTTCCCAGTTAAAACTACAGCAACAACTTCACACCTAAATCCTGGCTTTGAACCAATCATTGTAGTCAATCATCAACACCAAAGCAAGTACACAACATTAATCAACCCAATCACACTTCAGCAGAATAACTTCAATCCAACAAACGCAATAACAAAATTACCCGAAGCGACCAGTCTTCCCAGCTTGTCCGTGCTTGCTGCTTCCACCAATCTTGGAGATGCTGACGAAATCGTCTTCGGTAAAGACGGCGTCGTTGTAGGCTAACAGCGCCGGGCCCTGCCACTGCGCGAGGGAGTTCGAGAGCAGCGAATCGCAACCGTGGGAGCGGCGATCAAGGCAGAAGGAAACGGTGGTGGCGCCGGCATCGTCGGCGTTCTGTATGAGCTCCTTGAGGACGGTGGTTCCCTCCGGATAGTTCAACAGAACTTCGCGAATGCGGCGCGTGAGGTCTACCGTCTGGCCGAAGTCTTCGAGGAAGATTGATTCCGGCGCCGGCAACGCCATTTTTCCGGCCAATGGAAGGGGATTGGGAACTTTCTACGTTCTTTGATTGTGCATGAGATACGATGCTGTTGGGATGGGTTTTGATTTCGATTCGATTTTGTGGAGAGGAGAAAGAGAAAGACGGTATTTGATTGTGTCTTTTTTGTGTCTCCTTTACACAAGAATTCTTCAACGTAATGTTAACGTGGAGTCTGCGTGTTATAACATTTTCAATTTTGTGACTGATCTATCCTTGTAAGGGGATTTTTTATTTTTTCTTTAAATTTTGGAAATCAAAGTAAATTAACATTGGTCTATCTCAACAAAATATATATATATATATTGACTGGTCAATATTACAATAATTATTATTATTTTAATTAGTTTGAAATAATACATGATAAAATTATTAATTTAATAAAAGTTTGTTGAATCATTATTAAGAATAAATAAAATAAAAAAGTTAAACAAAAATAAAATAAAACATAAACTTAATAAATTTTGATCAAATCTCGATAAGCATCTCATAATTTGCTGGATATTATTTTTTTTAGTAATTTCGATGATAAGAAATAAAAATAAATAAAATAAATAAATTAATAAATTTTTAATAACTTATTATAAATTTATTTAATTGCATGACAAAATAAATAAAATAAAGTTAAGTTTAACGTATTCAATTATTGGTATATATTAGATAAGTCTTTAAAAATTAATTATATTATCCTACTTTATCTTATAGAATATAATATATGTAGATGATAAATTTATTTATTTATTTTAATTTTATATAGGTCCAATTTAGATAAATTTTTTAATTATAAGAGTCAAATATTAACTATAAAATGAATCGAAATTAATTAATATTTTTTTATTTTTTTAAAATTATTTAATTTATCTAAAATTTGACCAACTTCATCTTTAATCAAACAATGTTTGTCTTTAAAAGTAACTTTAAATTCTCCTTTTTCAATCAGTTGACCAACACTTAATAAATTTTGATCAATTTTAAGAACTAAAAGAACATTATGAATTAATTTTGTGCCTTAATAGCTTACTATTACAATTGTTTCCTTTCTCTTGGCTGAGATGAAATCACCATTACCTATTTTGACTTTGGTGATGTTAGTGAACATCAAATCTCTAAAGAGTTTTTTTGTTATTGGTCATGTGGTTATTGTAACCACTATCAATTAGCCAACCTTCTTTTAATTTAAAGTCTGAGAAGCAAGTAGCAACAAATAAATGATCTTCCTCTTGATCCACAATCTTAATCTCTTTATCTTGGTATTGTCTTATTTGGTTGCATTTATTGCATTGTGCATTAGGCCTCCTCCAACATTTGAAAGGAAGATGACCAATTTTTTCATAATGATGACATGGAGGATTGTTGTTAGCAATCTAAACACTAGCAAGTGCACTAGTATTACAGCAAGTAATGAGTAATTTTTAAGAACAGGATATCGTCTCCACAGGAAATTTAGATTTCAAGTATCAATTCACAAAATTGTAACCATTTGAGCCATACGAATTTGGGAGAAGAATTGTAACATACAAAAGCAATAAACCAAAGCAATTAAGAGTAAAGAAGAATGTGCAGAAAAACAGATCAATGAATGCAATGTGAGATTAGAAATGGATTGAAAGGTAGTTAGGAATTTACTTTACAAGAATGTCAATATTAATTCAATTATGCTTCTGAAAATTCAAGAACTTGGTTAATTGACAATCAGTTTCGCATATTAATAGCCAAAGGTTAATCCCTTAACTCATTGACCCTAACAAGCAACTAAACCACCATAATCCCTTAGGTGAAGTTCAATTTCAAGTTGCATTAAGACTTAGAACCTTAAGATTGCAGAATTAAGTCTCCTTATCCCTAAGAAATCCCCAAATTCTGATTGCTAACTCAGATCGGAGAATCATATCCAACTTTCATTGGTAATTGTTCCTCTTTGATGAATCATACGAATTTCCATTCATAGATTGCAAGAAAAGCAGAATTCACAATTCAATTAATCTAAGAACCCAAAATTCAGAAGTAAGAGTCAAATCAATACATCAATTCGAGTTCCATAAACCCCTAACTACAAGAAAACTACTCAAACATGGGAGAAGAGAAAGAAGAAGAAGAAAAAGAAAAAGAAAAACTCCAAGAAGCCATAGCCGGAAGCTCCAATCTGATTCCTCTTTTTGGAAGCTTCAAGACTTGACCCCAATCTTCTCTCTCAAGCTCTCTCAACGAGATCTAACAGAAAAACAGAAAAAAAAAATGAACTCCAAAAAATCTGCACGTTTCTGTTATTTATAGAATTTTCCAGATTTGCGCGTTATCACTTTTATGAGAAATAGTAGCCAGGCAGAAGGTTTATGGTTGCGCGTTAACACTTTTATGAGAAAAAGTGACCACGCGCAACTTTCCTGATATTGAAGGCTCTCTAGAACTATCACTCTTGCTGATAAAAGTGATTACGCAGAGCTCAAGTGGTTGCGCGTGATCACTCTTATGAATAAAAGTGATTACGCACAACTCACCAGGTTGAAGGCTCTCTGGAACGTTCACTTTTGCTGATAATAGTGATCACGCAAAGCTTTTCCTGATATTTGCCTCTCTGGAACGCTCACTTTTACTGATAAAAGTGATAACGCCCAACATGTTAAGTCTGAGACTTCACAGGATCTCTCACTTTTCCTAGCAGAAGTGATAACGCCCAAGTTTTCTTCTTCTTTGAACTCTGGAATGATCACTTTTACTGACAATAGTGATCACGCCCAGTCTGCACTTTCTTGGTCTTGTGTTTTTGGAGTCTAGACTTGCTTCTTTCTTCTTCCTTATCTTCAAGCCTCCATTTCCATGATCCTTGCTCAATTTATTCCTTCAAAAACAAGATTAAAAACTTAATTTCTAAGCAAAATTTCTACAATTGCTAAAATAACTACATATGTAAACAAACTTCAATTCCTTCTCTTTTTTTTGAGTTTTTCTACTTTCTTCATATATTTTTCTTATTAATTGTGTTAGAATTATGCTAAAATATCAGTAAAAATATAGATTCATCAAGGATAAGATTTTTTCTTGTCGTATCTTGCATTTTCATGATGTGTGGCATGTAAGGCTCCCACAATAGCACCTTATTGTCTTATTGCATGCCTTTGCTCTTATGCTTATAAGGCATTTAAAAGTTTCACTGTTGTGATTTTAGACAACTACTTGATATTCTCTAAGGTGGTGATTGTAGCCTCAAATCTTTTGAGCGCCGTCACAAGAATTGTTTCTACAATTCTAGAATTGGAAACACAGTAACTAGTAATCTTACCTTGTTAGCTATGTCAAGCAACTTGTTTGAGTATATTTTGATTGTCTTAAACTCTTTCGTTCTTTCACTACTAGAAACATGCTTAATACAGACAGATTTTTCATGTCTGTAATACTAATGAAAAATATTTTTTTTTTATTTGTAAAAATTTGTCTATAAATCCATTTGTATTACATACAAAAAAAAATTTGTTTGTTATTTTCTTCTGTGATTGGCTCACCATTTGGCGTGAAATATTACAAACAAAAATTTTCGTCTATAATTTGAAAATGAAGTGGGAATTTTTTAGCAAAAACTTGGAAAACTTTTACTGACTTTTTATGTAGCTCGTTATAGGCGGATTTTTCTGTCTGTAACAACCTTCAGTGGATTTACAAACAGAAATTTAGAAAAATTTTATTGACTTTTCATATAGCTCGTTACAAATAGATTTTTCTGTCTATAACTACCTTTGGTGGATTTACAAATAGATTTTTCATCTCTAAGTGAACATGCAAAACGTTCTTTTTCATTAAACCATGTACAGACGAAAAAAATTCGCCTATAATATGTGAAACACATCAAAATCGTGCCTCCTCCTTTTTCCTCACTTTTCACTATTTCTTCTCTCTCTCTCTCATCTCCCTCTTTGTCTCTCTCTAGCATCTTCAGTTTTTTGGCTTTTGCGAGTGGTTGGAGCATCCATTTGAAAAGTAATTTACATCATTATATTCCTGGTACGATACTTTAACTTTTAATCGGTTTAGTTTTTTTAATTTTAGATGTATAATAGAGACTTATAATTTCTAAGATAAAGTTGTAGGACTATAGATTGTATAACTGGGAGGTATAGAGGCCCTTCCCTGAACTTGATTATTGTTTGTTGTGAAATTGTTTTTGCTTGCGGAGATTATAGAATTTGCATGTTGTGGAGTTACAAAGAGATGCGCTCTATAACGATTTAGGATTGTGATTTGTATGTTTTTTATGCTTTGATTAATATATTTTTATATAATATATATATTATGTGTGAAGGAAATTTAGAGGGGTTAACATACATAAGGAGATGTTCATGTATTAGGAGAGATTCTGCCAAAATTTATATTAGAATTTTGTGTAATGTAAAATAAAAGGTTGATACAGTATTGTTTGCTTGTATTAAGTTTATATAGTTCTTGATCCAGATGTTTCTTGGAAATCATTTATGGATGTATGATAGGTTACACCCAGGTCGGGAGGAATAAAACCTGAATTCTATAAAGGTGTTGAGGAATTCATACATGTTTATTGTAATTCGTAGCAATTCATTACTGACTAGAAAGTTAGGTGTCCCTGTTCTAAGTTCAAGTGTAGAAATTTTTTGGATATCGATTCAATTAGGTACGATCTGTATAATTTTAGATTTAAACATGATTATTAGATATAGACTGAACATAGGGAAGTAGTTAATATAGAAAATCAATTAGGCAATTCAAGTATTCACCAATCAAGTGAGGATGTAGGTAATGTGAGTTGGGAAGAAAGCAATAGTTGTTATCAGGAAATGGTTTATGATGTTGTTGTGATTTTAAAGCTAAACAAGAACCTAATAGAGAGGCTGCAAGGTTTTATAGTCTTTTAGAGGCAGCAAACAAGCCTTTATGAGATGGGTGTGTGCGTTCAGAGTTATCTTTAGCAGTAAGAATGTTAACCATAAAGTTAAAAAACAATCAAAGTCAGAGTTCATTTGATGAAAAGACTATATTAATTAGTGAACTTAGTCCCTAACCTAACTATCCCCAAAATACTTTTTACCAAGCAAAAAAATTAGTTTCTAAACTTGGTTTAAAAGAAGTCAAAATTGATTGTTGTTTGAAAGACTGCATGCTTTATTACAAAGACAATGTTGTTTTGACCAATTGTAAATTATGTGGAGAAACTAGGTTTAAACCAAGAAGAAATGGTAGAAGTGATAAGCATAAAGATGTACCATAAATTAGAATGCATTATTTGCCTTTAATCTCTAGGCTCAAAAGGTTGTATGTGTCTATTAGCTCAACTCCTCACATGACGTGGCGTGCTAGGAATAAGAAGAGTGATGGGATAATCACTCATCTATCTCATGGTGAGGCTTGGCAACATTTTGATCAAGTTACGCGCATAACCTTTCTCCCCTAAAGCCTTCAGAGTGGCTACTTTTACCATGAAAAGTAGTTATGCTCACCATGTTCTTACTTATTAACCTTTGGAGTTCTCACTTTTTGTGCTAAAAGTGCCTACACTCTATAACACTTTCTTTTCATTTACTATTTGATAAATTGTTTTATATTAGGTAATTTTGGAATGTTTTAATTTTATTTAATGAGTGTTTAATAGAGGTCTGGTGTAGGGGGTCTCGCTCAGGCGAGACGGAGTGTACAGAATCACATGATTCAAGAGCAATTTCACTCAGGTAGGTAAGATAGGATAAACTTAGCCCAACTATCCTCTCACTCAAGCAAGCAAAGATCTTGTGCAGGCGAGATGAGTTGCTCAAGCGAGGACTCACAGAAAAAATGACTAACTCTCTAGACCCCTTCTCGCTCAAGTGAGAATGAGCCTCACTCAGGCGAGAATATCAGAAAACTGAGAAAAACTCTTCTGTCTAATTTTCTTGCCCAGGCAAGAATGGCCTCGCTTAAGCAAGAGTGCATGAGCTAAAAGGTATTTAAGGAATTTCTAGCATGAAAATTTTCATTTTCATTTCAAGTTTTGTTTCCTTTGAATTTTCTCTAAACTTTTACTTCCTTTTCAAACCTTGAACGTTCCTTGAATACGAACTCAGACGTCCAATCCATTTGACTCCAATTAAGTTCCTTGGAGCTCAACTCTTCAAATGTGTTTTGATTTTCTATTTTCTCTCTTCTCAAAGGTGTTCTAGTTTAGAAATATGTAGGAAGATCCTGGTTCTTTGAAAGATATTCTTCATAAATCTCCTTAATAATCTTTATTTCAAAGTAAGGAGGGCTCTATTCTATCCTTATAACATAATGAAATTTTGTACTTATAATAATACTATTTTGGGTTTCTTTTTTGTAAATACCTATCTGGATGATATTCATCGTTGTGTAAAAGTTGATTGTGTATATTTGATCTATTGAGATCAAATATTATTGGGGAACTTGGCATTTCATTTGGGTAGTGTTTGATTGTAATAAAAAAGTTAATGATGAATGTTCAGCTAATTTGGTGTGGTATTGTATTCTGGAAACATGTTGTGTTATGGCTTAGTCTGGAAGTGTTTTACTAAGCATGATCTTTTAGCAAAACAAGGATATTGATAAGATAAGTAATATGGATGAGTATAAAGTGGTGGAAGGAACTAATGTAAATAGTTTTAGAGATGCATTGAGAGTATAGAGTCTAGAGACGATGTGGAAATCTAGAGAAAAACGTAGAGTGATGAATGACATTCGCGTATGTGTATACACTCTTTCTGAGCACGAATGTGTTACATGGCCTGACACTCATTTCCTGACTAGACTTATTACTATACCTTTACTAACGAGCCCATTATTGTATATGATGCATCTGTGTGCATGGGCTAATCAATGATTATTTACCTAGCTATGTAAGACCTTTAAGAAGTGTTAGAGGTATCGTATATCTGTGATCACAGTGTATTATGAGTGCATATTTGAAATAGAAAAATATAATGTCTTGTGATAAAATCTATGTAGATATGATTATGTGAGAATCACTAATATACTATTTTTGTGATTGATATTATTAAGTTTTCTTTTATTCTATGATTATAATTATATTGTGATGTTAGTCATTGAGATTAAGTTATGTTCAATGATAAGTAGATGTCCATCCTTACTAAATGTTTCAGGGAATAAGGATGACGGCACCACAAAGGTAGATTAGATTAGTAGACTATCTTGTACAATGAAGGATACACCATGTGTTTAATGAATATCAACGATTTTGCTATTTTAAGTTTGTTGTAGACTATGATAATGTATCTAGCCATGTTTATACTTTGGAAATAGACTTGGATTATAGTGTTTGCTAAGATTTTCTTGTAAACAACACTATGTGTTTATATTTATAGAGGAACAGTTAGGATCTAGCAGTTGTGAACTATCTATATACTTTCCTTGATCATGATCTCCTTGGAAGACTAACCTAGTTATCTGTTGCGCGAGTAATAGGTGTTAAGGTTGAAGTTGACTCTAGAGATCTTGGAAAGGATAAATATTTGAACCCAGAAGAGCTGGCGGAGATAGAGGGTTGGCACTATGATGAAGACTAGGACTGAACCTAATAAATCCACATTTTACTATATTTTTAGCCTAGTTTTTGTTAGTAAATAAGGAGTTAAATAGTAAATAAACTTGAAAATATCATAAAAATTGCATTAATATTCATAATTGTGTAAATAGTTTAGAATTTTAGATTTTATTCCAATTCTGGACAATTTTGCTTAAAAAGACTTAATTTTGTGTAAAAGCTTGAGCTAAAGATGTTTGAGTTGAAGATTGAACTCAAGGAAGTAGAGGAATTGAGCTTAAAAGATGAAAAATCAAGTATTATGTGTTAGGCATAGCTACTTTGGGTGCATAGAGTTAATACTTTGCAGAGGAAAATCCATTAAAATCAAAGAGAGTGTCCACTCTAAGTGCTGAGAGTAGTCATGCGTAGAATAGAGTGTCCACTCTAAATGCTGAGAGTAGCCACGCGCAGAATTGAGTGTACACTCTGGTCACTTAAAGTAGCCAAGCACAAGACTTATTTGCATAAAACACATGCACGTGGACACTCTAAGTACTGAGAGTGTTCACACAAAATAATAGAATTTGGGAAACTATTTTTAAGTGTCAACTTTGGACTTTAGAGTTCCCACTTCAGCCTTAGAAGCTTCTGGAAGACTTTCTACGTTATTACTCTCAGTGATTAAAGTGTCAATGTGGAAGGTGGCAGGAAAAATTATAAATAGTTGTTAAGAGTTCAGATTTAAAAGTCTTTGGTCATTTTTTGTTTTCTTTTCATTTCTACACCTTAGGAGAGTTAGAAAGGAAGATTGGGGGTGACATCCAAACTCTGGACCTTGAGGAATCAGGCTAGGGATTGAATTTATAAAGAAATTCTGCAGCTTCTCTTCTTCTACTCTTTCTCTCTCTTTTTCTTTTAGGAACATGTTTTGATTTCTTTTTGTTAGGGATCATAGATCCAAATTTGATATTGTGATGTGATTTTGGATCTGAACCTTGAGGTTTTGATTGAATTGAATATGTGATTCTACTTTTAATGCAGTTGTGAACTAATCCTTCATTCAATTGAACCTAGAGGAATCTTCATCAATGGAAATTGAGTTTATTTCTCATATCTGAATCATATGCCTAAGTTATTGAGATATTAGGAATAAGTATCACAATCTAGTAATCCTATAATTTTCAAAACTTAATGCAATATTAGATTAAATTTTACCTAAGGAATTAGGGAGGTTTAATTAGGTATTAGGATCAATGAGGTAAGGAATTATCCTTTGGTTAAAGAAGTGAAATTGATTATCAATCAACTAGAATTCTTAAGGATCCAGAACATGATTACATTGCAATTGAAAGTCTGGTGAAGTGATTCCTACCTATTTTTCACATAGCATTTTAATACAAAATTCGTATTTCTATTTTGCTGTATTTTTTAGATTTGTGCACTTTATTGCTTTTGTTTTTTAAATGATTCAAAACACTCCAAATTCGTTTGGCTCAACTAGTTATTGATTTGTGAAGTGGTAATTGATAGACCTAATCCTTAAAGACGATACTTGGAACTCACATTGATTTTCAAATTTTATTACTTTTTACAACTACATAAATGTATTTATAAGAAGTCCTAAATGTATTTTAATAACAATTTGTAAATATTAACACTTTGCATATAAATGGAGTTCAATACATATATATATATATATATATATATATATATATATTTCTCTAATGTTTTAGTGTAAATGTGATTAGTAAGGAACAATTTATCTTTTATTATTCTAATACTTCTGTAAAATTTTGTGAATGGTCTTATTTATAAGAAGGTTTTAAATTTTATCATCTCCTTATATTACAAGTTTTGAACGAAATATATTTAATTTCTTCGTCTTGTATAAATTATTATGTAATTTTAGACAGTAAATTAAAGGATGTTACATGCTCCACCTTATTTGTCTTCCAAACCTCTGAAGTATTCACTTTTTGTGTCTAAAGTGACAACGCTCAACCCAACTGACCTCTTAATACCTCTAACTCATGTATTTTTACTTAGAATCTCCTGCAAATTACTAGTTTAACAACAAAAATACATAAGAATTCTATTAAATCCAAACAATTTTAATTACTAAAAATAAAAATTGAATTTATTAAACTATTATATATTTTTGTGTAGTTTTTATCTCCCAAATTACTCTTTTCTATTAAGAAAAATCCTATAAAACTAATTAAAAACTAACAAAATATGGATTTATCACATTTGGTATAGCAAGACCAATTTTTTGGAAGCATTTTTTATGATCCTAACTTGCACTCCCTAACTTTCTATAGTTGTGTGACACAATTTGAATTAATGGGGTGAGTGAAGATGTCATCCGTTTGATATTATTTCTTTTTCCTCTAAGGGATAAGGCGAAATATTGGCTTCAAGCTCAACCACATGGAAGTATAATAACTTGGACAAACTTAGTGAATAAATTTCTGATCAAGTATTTTCTTCCCTCAAAGGCTACTAAGTTGAAAGGAGAAATCACTTCCTTCATGCAACATGATGGTGAGTCTTTCTTTGAAGCGTGGGAAAGATATAAGGAGCTATTGTAATGGTGTTCTCATCACTGCATTGTAGAATGGATGCAACTTGAAACATTTTACAATGGAATGAACATTACCACTAGAACAATGGTGGATGTAGCTGCTGGTGAATCTTTAATACAAAATTATTAAAAGAAGCTTAACAAATAATTTAGATGATGGCAACTAGCATGTATCAAAATTTCAATGAGAGGCATTCTACAAGAAGAGGAGGATTTGAAGCAAAAGTACTTTCCAAAATCATATGCAAAATCAATTACTTTCTGAACAACTTGCATCCTTGACTCAACGAGTTAGTAATTTTCAAGCTGAAGTTGCACAAATGAACCTATTGGTATGTAATTTTTATGGTGGAAATCTTATGACAGCATGTGATATATTTACATTAGAACCTTAGGAGTAGATTTATTACATGGGTAATTTTTAGAGATCACAACTTCTATTTCATTCTGATTTTTGATATCAAGCCAATATAACTCAACCAAATTATCATTGGAATCAATAAAGTCCTACATCAAAGAGTAATAATGCAGCAACACCATTGTCCAATGCTAATTTTCAACCTCCATTATCATATTTTCAAGCATCCTTATCTCAACCTCCAAGAGGGCAACAATTTTTAAAACCTCTGTCTGAGAGGATGAATGAAATGGAGGAAACACTACTACAATTTATGAAAGTTACATGTCAGACTTGTATTTTCGTATGTGTATAAATGTTTATTATATGTTTTTCCTTTTAAATTGTGTTGTAAGTGCTAGAATCATATGAATTTTCATACATTGGAGTATTATTATGAGAGTTGAGCAAGTATTGGTTAAAAGTTGTGTGTTGCAGTGGTGTGTGATTGCCTTGTTTGATATGACTAGTGGTTTTTTTTTCCTAATGTGTGTTTGATGTAAGAGTATATCAAAACCTTTTTGGTATAAAACCCTCATTGTGTTGCCTTTATTCTAAGAGAGATAGTGATGAAAAGAGATTTGTCACGAATCTTCATCAAAATATAAACAGAATTTAATGTAATACTAGGGTGTTAACCTAGGTCGACTCCAACGACAATGGTTGAGAATATGCATCAAACATGTTAAGAACATTAATTACAAAAGCGATTAAAAAGGGAGTTTTGTTTGATTCCAAAATTAATATGAAGGACAAGAAATAGAATTATAATGTTCAATCAATAAAAAGTAGTAATCCCTAGTTTATTCATATGAACTCTATCCTTATTCCTTTCAAGATTTTAATACTCTTTCTCTCCTCCCAGAATTAGGTTAATTTAACAAGCGAAAATCAACCTTATGTTTTCATATGAATTAAGCAACCCAATGAACACTCATTACTTGATTACACAATCTTAGAATTAAACAAGAATTAAGCAATTCAAATTTAGAATTTCATTAAAACGAATTCGGGTTTATTATGCAATGCTCCCCTCATTCAACCTTTAATTCAATTCAAGAGTTTGGGAAGAAGAAATTCATGGAAGAAAAAGAACAATATTAACATTCAAAACCCAGGAATTCAAGAGTCTAAATGAACTCTCTAGGGATTACAAAAGAGTTTAGTCCTCCATGAAGATGGGTCTTATAATTATCAAATGAAAATAAAGAGAAGGAAATGACATTAATGTAGAAATTAAAGAAGAATTAACAAGAAAATAGAAATCAAACCCTAGATTCGGTCCTTGGCTGTCACTTAAGGATGAGCTAGTCTCTGCAAACGTTCCTAAATTGATAAGAAATCTTAAAGTGTGTAAAAGCTCTTAACCTAATTCCCAAAAATCTATATATACTAAGTCTGACGCCACTTCATAGTGATCACTCTTGTAAACAAGAGTGAACACGCGCAACATTCCTTAGGTTTCTCCCTTTTTGTAGTGATCACTCCTGTGTATAATAGTAGTTACTTTGGGCGCGCGTAGTTACTCTCACTTATGAGAGTGAACACGTGCATAGTGTTCTAGTTCAGTCTTCACTGGAGTGATCACTTTCACTTCTGAAAGTGGTTACACACAAAGTTCTTCATCCTGAGGCTTTATGGAGTGATCACTATCACTCACGAGAGTGATTATGCGCAGGCACTATGGTTCTCTTTAGCTCTGGAGTGATCACTGCTACTTCTAAAAGTGGTTACTCTGGCCTATTCTTTGGAATCAGCTCCCTGAAGTGATTACTATGGAACCTGAGAGTGATTACTCTCAGTTTATATTTTCCCAAAGGATTAAAAATCCATGGAATTTGTCTAGAATCTCCTGCACAATTATTCAAATGCTCAGAATTGTGAAATATATTCGCAAAAATTAGTGTAAATAATATAAAAATTAAGAAAGCTAATATTTGACCTAAATGAGATTTTTATACTATTTACAATCTCTAAGTCTATTTTTCCTATTAAAACTCTATAAAAAGCTAGACAAAATATCTATAAATTGTGGATTCATCACAACCCCAAACTTAACTTTTGCTTGTGCTCAAGCAAATCAAAACTCAAGAAAATTGAATGTAAAGGGTTGGATTTATCCAAAAAAAATTTCTCAAAGATTTTCATTCCAATCTTAGACTCCAATTGGCACTTCCAATATTTCCAAAATCATGGATTCATTCAACAAAGCAATCACACTCATATCAATTATTTTCATGCAAAGTCTCACTAAACTGAAACAAAAATCCAGCAATGTTTCATGCAATCCACACAATGCAAAGAAATGATCTAACTCATAGTATAGTGTTTCACTCTTCACTCATTAATGTTTCAGGCCAAGTGTTTCTCTCAATGTATACATTTTGCCTCACCCTACCATATGCTTGCCCATATTCTCAATCTCCTTTGCCTAGATACAATGAACCACCTATCATAAGGGCTTTGTTAGATTAGGTTCAATTTTGATCAAGAAAGAACAAAAGCTCAAGTGGGTTTTTAAGAGGAGGGAATTCCTTTGAGTGAATGAGTACAACAACTAGAATGGAATGCATTAAATGATGCAATTTATGAGGTTCAAACATTCTTTCACCATGTTTTTCATTATTTTATCTTATGTGGGAATTCTTATTCTATCAAATTGACTTGTTGTATTTTCTTTTTCTTTTTCTTTCATTCATCATTATTTTTTCTGACTTATTGGACTTTGGTAATCATTCTTTTCTTCAAATTCAAGCATTCTTTTTTTTTAAATGTAATATTGACATGTGTGATGCTTATCACCCCCAAACTTAAGAGTTTGCTTGTCCTCAAGCAATTACAATGATAATTGACACCCCAAACTTAGTTTCTTGCATTCACTCTTGAGGCGACTCAAAAGAAATACCTCTCTGAAGGTAAGGAAATTAGTTGTGCAAACAAAGTTTGGCAAAAGGGGTAAATGTGAAAACAAGAAAATTAGGTGCAAGGGTATTCTAGGGTGGGTGGGTGTGTGCAAAGAAGGCCTCAATCATCTAGATGAAAAATTGCACAATGCATATTCAATTAAGAAATAGGGCAAGTTCTAGAGGATAGATGCAAGATTGGGTTCGTGCTGATTTAAGTGTTCTGAAGCGATCTCGCTCAAGCGAGATCAGATAAGAGCCTCCAATTGTTCTCTCGCCTAAGCGAGAAGGAATCTCACTTAGGTGAGAAGCGACCTCGCTCAAGCGAGACAAGCTTACTTAGGTGAGAAGTCGCATAAAAAATGGAGAGCTCTCTGGACCATTCTCGCCTAGGCAAGAATGCAGCTCGCTTAAGTGAGAATAGCAAAAATTTGGGTAGTTCCACTTTCTAGTTTTCTCGCTCAAGTGAGAATGAGTTTGCCCGGGCGAGACCAGGGCTCGCTTAAGCGATAGTTTGCTCGTTCAAGTAAGAGCACACAAAAAACCTTCATTTTCCCAAACAATCTTTGTCTCTGTTCTCTGACCTTTTTCTCTAAGATAAAACCTTTCTAAAGCCAAACTTCTTCCTAATCCAAGTGGGAACATCTACTTGGTGCGGATTTAGGTGAGTTCTTGGGACTTGGTTCTCGTTCTCATATTCTACTCTTGTTTCTTCGTTTTTCTTCTTAAAAGTTTCTTATTTTGTCATAATAAGGAGATATGAGATCCTTGAACTTTGTTTCTTTCGTTGGGACTTACGAGGATTTCAAACTAAGAAAACTCATTCCAGATAACGGGAGCTTACCCTAGAAGGTTTTTATTACTCACTTGGGTGTTGTGATATTGTACTTGATCTTATGTTAGCTAGGAACGGGTTGATATACTGGCAAACCTTAGGGTAGAACACATCATACATGTGATGGGCTTCTGTGTTGTTCTGTAGACGGTATGAAATTATCCATGCTTGAGATGAATTTTTGGAATGCTATGGTAGAACATAACATGCTGAGAAGCTGTGATATGTGTACTGAGAATGTTTAATATATGCTGAAATACTTTATTAATGTTGTGAGTTACTTGGTTTTATTGTGAGAATATATATATATATATATATATATATATATATATATATGTATATATATAGCTGTGCTGCATTATGTTAATTTGCATCATTCTAGAGGTAAGTTACATGTTTAGGTGGTTAGACATGTAATGATAAAAAAATGTTGAGTTGTGCTTTGTCTAGATCTAGATACTGGGATGGGTCACTCCCAGACCGGAAACAATTCCTTCTAGAATACTTGAGTTGTAAAATTAGTTGGAACTGAATTGTTGCATTTGCATTAGATGGGTTTAGAATGGGTTGAACATGCTGCATCAATTGGATGAGATTGTTGTGTTGCTTGCTGAGAATTATGAAAGTTGTATAAACATTTTTTTTAATATATTTTCATACTCTATGATTATGACTGTTGATTATATAAGCTCACCCTTACATTTTGTCTATGTTGTTGTGTGTATTGCAATGATCATACGATGGTACATGAGTAGATGTGACAAGTGATGCATCTACTTCTCATGGTAGAAGGTGTGGTTGAGGAATGTTGGAGTCATCATGGTTTTTGAAAGAATTATAGCTTTATTCACTTTGTTAGTCTAGATCTTAGTGGTGGATCTAGGCTATTTAGTTATAATGTCTAAGAAATGTAATTTTGATTTTAATCTAGAAATTTTGATCTTAGTGGTGGATCTTACATATGTTGAGCAACTTTTGTATATATATATATATATATATTCAAAAATTTATTAGAATGGCCTTTTTGAAGATTACTTCGCTGTTGAGACATCGAATTTTTATTTCTTCGTTACTTGTGTTGAGATAAATTTCAATATTGTTTCCAATGCTTAAAATTTATATAGGCTTCAAGTGGAAAGTATGTCATAGATTTCTTCCAAAAAAAGGTTGTGACATTACACAGACCAACTTAAAAAATCAAGAGGCATCTATAAAGAAGTTGGAAACTCAGATAGGCCAACTTGCAAAACAGTTGGCAAATAAGGGAGATGGCATATTCCCTAGTGATACTATTGTGAATCCAAGGGAGTAATGACATGCTGTCATAAAAAGAAATGAAGTAGTGATTTCTAGATCCCAATATGATGAGAGAAAGTCAGCTATTAAAGAAAAGCAACAAGATGACTTCAAAAGAGAACAAATTTCTCTTTTAAGAAGAGAATAACCAAAGGACAATAGCAAGACATAACACGAAAGAAGAACCAAAAAGTAGTTGTTTGAAGAAACATGTAAGTCCATAGAGGAGGTTAAGTATAAAAGACTTTTATTTCCTCAATGAGTGCAAAATTCTAGGAAGGAAAAACAGGATGATGATCCTATTCTAAGATACGTCCTTGTTTCAGTAAGATATCAAGACAATGAAGAGTATAAAGAGAAGTTTATTGCTAGAAGTCCCTCCACACTTATCTCTTTCAAGTGCTTAATTAAAAGAAAAGTTGTAAGTTGATGAGAAAAATGGGAAAAATCTAAAGATAGAGCTATAGTCGTTACCATCAAAATCATCTCCTAGAGCTAAAGATTATTAAGCGTCAAGCTAGTGACATTAAAGAAACGCTTTGTGAGAGGTAATTCACATTCCTTTCCTTTCATTTCTTTTCAATTTCTAGTATTGATTGCATTTTTCTACATAATCTGAGTTTCTAGTTGCAGGTAATTGCTTTTGGTGGTAAAAGTATCAACATACAAGAGAGTTTGCTGGAACTTCCACTCTTAGTGTCAAAAGTGGTTACATGGAAGTTATACTTAGCAATATTAAGAAGAGAGTTTTGTTGGAACACTCACTGTGAATACCTTTCATGAAAAAGGGAGGGGGTTAAATTCTTTGTCTCTACATTCATGTGATGAATTTTATCATAATTCCTGCTTAGTTAAATAAAGAAACCATAAATATATATTAGTTCATAATTGTTTGTGTATTGGATTTTTTTTTTTTCATTTTGTGATGAATAAATTAGGTTCCTCTTTCCACTGCTCTATTTCTAATTTCTGAGTAAAATTTTGTTTATGCACTTCATATGATTGTCGCACTTCATTTTTAAAAGTAAGGAGGTTCTTACCATTTTGTGCATATATGAATTTGTAAGGTGAGTTGTGAATATGTTTGACTGATATTATCACCTTTATTCCAATGGTAAGATTTGAGCCTTGCATATAATATTCTTTCTTGAGTGCTTGATCATAATTTTGTTTCACTCTCTAGAACTTGTTTTGTTTCTTGGTTGAATATGCATTATGCAATTTTCACATATATGATGGAGGCCTTGTTTGTCTGAACCTATTAGCCTAATTAAGCCTCCTATTGCACTTTAATGTCCCAGTTCACCCCTTTAAACTTAACATGCCTTCCTTGACTTTCCCTCATTACTAGCCTTGATGAAAAACTATTATAACCATCTAAAGGAGGTGAGGCAAATTGAGTCTAATCAAGGATGAGTTTAAGACTGTTTGGAGTGGCATCCAGATTTCAATTGCTTGAGGATAAGTAAAGTTCTATGTTTGGGGTGGAAGAATAGCAAAGCTATCTGAATTACGGTTTCAAATGAAAATAAATAACAAAGTTGTGCTCAAAAGAAAAATATTTAGCAAAGAGTTGTTAGAAAAAGAATATTAATGAAAGGAATGAAAAAAAAAGTGAATGAAAGCAAAAAGAAAAGAATGATTGAATTTGTCTTGCATAAATGAAAATTCATACATTTTCATTCTAGTTTTAAGCTCATCCACTCAAAATATCCCTTTTCTCTTTAGAATACTAGAATTATTTCTCATTTGTTTAATGTAACACCTTAAATTTGATTCCAATTAAATAATAATTTTGCAAATCGGATAACTAAATTTTTCATAAAAGATTTCGAAATAAGTGAAGAGTTACAAATTAATATCAAATGACTACTACAAGACTAGTTCAATTACAACATTTTTAAAATAAATTCTATGTCCTATACCAGTCCATCTGTCCCTTCATTGAGTCCGGTGCTGATTGTCTTGATTACTGATGAATCCATATTTTTACTGATATTTTAGCATAATTCTAGCTCATTTAATAAGAAAAATATATGAAGAAAGCAGAAAAACTCAGAAAAAGAGAATGATTGAAAGTTTTAATTCAATTTGTAGTTATTTTCGCATTTGTAGAATTTATACTTAGTTCTTAAGGAATTTATCTTGTTTTGAAGGAATAAGCTGAGCAAAAGTCATGGAAATGGAGAATCAATGGGAAGGAAGAGGAAGAATGGCAATGCTGGACTCCAAAATACAAGAATTATGGGTTGCAGCCTGGGCGTGATCACTATTGTTAGTGAAAGTGAGCGTTGCCAGTGTGCGTTATCACTTTCGCCAACGAAAGTGAACGTTCCAGAGAGACTTCATTCCTGATGAGCTGTGCGTTGTCACTTTCGCCAACGAAAGTGAGCGTTCCAGAGGCACTTGTATCAGGACAGCTTGCGCGTGGTTACTATTACTCACGAAAGTGATCACGCGCAGCCCTTGACCTCCTGCGTTGCCACTATTATGAACAAAAGTGAATGTTCCAGAGAAGCCTTCAACTCTGCAAGTTGCGCGTGGTTACTCTTGCTCTTGAAAGTGAACACGCACACTACATAAAGCTTCTGCGTGGTTACTCTTGTGAAGAAAAGTGACAACGCGCAGAACTGGGTTTCTATAAATACCTGATTGAAGCGCGAAACTGGGATCTTTTTGCTCATTTTCTGTTTTGTTAGTTAGAGTCTCGTTGAGAGAGAGTGGAGAGAAGATTGGGGTCGAAGCTTGAAGCTCCAAGAAGAGGGATCGGATTGGAGCTCGTGGCCATGGCTGCTCTGCATTCTTCTTCATCTTCTTCTTCTTCTTTCTCTGTTTTTGTTGCAATGTGTGCTTAATTTCCCATAGTTAGGGGTTTATGGAACTCGAATTGATGTATTGATTCGACTTTATCTTCTGAACTTTAAGTTCTTGGATTAATTGAGTTGTTAATTCTGTTTTTCATGCAATCTCTGAATGGAAATTCATTTGATTAATCAAGAGGAATCTTTACCAATGGGAATTGGATTGTTTGCTCCGATCTGAATTGGCAACCAGAGTTTAGGGATTTCTTAGGGATAAGGAGACCTAATTCTGCAATCTTATAGTTCTAATTCTTAATGCAACCTGAAATTGAATCTCACCTAAGGGATTAGGGAGGTTTAGTGGATTGTTAGGGTCAATGAGTTAAGGAATTAACCTTTGGCTAGATATATGTGAAACTGATTGTCAATTATTCAATTGCTTGAATGTTCAGAGGATTAAATTGGATTGATATTGATATTCTTGTGAAGTAAATTCCTAACTATCCTTCATTGCTATTTCATTTCATCACAAATCTTATACTCTGTTTCTCTGCAAGTTCTTTGCTTTAATTGCTTTGGTTTATTGCTGTTATATGTTACAAATCTCCTTCAAAAATTCGTATGGCTCAAATGGTTATAATTCTGTGAAGTGGTACTTGAAACCTAAATTCCCTGTGGAGACGATATTCTGATCTTAAATTTACTCATCACTTGCTGCAATCCTAGTGCACTTGCTAGTGTTAGATTGCGAACAACAATTACCTGAAAAATGAATATAAGGGTGAGTACTCTACACTACCCAAAAGCACATATTCAGCATAGAGTCTCACCTCCAGCATGTTACCAATACATTAAGCAAATACAATCACAGACAACATGTCTCATTCACAAGCATAACACACAAATTTGTGTATACACACAACAGCCACACTCACTATAGCACTGTGATCACATATTTACACCATGAATGGTCGCCGGTTACCCCCGCCTCACGAATACCACGTGAGCAGTCACGAGTCGCTCAGCAAAGGTAATAGTCAGAGGTCTAGTCAGGAAGAGAGTGTGTGGCCCGTGGTACACAGTTAGTGTCACCACCACTCTCTCTTCCCTAAGGTATTTCTACCGTCCTCATCTCTCACACCCCCAGTGTATCGCTGAACCATTCACAACACGTTACAACGGCGCTAACATGCCCATTCACACATATATTTCATTCACGCATGCAATAATCATGCTTACAAACGGTGCACAGCCCACATTGCATTCAAATATACGGTACTAGGCCCACATTCATTTCGCATTACATGGCACACAGCCAATATTTATCAATATTACACGGCCCTCGGGCCCTCAATTGTTCACAATATATGGCACATAGCCTTCATTTATTCACAACCACATTAATTCACCAATCAAAGGCATTCCATCACACACAATCACCCAACGGGGTCTAACTATTCCAGCACACATTACGTCACACACTAATTTCCATCAAACACACAATTCCTACTCTCTATCTCAGCCACATTGCATTAATCAACAAAACACACAAGAATTATAGTGCATTGAGATAGGGTAAAGTCCCCCTTTACCTCGAATTGACGTCCTACACGCTAAATCCACAAAGAAGTGCTCCCCCTCACGGATTTTGTCCTAAACACATGGAATAATTCCATGAGAACCCTGAAAATCACCAAAAACAGAGAAAGGGAAGGAAAACGAAAACCCTAACCGTTTAAAACTCACCTCTAAGCGTTACCCACACAAATCTGAGCTCCAATCTTGCTTTCGAACGGCTTTGGAGGCAATTAATTGGTGGAATAAGGCTTTGGGCATGAGAGGATCGAAAGAAAAGGGAGAAATAACTCTCCCCGAACCCTAACCCCCTTTAAATCCTTTCTGGTCGCGACACTCTCGCTACAGGGAGGGGACCTCGCTGCAGCGACACGCCCTCTCGCTACAGCAAAAAAACCAGAGAAAACTGCACTCTAGTTTCTGCAGAATCTCGCTACAGCAAGACTGCACCTCAATCTGTCGCTCTGTCGCTACAGCGAGAAGGCGACAGTTCTTGTCCTTCCTCCCAGGACCCTCTCGCTGCAGCGAGAACAGCCCAGTATCATGCTCTACACTTAGGCACTTAGCCCATCTCAGCTTTATCCTGTCATGCATACACATAAATACACACATCCATGTACTTAATACACACACACACACACACACATATATATACCTTTAGATTTATATAATTATCAATAAATAATATTACCAAAATTCGGGGCGTTACATTTAACACTTACCTTAACCTCAACTCCATTATAACATGAAAAAGTCCTCTTGATGTGTGATTGACTATATATAAGCAAGGAGATTGAGAATATGGGCAAACATATGTTATGGTGAGATAAATTTGATGATTTTGAAGAAAAACATTCACCTAAAACATTGATGAGTGAGAGGGAAACACTATCTTGTGAGTTGTGATAATATCTTTCATTAATGTTTTAAATGAAGGTTTGCTGATTCATTGGCTCAAATTAGTAAGATTCTGCAATAAAAGATTTTCTTGAGTGTGACTTTCATTATGATTGAATGTATAAATGAATCTATTGAAAGGACAATTGGAAGGAAAGATGTGGAATGAAGAATCCTTGTACAAACTGAAAAATAATGTTGTAGAGAGATTTTCATTGTTGTTTTAATAGATTCTTTGACTAAACTCCTTTGTGTGTTTTGATTTGTTTGAGAACAAGAAAAAAATCTAAGTTTGGGGCGGTGATAAATTCATATTTCACTGGACTTTTAGTTAGTTTTCTCGTAGCTTTTTAATAGAAAATTGTAGTTAGAAAGGTTAAAACTCATAAAAAATGATAATTGTTCAAATAATTCAATTTGTTTGAAGTAAATCAATTTGTTTGGATTTAATAGTGTTCTTATGTAATTTTTGTTGTTGAATGAGTTTTGCAGGAGATTTCAAAGGAAACACATGAATTGAAAACTTTAAGAGGTCAATTTGGCTTAGCGTAGCCACTTTTAATTCAAAAAGTAAGCATTCTAGAGACTTTGAGAGTGAAATATGTTGAGCGTAGTCACTTTCTCCACTAAAAGTGAGCATTGCAAAGGCTTTTAGGGGGATATACCTTGTGCGTAAACACTTTTAGTGTAAAAAATGAGTATTCCAGAATGTTGTTAAGAGAGAAGAAGTTACGTGTAAACACTTTTCCCATTGAAAGTAAGTAATTCAGAATGCTGTCAGGAGAAAGACCCTACGCATAAACACTTTCAGTGCAGAAAGTGAGTTTTCCAAAATGTTGTTATTTGAGAAGAAGCTCCGCGTAATTACTTTTGGCACAAAAAGTGATTATGCTAGAAGTGCAGGAAATCTATAAATAGCTTTAAACTCATTTTTTTTATTATTTTTTCTCATTTTTTTTCTTTCCACACTTTTAGAGAGTCAGAGAGAGAGGATTGGGAGAAAATTCCAAGGCTTAAATCTTAAGGAATCAAGTTAGGAATTGGATTCATGGAGCTCATCTTCCACTTCTATTCTAGTTTTTCTTTCTCTCCTTTTTTCTATAATGTCGTTATAATTCTCTTTAGTTAGGCATTGATGGATCTGAATTTGATATTGTAACTTGCTTGTGGATCTGAACCCTAAGATCTTAATTAAATTGAGAATTTAATTCTTTCCTTAATGCAATTCTTAGATGAACTATTCAATTGAATTGAATTTAGAGAATTTTCATCAATGTTGAGTTAATTTCTCATATCTGAATTGAATGCCAAGGTTATTAATATCTTAGAAATAAGCATTTATGATATTGTGATCTATTGATTTCTAACACCTAATGCAATGTTTGATTGAATTACATCTAAAGAATTAGAGTAGTTAATTGAATATTAAAATCATTGAGTCAATGAATTAAACTTTGATTAAATTAGTGAAATTGATCATCAATCAATTAAGAAACTTAGGAGTTCATAGCACATTCAAGTTTGTAATTGACAAATTGGTGAAATTTGTAACACTGCTAATTTTGTTATTTATTGTTATTGCTTTATATGTTATTTATTTATGCATGATATGTGAAATTAGGAGAGTTTAAAATGTGAGAGTACAGTTGTAGCGAGACAGATCGTCTAGAATCAACCTCTCTAGAGCATTTTCACTATAGCAAGAGATTTTCGCTGCAGTGAGAAGTGGATAAGACTACCCTAACCACCCCTTCACTGCAGCGAGAGATTTTCGCTGTAGCATGATCATTGCGAGTCTGATGGGTATTTAAGAGATTTTCAACATGAAACTTCATTCATCCTTCATTTTATGTGTCCTCTCTTCACTCTCTCTAAACTCTCACTTCTTTTCTTCAAATAAAACCCCTTCAAATCCAACTTGGATGTCTAATCTAAGCGACTCCAAGTAAGTTTCTATGAATTCGATTCTATATTCACTATTTATTTCTCTTTGTTTCCTATTTCTTAAGGGTATCTTATGATATTTAGGAAAACTTCTACTATTCAAACGATAATCTTCATCAATCTCTCTCTAAACCTTCATTTTGAGGTAAGGAAAGCTCTATTTTATCATTATACTATAATATATATATATATATATATATATATATATATATTTGTGTTCATGGGAGTATCATTACATAATGATTGTATTGTAATACAAAGCTGGTAATATATGTATTTGATTGGTTGGTTTAAATGATCATGCTTTATGTATATGAAATATAATGTTATAGTCGAGTAATATGTAATGATGTAGAAAAGCTTATGATGTATATTGAATAATCTTAATATGATTCTGTATATGTTGATGTGAGATAGCGATGAAAGATTATTTGATGATTGGAATTGTATTTTAATATTGTAAGCGATGTGGACTTAGTTTGAAAGTGCTTAGTAAGAACGATCTTTTGATTGGATAATGAGAAGTGATATGAAATGGAATATGAGATAAGCATAAAATGCTGAATGGAACTAGTGTGAATATTTATAGAGATACACTAAGAGTATAAAGTCCAAAAACACTAGAAATCTGAGAAAAACGTAAGGTGGTGAGCAATATTCGCATATGTATACACACTTTTTTTTATAGAGAATGCATCACATGACCTCACACTTGATTTTTGACTAGACTCTTGACTATGTCTTTGCTAAGGAGCCCATTATTGTATACATTGTATCTGTATGCATTGGCTAATTTGTGACTATTTACCTAGCTAAGTAAGACATCAAGAAATGTAAGAGACATCGTATATCTGTGATCATAGTGCACAGAGGAGTATGTAGTTGAAAGAAAAGAATATAATCAATTGTGATAAAATATGTATGTCTATGTATATGATTGTGTGTTAAAAGTGTTGATTTTGGTTTTGTGTTTGTTGTGATGATATTTCCTTTTATTATATGACGATTAATATGTTGAAATGAATTGATGTTATGTTTAAATGATAAGACAAACACTCATCCTTACTAAATATTTCAGGAAACAATGATGAATGCAACACAAAGATAGATTAGTTAGTAGATTATACTGTATATTGTAGATTAAACTATCTTTTTAGAGAATATCAGCATTTTGACCATTTTAGTTTTAATATGGATATTGAGAATGGTTAAGTATGTACTTTAGAAATAATTTTAAATTATGATGTACCTTTTGATTTTTCCATAAATAGAGTTCACTATATCCTTAGTTTTTATGTTTATCGAGGCATTGTTAGGCCTCCAAGAGTTGTAAATAATATGTTTACCTATCACAACCATGACCTTTTTGGGAGACCTACTCGATGTACTTTTGAGAGCTTTTCCAGTATAGAGGTTGTGGCAGACTCTAGAGATACATACCTTAGAGAGGATGATGAGTTGGCTGCTGAGGACATAACTGAGATAGAAGGTTGGAATAGTGGTGATAACTAGTACTAGATGCTCAGTTTTTGGATATGAGTTGTGATTGCTCTGAGACTTAGTTTATTTTGGTTATGTAATTATTATTCTAAGTTCTACATCTTTTGATTAACAGTTTGTAAATTATTATACTGATTACATGTAAATAAAAGTTTAGTACCTTTACTTCCTTAATTGTTTTGGTATAATATAATTATCAAATTGCATTTTTCTTATCTCATTCCATCATGTTGGTAAATTTTAGGAATGATTTTATTCGTGGAAAAGTTTTAATTTTCTCACATTTTTATTACCTATTATAAGGAAATTTATCTTATTTTTTCCATTTCCATATGATATATTGTTTAATTTAAAAGTAAAAATTTAAGGATGTTACAAAATCTTCCCTAACTATATTTGATTACTAATTTTATTTCTAAATTTGTCACCGTGTTTTGTTGTTACTCTCTAATTTTTTGCTCTTTATTGCTTAGTTCTTCAAATGTTCAAAACACCTAAAGTTTCGATTAGCTCAAATAACCTTTGATTTGTGAAGTGGTGATTGAATGAACCAATCCCTGAGAATAATACTTAGAACTTAAAATTCTGAATTTTATTACTTGCTAAAACCACCTAATACACTTGCTAGATAGGACTTTAAGAGCATGACAACCACCATATGTTGGAATCTCAATTGTGAACAAGTTTAAGTGTACAATCTCTAATGATTTCTTTATTCTCCGTGACTTTTTTTGTAGGAAATGATTCTTTATTCTTCTTTTCCAATTGGCAAGCCTCACATACACTATTTGGAATATCCACAACAAGCAAGACAGAAACATACTCTTTCTTTGATAGATAATTCAATCCAAAAAAATGAACGTGTCCAATCGCATATCCCATAGCCAATCATGATTCGGTATGATAGAACCAAAGCAAGGATATTTTTCATGTTGAATTTTCAAAGATAATAGGCTATTTGGAATCATTTCTACCTTGGCGATATATCTCCTATTTTTGCTAATCAACGTGCAACTTCGATGATGAATCTGCATGTTGTAGGCTTTCTCTTATAATTGTCTGGCTCAATAGATTATGGTGAAGACTGGAAGCATAGAAAACGTTAGAGATGAAGGTTTGAGAACCATCTTTCAATCTAATTGTGATTTGACCTTTTTCTAAAATTGGAACATTGGTGTTATTGCCAAATTTTACTATAGACATCACTGATTTATCTAGAAAAGGAAACAACTCTTTTTTCCCACACATATAGTTACTATACCCAATATCTAAATACCAAATGTTTTCATCTTCTAAAAAATTATTGCTTGCCAAAAATAAACTTTGTGGATTGTTTGAAATATCGCCAATATCTTGGTACTAATTTTCTGCAATGTTAGCCAGTTGTCGATATCTACAATCTACTTCTTTGTGGTCAAACTTTCCACAATGAAAGCAATTAAAATTAATTTTTTGATAAAAAAAAAAACACCTATACTTTCACAGTTAGAATATCAAGAATTATTTTCACCTCTTCCTTGATTAAATGGTCTAAAATTGTTGTCTTTCCATTAATTGAAACTTTTACACCTTCCTCTTCTAAAATTTCTACGACCTCTAGCCTTGAAATTGCCTCTTTTTCTACTATTGAAATCATCACATCTTCTACCTTCTCCACTCTAAATTATGTTATGTTATTGAAATTCACCTAACTCTTCAACGCTTCT
The DNA here is from genome assembly GCF_003935025.1 of Abrus precatorius. Lineage (NCBI taxonomy): Eukaryota > Viridiplantae > Streptophyta > Magnoliopsida > Fabales > Fabaceae > Abrus > Abrus precatorius. The sequence goes on from NW_020874406.1 coordinate 3,425,048, forward strand.
TCATTTATCTTTTATATTTTCTCCAATGTTCTTTTTACATGACTTTTGAATGCTTCCCTACAACTTTGCTACTGACATGGTGTATGTGTTGTGAGATTCTATTATTGTAGCTACCTCATGATCATATTTGATCGAAAAGGAGTGTATAATTTTCTCTACCACCTTGTTATTAAGTATCTCTTCTCCATACACCCTCATCTTGTTGACGACGTCAGTAATGCGAGTGAAATATTGTTTTAAAACTTTTTGAGTTGGACATCTCACATTTATCATATTTTCTCTCTACCACATGATCATATGGACTTTTGGCAGTTATGCATTTTGCTAAAAATAGAATAGTCTACTCTATGTTGGATTTGTGACAATGACAACTGGTCCTTCCTTTGATTTTCTTCATTAGCTTCTTTTGGTAAACTTGGGTCAACAAAGATTCAAATATTACAAGCTTTCAAATGGATAGTCATATACAAGTCCCAATAATTATAATCAAGCTTCCCATCTAGTTTGGGACCTAACCACACAATATTGTAATTGATTGTCATCTCTCACTTTCTAATAGCACTTATCTAAATTTTTTTTTTTTTTAAATGTGAGAACTTTATTGTTCCTCACTCACTCTATTTTTTTCTCTTTATTTTTTTTTTTTACCAACACTTCTCTCAAGCTCACACTACCAATGTTGGATCTAACCAACTTTAATACCAATTTGATATCAGTTGGCCATTATAAACTCTCTCACATATAGCAAAATTAAGAAACAGAGGAAGAGAACTTTTTAAAATTTTATTTAAGAACTCACATGCATGCTTTCTATAGGCAAACGTTTACTACATATAATAATAAAAATATTCTTATTCAATAGCAATTGATTTTTCTTGTTGGCAATGGTTCCTTGTCATGCTATTATTTTGTCATATTAAATGGAAGATGAAAAAGTATTCTAATCACATTGCTTTTGGCCAATAAAAACTTGTGTTGCATGTATACTTGATTTAAATTTAACAATATAGTTTGCATTGTAGCTTTTATATATTATAAATAGATGAATTAGTGTCAATTTTAGGTAAATGAGAGAAAGATTATCATCCAACCTCTCGTTCTTTTGAAATTCAAACCCTTTTTATTCATACCAACACATTTTGGTAATGTTACGTTGCACAATTTTGTATCGAAGTGTATTGGGCAGTTTAGGATTATGTATTATGACTACATTTCTTTAATTATAAACGAGTAAGTACTATTTTACACCTTTTTTAATTTCGTGACCAAATAGGTGATATTCACAATAATGAATTTTAATGGTAAATTTCTTCATCTCGGCTTACATAATAATGACAACTTAGTTATTATACGTTTGTTTTGTTTGAAATGGTTTTTTTGGTAGCATGACATTAAAAACTTTCGGTTTTACCGAACCCGTTAAACGTATAATGCTTGCTTAATGAGTGGCGAACTCATTATCTGTATATTTTAATAATTATCTGGCCATTCACTAACGTCAACAACAGCTTCGTTTGTTCATGTAACGTTCCCAAACTAACTAGTGATTATGGCAAATGTAAATTTAGACAGTATAAGAAGCACAAAGGCTAGAATGAACTTTCTGTAGTGATCTATAGGCCAATTACTAGAATAGATTTGAGAATTCAAATTACGTAGAAATCATATCACAGGTGTTAAATTTGAGCATGTTGCTCAGTCAGAATTAGACCCCTGTTAAACTAGTACTTTCACCTATCACTTTAAGGTGCCAAAACGACCAAACCCGCAAAAGTTCACTATGAGTTAAATATATTAGTTGTTTATTAAAAAACAAAATGATTTGTAGTCCAAAAAAACGTCGAGCGTTCTTAAGATGGCTATTGAGGAGCCAAGACAAATTTTAAAAATAAAAAATTTTAGTATTTTCTGGCATAAAAATAATGCCCCTATTCTAAGAAATAAAATGTAATGTTTGATTTTTACGTCCCTTCTACATTGTTTTTCTTCCTCCAATCTACCCATAGGTGTAGCGGCTAATGATTCCTTAACTTGACAAAGGGGATCAAAATTGTTTTGATAAACTATACATTAATCAAGTGCAGCTTTATTTCTTCGACCGGTAGGCTTGGGCAAGCCATCAAAGATTGGTTTTGCAATTGTTGCAGTTGAAAATGCCTGTAAATCTGGTTTCAAACTCCACATTGAGGTTGGCCAAATGGATGAAGAACCACTGTTTTCTTCATCTTGTAAACAAGAAGTGCTTGATGATTTCCTCACCCCAGATGAACCATCATTTAGATAAGCCTCCCCCACACCTATAGGCACAGCATTCAAAGCACTTGATTCAGAATCAGTTGTCGCTGCAGTTCGGCTAGCCGCTTTCGGTCGCAGAGCCAAGCCCTTTCCTTTTCTTGATGGAAGACCACCGCTGCTGCTACTATCCTCCCTCATAAGCAACTCTGGTATCTGGGTAAAGTCAGCTACAGATTTCTGACGTCTCTGGACAAGTTTATCATTCAATTTATTGGAGTCAACTTCCCTGGTTTTTGCAGCTGGTGCAATATCAGACTTTTCCATAATCTCTTCCAATATTACATTGACCAAACTTTTGGATTTCCGGTGATGACTTAGAGGTCGGTTAGACATAGGTGAGGTTCTGGAGAATGAACCATCTGAGGAACTAGAGGTCAATTTAAGTCCATAGTAACCCTGTAATGAGCTCATGGCTGGGGAGACCTTCCGCTCAAACGACTTCATTCCCAGGGACTGGAATGATTCAAGCAGTTCATGGTGTGCCAGATTAGGTAGACTGTGATCAGAGTAACCATATCTGAAGGGACAACGTTCGTGGCTATCAGTGATTTAAATGCTAATGGGAAAGAAATCACTCAGAAGTAATGATATCAAAAAGAAAATTTATATTGAGATCAACATAAATGGAGAACAACATAAATCTATTCTCTTGTAGCACAATTCTGCTGAGACTTGCACATAAACCTGATTTATTTGTTCATAAAAATTAATATGGTAAGAAACTTGATACAAATGACACCTAAAAGTTAAAACGAGACCCAGAAGATATCAACGACAGAAAGAAGAAACAAAGTACAGTCATAAGAAAGAAGAAAATAACACGATATAATAGGAGAATTTAGTCATAGCATAATAAAGCAGAATAAAAGGAATAACTGTAACTTTAATGATATTATGGGTAAAAGAAGTTCAAAACTAAAAGAATTTGAATTAATGATGTGACAAAAATAAGGATTTAATTTTTCTCCAATGAGAGTGTGAAGAGTTTTACAGTGTCAGCGAACAAAATGTTGCCAACTACTTCAGAAACTGTTAGAAGCCTTCACTTCAAGCAAAAATCAATTTCTACAATTATGTGGCACTGTTTTGTTTATAGTAGCATAAAAAGGTTTTACACAGTGAATACAATCTAAAACCCTGTTCCTTGAATTTATTTATTTTGTAAAATCACAGCAAAGAATTTCATTCTAGACGCATTCAGTTTATCACTGTAACCTGCATATGTTCGTACAAGCATGCCCAACATATGCACTTAATTAAAGCACACAAAATAACTTCGCTGGCTATTTTAACATAAACCGTGCTCAAAATATCAAACTCCTATGAAAGCTCCCATTTAAGGTAAGACATAAAAATTTCCTCTACCGCCCCCTCCCTTTTGTTTCATACAAGATACTTTTACAAAAATTTCAATAAGTAACTCCAAAAAGTATAAGGTAGCATTTGACATGCAAATAGAACGGAATGAAACAGTTTGTCATTTCGATCGAACTCCTTGGTTCCACTAAAGGATGGAACCAAAATATACCTTATTCCTTGTATTCACAGACATAAACTATATGTTATGTTTTGTTACCAAACACAACCTAAGACCTAGCTTCTTGACTTTAGTGCCTATCCTTAATCCAATAGACATAAAAACATACCCTGGAGTATTTGAACCATTTGATAAACAAGGAGAAGGAGGGTGTCTTCCAGGTAGTGGAATGTGGAGACTTTTAAGCGCAAACATCTGATGGTCTGTAACAAGGCCATTCATCTTTTTGATGTCCGCAACCTACAATTTCCCAAAGCAAATAGATCTGAAGAAATTACACTTCATTATACAACTCAAATTGATTAAAGAAGGAAACTTAAGAAACAAGAATTCAGCACAATGTTATACTCCCATCAAACGCGATGTAGGAGAAAAGTAAACAACATCAATATTAACATTAAAGTCGAAAACACTTCAGAAACAAAAACGCAACAAGGGACTAAAAACATCGTAAGAAAAAAAAAAACATTTCAGAACAAAATTACTTTTGAGTTTTCAACATTATTAAAACCTGTTCCTCATCATTTAATGGCGTCCCTACACAGACGATAATTACAACAACCAAAACATTTCAATGCATATCGTATCAGAAAGAGGCTTCCCCAATGTCTCACAAACACTGCATGGATTTGACTCTTACGCCACCATTTCATTATTAAATTCCCCGAATGAGAGAAAAACAAACACCAATCCATAGAACAAATTTAATACTTCCTAAACAATCAAAATCAAGCTGAGACATAACAGGAAAAGGAAAGCACAAAAGGAAATTATAAACAAACAAGCAACTAAATAAAATAAATTAAAATAAAATAGATATATGAAAAAAAGAAAAAGTACCTCAACACCGTACTTGATAGCGATACCAACCAAAGTGTCGAATTTGGAAACATGGTGTTCGATGTAACCAAGTCTTGGTGGAGATGAAGACACCGAATAAGATTTCGTAGGGCTATGTTCTCTGCTCAGAACCTCTCCATCATCATAATCACACAAAAACGTATCGTAACACCCATTGTTATGCTCTTTCCACTTTTCCCTTTCCATCTTAATCTTCCGATTCAACAACCCAAACCCATTTCAGATTGTCGTCGAATTCAAATGGCTGTTGCCCCAGATATCGAATCAGATTCGGCTCAAAACGCGAAATTTGGGATTGATGAATGTCTTTTGGCACAAAAGTGCTGATTCGCGAGGATGCAATTTGCGGATCTGGTCGGGTTGTGTGCGTGTGTTTGCTTTCCTGAATTCAATCAGCGTTTCGTTTTGTTCCACTTTCTCGGAAAACGAAGGAAAATTGAGAATTCTTTCTCTTTTTTCTTTTCCTCAGTTAGAAAGATAAAATTTTCCTGCATTATAAATAATTAACATTAATTAAATAAATAAAAACAAGGGTTTTTTTTTCTGAAAATAAAATTGAATAAAATTAGAATGGAGGTAAAATAAAAATATATACGTAGGAAATTAGTTATAACGATGGTAAAACCGTCGCTAAATCCAAACAAATTGTTGGTCACGGTTTGCCATTGTTAAACTCCGCGTAGATTCGATGGTTTTTTATTTTTTTAATATTTAAAAATAAATAAATTATTAAAACAATTTTTTTAAAAATAATTTATTTGTCTGAATTTTGTTATCAGTGTGTTGGTTCAATTTTTTTAACTTTTTTAAAAAAAATAAATTTCATCCTCAAACAATGATACATGTTAAAATTAAAAAAATATTATACGTAACCACAAAATATTTATATTTTTATAAAAAAAATTGAAAATTTAAATTTAGACTATTAAAGATTAATTGAGAATAAGTAACATCACAAGTCTCACAGTTGCAAATTTTAGACATCAAACATCATTAATCAAATTATTAAACACATGTTAAAATTTTAAAAAGTTTTTTTTGTAACACAATGTCAAATTTCTAACACATGGACTACTTGATTAATTAGATTTTTATAACATCTTCCTAGCTCATTAATCATTTTTTTATGCTTAATTGGTTGAATTAGATCATTTTATGATGTTTGAATTTTATTTGGGCTTTATTTAATTTTTTTAGTATTTGATAAATTCTGATACTATTTTGGTTTCTGGACCATATCTTGAGTTGTAGAACTCCTTTCATTGTAATTCTTGATTTGTAGGAAAGCTAAGAGAAAGGTGCACAATTCCTATGAGAGGTCAAAAACCAATTCTGATGATAAGAAGCTGAAACTGAGCCTGGAAAAAGTCAGAACGCTATAGTCGCGGATCCTGAGCAAGGTGCAGTATTTGGGCCATATCTCAATCCACAGACCTCCGATTAAGCCCATTCCAGTGGCGTTTTGAAGCTGACATCCAAGGCTACAATTGTCCTTCAGGCCACAAACCAAAAAGAGGCCGTTTTCATACCAAAAAAATGGAACAAAGTAACAAACAGAATTTTGAATTTTGAATTTTGAATTTAATTTTTTTTTGCTCTTCTCTTCTCTCGCTCGCTCTCTCTCCCCTTTACAAATTGTTTCCCTCCATCCATGGAGGCTTAGATTTCCATCTAATTCAACGATTAAAAGGGACATGACACTCTTGAGGATTGGTCTCACATTGACATAAATTCAATAATAATTTCGGTTTCATCTCTTCCTTATTTTCTCCTTTTGCTAATTATATTTTTGAATTGAAGTTATTCATTTGGATTGATGATTATACATCTGGTTGATTACGTATTATTCAATTGATGTATGTAATTGAGTTTTAAGGAACATGAATTGGATTTTCAAGTTTGAAAACTACGATTAACGGCATTGATAAATTAAATTGGCACAATTCAATTAGGTTCTAGAGTTTTCTGAATTTTAATTAATTATGTGCTAATCGAATGCATGAAGGTTTTCATGTGAATGCTGAGTTCGAATTGAGGTTTCATTCAGATTCATTGTTAATTATCGAATTGTTTGTTGATGTATTCTCTTAAAAATCCAGTGATAGAGTAGTCATTTTTTTTCTTAATTTTTGGATTGGAATTTAAATTTTTGTTCACTCTTCATTCTAATTATAATTAAGTGCATTTTTTGTTTCTTTTATAAACAAACCCCCCATTTTATATACTCTCTAAATAGATTAATTTTTCCTTGTGATTCTTTGAGAAACGACCCTAGTTGCTTACCTCGTACTATAGTAATTAGGTGTATTTTGACCCGTGTGCGATCACGTGTCACTACTTAATAATTACATATTGTTGAAACCTTTTTTCTCTCTGTAACGCCCCGAATATTTGTAATATTATCATTGTTATATATATATATATATATATATATATGTGTGTGTGTGTGTGTGTGTGTGTGTGTGTGTGAATAGAGGTTAAAATTTACACTTAAGTGCGTGATGATGATGCTATTATGTATAAATACATATAGATGCGTATAAATGTATTTGTATATAATTGGATTGGATTGATTGGACTGAGAAACAGGTTAAGGGTGTAATACTGGGGCATTCTCGCTGTAGCAAGAGGGTCATGGGAGGAAGGCGCGAACGCTGTAGCGAGAGGTCCATCGGTGTAGCAACAAAGCGACAGTTTGGAGTGCAATTCTGGGTGTAGTCTTGCTGTAGCGAGATTCTGCAGAAACTAGAGTGCAGTTTCTTTTAAGATTTTCATTGTAGCCATAGAAGGCGTCGCTGCAGCGAGAATATCTCGTTATAGTGAGAGTGTCGCGACTAGAGAGTTATTTGAGGGGTTAGGGTTTGGGGATAATCATTCCCCACTTCTCCCTTCGAACTCTCTCTCATTTCCCTCAATTCCTAAGCCATTCTTACCGATTAAATTTCCTCCAAAGCCGTTCGAGAGTTAAATTAAATGTTGGATTCTTATTGGGAACGCTTGGAGGTGAGTTTCCATGGTTAGGGTTTCAGTTTCTCATCCCTATTCTCTGTTCTCTTGGTTTCCCTTGGTTCTCATGGGATTCTTTCGTGTATTTAGGACAAAAGTCACGTGGGGATCACTTTCTTGGACTGAATTTGTGTTTGGTTCTTCAATCCGAGGTAAAGGGGGATTATACCCTGTCTTATTTTGCTTGATGATTTGTTTGCTTGTTGTGTTTCTGTAATGTGATTGAGATAGGATATGTGAACTGGTGTGTTTTGATAGATATGCATGTTTGGTATGATTTTAATAATGTTGGAGCCTATTATTAGTAGATTTGGATGAGAAATTGATGTGGAACGTGATGAGTGGAATGATTGAGCCAAATATGGGTCTATGTGCCGTGTATTGTAAATAAATGTGCACATCTATGCCGTGTAATGTGAATGAATGCGGGCAATGTGTGTCATGTGCGAATATAAATATTGTGTATAATTGAAATGTGTGTGAATGGGGCATGTTAAGTGCCGTTGTAATGATGCTATGAATGGTTCAGAGATACACTAGAGGTGTGGCAGATGAGGATGGTAAATATATCTTGGGAAGAGAGAGTGGTGGTGACACCAATAGTGAACATGGGTGCACCACAGACTACACACTCTCCTCCTGACTAGACCTCTGACCACTACCTTTGCCAAGCGACTTATGACCGCACATGTGATATCCGTGATGCGAGGGTAACCAGCGACCATCCATGGTGTGAAACTGTGATCACAGTGCCACAATGAGCATGGTTACGTGCGGTGAGTGCACGAGTGTAAAATATTTTGGTGCCGTGAGCGCATCGGTCGTGAATTGGAATGAAAATGTTGCTTATAATTGGTTATACTTGCGTATAATGTATTAGAACTTATGTGAAGTATGGACAAGGTGAGACTCTATATTTGATTGTGTTGGATAGTGTAGAGTACTCGTCTTTACATTTATTTTTCAGGTGACTAAGACGATCAGCACCAGGCTCAATGAAAGGGTGGATGAAATTGCTATAGCACTTAAGAATTGATGTATTATTTTAAAAATTGATGTATTAATTAAGTCATGTAGTAGTTATTGATTCAAATTATAATTTATCCTTATTTCGAAATACTTTGTTGAACCATGTTTCGAAAACCATTTGAATGAAAATTTTAATTATCATCATATTTATGAAATTCATTTATTTTGGATATTAAATTTGAGGTGTTACACTCTCTTTCTTTCCTTCTCTTTCTTTTGTTCTTTACAATTCTAAAACTTCATTCCACTTTTATATTTCTCTTTCTTCATGATTTTAATAAAGGTATTTAAATAAATATTTTTATTTTTAAGTTATATTATGTCAAATGATTAATTTTAATTATAAATTTTTGTAATTTTTGTTTATTTTAAGAATGAAAAAAATTTCTGGTTTTTGTGTTTAAATATTTGCTTCTCTTTAAGAAAAGGTTAGTAAAATTTTAAATAATTAATTTTATTTTTTAATTTATTATATACTTTATCAATTTACTATAATTAGTTTATGATCTTAAAATGATGATAATTTGAATTTATTTAATTTGCATGTTATTGTTATATAGTTGTCGTAGAAGTGAAAATATTGTTGTAGTAATTATTTTGTATCAAATTAATATAGAGTTAATAATAAATATATTAAAAACACGAAATTAGCTGTATTTAAGAATGAATTGAATAAATAATTTTAAATTTTGATTATTTTTTATTATATATAATTTAAGTTTTGTATTCAGTATATTTTTAACAATATTGGATATATAATTATTAATTAAAACATTAATAATATCTAAATAAAAATAACTAATAATAGAAAATAGTAGTTTAAAAATTATTGAGACTAATAATATTAGATATATAATTATTATTTAGAAATTATACATATTGTAGATAGTTCATTGGTATTTAATTAAGAAATAATAGCTTTTTTAAGAAAATGATTATTAATAATCAATATAATATTTTATATCAGTTTTATTATTAGTTAAATAATAATATGGTGATTATTAGATTTTAAAATGAATTATGATTATTTGTATTTATTAAAAGTTATAATTACAAATTTTTTTGTACTTAAAAAATAATTATAATTTAATTTGTAATAGAAAATAAAGAATTTAGTAGTAATAATGTTAATATTTGTTTTATCATCAGTTAACTAATTATATATTATTATAATTAGCATTTTTATGTTTATAATCATTATTGAAGATTTTTAATTAATTATTCAAAATCATGTAGTTAATAATTGTTAGGAAATTCATACATATATTTATATTTAACCAATACATTAGTAATTAAAAATGTAAAATTTTGATGATCGTTACAATCAAGATTTTCAATGGGATGACAATTATGTGTATAAAAGAAGTGTGAAAAAGGTTGCACCTACGATACTGATGATAGAAAATTGCTACCAAAGTTTATATAAAAAAAGTATTGAAAAAACTTCAATTAAAAATTAATATTTAAAATCAAATTTAGATTAAGAAAATGTAAAAAAACGATATTAACACTCTTAGAATGTCTATTAAATAAAATGATTACCTTCTAATTAATTATGTAAAATTATTTAATTTTAAAAATATTTATTTCATTTCAAAAGAAAATAATTCAACATAGGTAATTTTTTTATAAAAATTTTAGTTTGTATATTTTAAAATAAAAAATTATTTTAAATTTAAATTAAAGAAATAAATTATTCATAAAAAATTATTTTTTTATTTTTTGAATAAAAGAAATGAATTTTTAAAAAGCTTATTTTGATATTTTGTTTTTCATATTAAATTAAGAAAAAGTTAGTAATTTTACTTTTTAGGAAAAGGAAGAAAATTTTGACATTATTTTTTTTATTCTTTTTGAATTTAAAATTAGATAGAAAAAGTATAAGATGAGAAATGATTACTTTGAGTGGTTGAGACTATGGTTATTTTATTAAATAGTATTGTTTTTTTTTATTGATATGAAATAGTGTTATATTGATAATATACATGCGATTTGAGCTGAATTTAGAGGTGTCCAACCTCTCACAAAATTGTTGATGAATTGATTATATATATAATGATATGTTATTGTAATTATGAATCTTTGTTTGGAAGTTGAAATATGTTTGAGCTTATATTCTTTTATTTTTCTCTCTCAAATTGTATGTGAATCTTTATGGAAAGAGTAGAACCACTTGTGACAAAAGAGCTGATTGGAAATCTAGGAAAAATGAAGATGATGAATGTTATTCATAATGGGTACGCATTTCTTAATGAGAACAAAAGTATCACAAGCCTCATGCTCATTTCTTGACTCATTCTCCTCACCATACTTTTGTTAAAAAGGGTCGAGTCGGTACACGTTGTATCCGTGTTGTTGCAACTAACTAGCAACTATCTATACATAAGAAAGACCTCAAGGGATCACAGGGGCAATGGTTGATTGAGATAAGTAGTCAAAGAATGATAAGAATGTTGAAAGAATGTGATCACACTATATGAAAAATATTATATGTACATAAGTGATATGGTTGATATACTTATTATTTGAGTTAGTTTGTATGTTATCTTAAATATATGTGGGCTAAAATTATTAAGTTGATTCTTATCTTGATTCAATGGTGAGGAGAAAGCTCATCTTTACTAAATGTTTTAGGGAAGCAGGATGACCACTCCACTGATAACCTTTAGAGTAGAGGGAACGATGTATAAGTAGGTTACGCTTTTTATTCAGAGAGTGGTAGCGACTCTATCAGTGTAATTTTATTATAGATGTTAATAATGAACCTGGTAATATATGTACTTTAGAAATGAACATAGAATATAGTATTCCTTTTGAATACCATGTTCATGGTAGAATTTGCCATTCACTCAACCTATACATATAGTAAGGAACGGTCCGAACGCCAGACGCGGCAAACTATGTGTACACTTTCCTTGATCATGACCATATGGGAAGACCTACTCGGTTCCCCTTCGAGCGAGTAATTAGTATTGAAGTAGTGGCTGACACCTGTGACCTTGGTGAGGATGAGAAGCTGACACCGGAAGAGTTGGCAGATATAAAGAGATGATTTGAGGATAACAACTAGGATTATCCTCAGTTTTTTTGGTGTGGAATCTATGCTCATTAGGACTTACATTATTTTAAATCTTTTGTAAATTTAGTATATATGAGTCCTAATGTATTTGTGGTATATGGTTGTAAATTGTTAAATTCTTATACATCAATGAAAGTTAGTATATATTTATTTTATTTCAGACTTAGCGTAAATGCATTTATTTTTTTACGTTAATACTTGTACATTTTATATACTGAATAACAAAGAAAGAAGTTTTAAGTTTTATCAAATTTTGTATTATAAATACTAGTAAATTTACCTCATTTTCTCTCTTTCAATGTAAATTATTTCACAAATAGTATAAATAAAATAAGAATGTTACAATTTGGTATCAGAGCAGTTCATCCTAATCAGACTAGGGTATAAGACTAGTTCGTTTGTGTTGTGTACTCCTATATTCTTGTTTTGCAAGAATATGAAGTGATTATTTGTTAGTATGACATGCTTGGTATTTCAAATAAGGATTTGTGTGAATTGTTTAACTTGATTGCATATGAGTTATGTGTGAATGATAGTTTGTTGATATGTATACTTGATTTTCCATATTAGAACTATGGCTAGTAGAGGTAGACCTATTGGAGCTACAAGTGAAATTCTAAATTGCATGACGCAAGTACTAGAAACTCTAGGGCACAATCAAGATGTTGAATCAGCGCAATATCGTGGACTGTCATCATTCACAAGACACAATCCTTCGAGATTTAAAGGAAAGTTTGACACTGAAGAAGCCCAGAGGTGGATAATTGACATAGAAAAGATCTTTAACGCGATAGGTTGTTGTGAGAAACAAAAAATGGTATATGCCACTTATGTGGAGAAGCAAAAGATCGGTGAAGGCTTCCAAGTCAGACCTTGCCACAGGAAGATGCATATATCCCTTGGGCCGAATTTTGTGATATTAATTATTATTATTTATATAATTATGAATGTATATATATGTATGCGTGGGTGTATGATTGATTGGATTGAATTTTCTGATGCTGAAAATAGGTTAAGTGTGTAATACTGGGCTGTCCTCGCTGCAGCGAGAGAATTTCTCGCTGTAGCGAGAGTGTCGCGATCTGAGGGGTTTTAAAAGGGGGTTTAGGGATTTGGGATTCATTTCCCAAATCTCTTCAATCCTCTTGACCCAAAGCCCTATTCCACCGATTAATTGCCTCCAAAGTTGTTCAGGAGCTTGATTGAAGGATGAATCCGTGTGAGAAACGCTTGGAGGTGAGTTTTAATTGTTAAGGTTTCGGTTTTTCATCCCCTTTCTCTATTTTCGTGGTTTCCCTAGGTTCTCATGGAGTTTCTCCATATGTTTAGGATGAAATTCGTGAAGGGAAAAACTTCTTGGTGAATTTAGCGTGTGGGTCTTTGATCCGAGGTAATGGGGGACTCTACCCTATCTCAATGTATTGAAATTCTTATGTGTTTCAATGAATAATGCAATGTGGCTGAGATAGAGAGTAATAATTGTGTGTTTGATGGAAATTGGTGTGCAATGTGATGTGTGTTGGAATAGTTAGGCCCCGTGAGGGTGATTGTGTGTGATAGAATGCCATTGATTGGTAAATTAACGTTATTGTTAATAAATGAAGACTATATGCCATATATTGTGGATAAAATGTGGCCTATGTGCCGTGTAATGTGAATTGAATATAGGCTTGTGCCGTGTGCAAGCATGAATATTGCGTGTGTGAATGAAATATATGTGTGAATGAGGCGAGTTGGCGCCGTTATAATGTGTTGTGGATGGTTCAGCGATACACTGAGGGTGTAGAAGATGAGGATGGTAAAAATACCTTGGGGAGGAGAGAGTGGTGGTGACACCGACTGTGGAATAGGTGCACCACGGGTCACACACTCTCTTCCTGACTAAACCTCTGACCATTACCTTTGCTGAACGACCCATGATTGCCTACGTGGTATCCGTGAGGCAGGGGTAACTAGCGACCATTCATAGTGGAAATCTATGATTATAGTATCACAATGAGCGTAGTGGCGTGCCATGAGCGCGCGAATGTGTAATACTGTTGGTGCCATAAGTGCATCGGTGATGAATTGCATTGAATTGTGTGAAAATGTTGTTTATGTTTATCTTGTGTAAAGTATATGCATGGTGAGACTCTGTGCTTGTTGTGTACTACGTAGTGTAGAGTACTCACCCTTACATCTATCTTTCAGGTAATCAAGACGATCAGTACCGGACTCAGTGAAGGGACGGATGGACTGCTATAGGACTTAACTTTTATTTTGAAAATGTTGTAACTAAATTAGTCTTGTAACAGTCATTTGATATTAATTTGTAACCCTTCCCTTATTTTGAAGTATTTTATGAAAATTTGGTTATTCGAATTTGTGAAATTATTATTTAATTGAAATTAAATTTAAGGTGTTATAAGAGGCATTTAAGACAAGTTTATTGGGAAATTATTTTCCCATAGATCTAAAGAAGCAAAAGGCTAAATAATTTCTTGAGTTGAAGCAAGGAAACATGTTAGTGATTTTTATAAAAATTATTCACACAATTTCTTTGCAATAATGGTAATAACAACAATAACCACAATGATAAAATAAAATAAAGTATAGAAATAATAAAAAAGGCACACATACACAAATTAAGAAAGAAAGAAAAAACAGAGGAAAGAATTCAAACCTAAAACCTTAAAAGAAATTAAATCAAAACTATTTATTTTCAATAGTTTTTTTTTTCTAATAAATTGTAAATCTAGAAAAATAAACTTAAAGAGCAGTTAATATTGAACCGCTCTCTAAAATCATCTTTTAGACTAGGAACTTCTCTCTAAATATAACTTGGAGGGTAGTTATTTAAGAACCGGTCTCTAATATTGTATAGCTTTGCAAAAGACTGCTCAAACGGTATTGCAAAGTGGTTTCTACTAGCCAGTCCTTTTTAAAGATGTGTATAGCTGTGCAAAATCTAGTGATAAATGTCAAAGGAGCGGTAATATTGATAAGTTTGTATTTTGGCATGCATTTATAGGCTATGTATTTATTTGTAGCCATTATTTTATTAAGCTTTTACACTAATTTCTATGATTATTATGCAGATTACTATGGTGCATTTTGGGCCAAATTGATTGAAAAATAAGGCTTCGCAACAGTTAGCACGCCCAAATCTCAGCAGCTAGCATGAGGGGATGCTTCAACCACATGTATGACAATGCTTATGGTCTTGCACGACCATGCTTACCTACGAGAAATCCAACTCTAAAGCAATTTTAGGGTTTTCAAACTCTATTAAAAGAACCTAAGGGCAGTGACTTAAGGACACCTTTTCTATTAGCCTTTTGATATTTTGCTCATACCTCACATCTCTTTTCATATCTTTTAACCTTGGTGTTGGCAAGTTGTTGATGACTACAAAAGCTTTGAGAGTGCGTTAGATCAAGAGCTCTCCTCATCTCTTCTTCATTGGAGACTCCTTTAGTTTGCGTTTCCTTTTTGATTACTATGTATTGATTTATTGTTATTTTGGTTTTCTTTTGTATTATGTAAGGCTATGCTATGGTGAATTCTTTGCATGACTTTATAGAATTTTTATGATCTATGATAATTTTGTGTTTCCATTCTTAATTGATGTTACCCTATTGTGTTATATTTATATGTTAGAAATAAGAACTCTTGAACATAACATAATTAATTATATTATAGGCAATCGTACCATATATAATTAATGGATCTATAGGGTAAAACGAGACAAAAGATTAGGTAGATCAAGTTTTGTTCTTCTCTTTTAATCGTTATTAAGTTAACAACTCATAGGTGCTTTATGCTTTCTCTTCCTTTTACCTTGCATGATCATTGAGGGTGATAGTTTAGAGAAAAAATTGTTAACATTGCATGATCGTTGGATGTTAATAGATTTAGTATGAGTGGTTGGCAATCATAAGGAAATCGGAATTAGAATTAATCTAAAAGAGAACATAGAGAAGTGTACAGATGAAACCATGCACCCTAGGTTCTTCTCGATTAGTTTATTGTTAGAGGTTGCGTTATTTTAATTTCTTGTTAAGTACTTTTATATTCAAATCCTTATTATATTTAATCTCACATCTTTTAAGTTCCAACAATTAAATTAAGATTTTTTTGGTAAATGGAAAACAATCCTTGTAGGATGATATTTTGGGAACTTATTTTAGAACCCTTTATTACTTTTTGATGAGTACACTTGTCCACGAACAAGTTTTTGGCGCTGTTACCCGAGATTATTTTTTCTCCAATTTTAAGAAAATATCATATTTAATTGATTTGAGCAATTATTATTTTGCTTTAATTTAATTTAATTTTGTTTATTTTTATCTTTTCTATTTTATTTATTTTATTTTATTGTTATAAAATTTTTCTTTAGTGTATACTCACCCGTTCTACATCTTTTGCATAATTTGTTTTTGACTCAGAAATTGAAAAGACTGCACAAAGGCTAAGAAAGGAGTGTAGAAAGAAAAAGATGGCAAAAAGGAGGACAATCCAAAATTACTTGACACTCGCTGCTGAAGGTGGGATTGGGAGCATTTTAGCCCTAATGTAGAAGCCAACAACTTTGAGTTAAAGCTAGCTTTGATCAATCTAGTTCAAAACTTTACACTATTTGGAGTGCTGGTTCATAAAAACCCTAACTTCCATTTGACAAAATTTCTTAGACTCACAGACATCATAAAATACAATGGTGTGACCAAAGATGCCCCACACTCCCACCAAATTCAATTACAACTTGGGAAGGCCTAACTCAACAATTCTTGGCCAAGTATTTTACCCCATATGGAGACAAATGCAAATCTTTTATAGTGGTCTCTCACATTCCAATAGAGCCACATTTGACGCAGCAGTTGGAGTAGCCTTCATAAGAAAAGAATCAATCGAGGCTCACACATTGATAAAAGAAATGACATCCAACAATTTTCAATGGCACATAGACCCTCACAGAGGCAAAAAGAAGGAAATTGCTCCAATCTATCAGGCAAAAGGCAACAATCTAGTAGCAAATAAGTTGGAGACTCTGTCAAAGCAGATGAAAATTCTATTGAGGGCATAAGATTCATAAACAAAACTCTCTATAACTCCGGAAATCAAAAAGACTAACTTCTTGGGCAACAACTATAATTCAGGATGGCGTAATAAGCCAACTAACTTGTGGGAGAATGGTTGAGGAGGCCAAAGTTCAAATATCTATTGCCAAGGAGCAAGACCAAAGAAGAAAGAAGCTTCAAAATTTCAATTAGAGCAAAGAATATCAAAGCTTGAATCTCTGATGGAACAACAAATTTTTGATTAGAGCAATAAGCCCATGTAATGGACAAAAAGTTCTTAGAAATAAGTTTTGACACATCAGAAATAAAATCTCAACTTGGACAACTTACTAATCTTTTGAGTCAAAGAATGTTGAGAACATTACCAACTGTTGAGACTTTTCCTTCAAACATGGCAAGTATACCGCATCTGTAATTTTAAAAACCGTGTCGCGACACTCTTGCTACAGCGACAATATCTCGCTGTAGTGAACTATTCTCCAGTTACTCTTGCTACAGTGACAAGCTCTCGCTGTAGCGACAGGACAATAGTTTCAATGGGTTTTCAAATGGCTCTCTCGCTACAGAGAAGGGTCTCTTGTTATAGCGAAAATATCAGAAACTTTTGTGCAATTTTGTCTGGTTTTTTAGCTAGCAAGAGAGGTCTCACTATAGCGACCGTATCCTCACTACATCGAGAGACTCCTTGTTGTAGCGACAAGCTCACAGTTTCACTCTTTTTTTTCACAGTTTCACAGAATGCCTCCCAGACTTGTTTTAACACTCTTCTAACCTTATCATTCTCCCTTCTTTTTCTACCCCTTAATCACTCTATCATTCAAAATCACTTCATTTAACCTTCAACACTCAAATTCACAACAAAATAGGAATATATACCTTGAATCATACACAGTCACAAAATACTAAGTTAACATCCTAAACAACTAATAAACACAAAAAATTAAACAAACAAACAACATAAAAGGTAGAATTTCACAAACAAACACTGGTTGCCTCTTAGGAAGCGCTTATTTAACGTCTCATAGCTTGACGCCTATTTCTTTAAGAATCATGCAGTGAAATAATGGTGGTGAGTCTCTCCACTTCACCACCTAGGTGTGGCTTGAGCCTTTGTTCATTGACTATCCAACTTCTCTGAGTAGTTGGGTCTTGTAATTCCATAGCTCTATAAGGCTTCACCTCCTTCACAAGAAATGGTTCTGACCATTTTGATTTCAATAACAACTTCAACCTAGAATTAAACAAGAGTACAGATTGGCCAAGCCTGAATTCTCTCTTGAGGATTTTTTTGTCGTAATAATCCTTTATCTTTTCCTTGTAAAGCTTTGAGGACTCATATGCAGTGAGTCTCATTTCTTTTAGAACCTAGAATTAAACAAGAGTACAGATTGGCCAAGCCTGAATTCTCTCTTGAGGATTTTTTTGTCGTGATAATCCTTTATCTTTTCCTTGTAAAGCTTTGAGGACCATATGTAGTGAGTCTCATTTCTTTTAGTTCTTGCAATTGAAGCTTCCGTTTTTCACTTGAAGCCTTTAGATCAAAATTTAGGAACTTAAAAGCCCAAAATGCGTTGTGCTTAAGTTTCACTGGCAGGTGACATGCTTTCCCATAAACAAGCTGAAATGGGGAGAGACCTGTAAGAGCTTTATATGCAGTCCTATAAGCCCAAAGTGCATCATCCAGCTTAAGAGACCAGTCTTTTCTTGAGGATGTTATAGTTTTCTCCAAAATGCATTTAATTTCCCTGTTTGATACCTCTGCTTGTCCATTAGTCTGTGGATGATAAGGTGATGCTACTTTATGTCTTACCCTATAATGCTCTGGGACCTGCTGCATTTGAGAATTATAGAAACGAGACCCTCAATGGTGTGCCAAATCTCCAAGGTGATGCAATAACTTTTACCTATTTTGAGACGTAGTCTACTGCACCAAGATGTACTCGTTTGAATATGAAACTGGAAGTGGTCCTACAAAATCTATTCCCCAACAGTCAAAGACTTTTAACCTCTAGAATGCTTGAAAGAGGCATTTCATGCCTTCTTGAGATTCCACCTAATTTTTGACAGTTATTGCATTGCTGGACATAATTATGTGCATGCTTGAATAAAATGGACCAATAAAATCTAGATTTGAGGACTTTTGCAGCAGTCCTCTCTCCATTGAAGTGCCCACCATAGGGAGAACTGTGACAATGCCACAATATGCTTTGAATTTTATCTGATGCAACACATCTTCTTGATAATCCTTAAAAAGATGAGGATCATCCCAGACATAGTACCGAGCATCCCTCAAAAATTTCTTCTTCTAATGCCAATTAAAATCTTCAGGTATAACACCTGCTGCTTTATAATTAGCCATGTCTGCAAACCATGGCCTTTCATGCACCAAGAGAAGTTTTTCATCTAGAAACTCCTCTATCACTTCTATTTCTTTGCTGGTCACCTTTTGGTTCACTAATCTTGATAAATGATCACCAACAAAATTTTCACTGCCCTTTTTGTCTTTAATAACTAAATCAAATTCCTGCATTAACAAAATCCATCGAATTAATCTTGGTTTTGAATCAGATTTAGTTAACAAATATTTAATTGCAGCATGATCAGTATAAATTACAACTTTGGAACCGATCAAGTAAGATCTAAATTTTTCCAATACATATATTATTGCTAGTAATTCTTTTTCAATGGTAGCATAAGTCACTTGTGCTTCATTTAAAACTTTACTAGTATAGTGAATGGCATGGAAAACTTTAGATTTTCTCTGTCCTAATACAGCCCCTACAACATAATCACTTGCATCACATATTAATTCAAAATCTAAAGTCCAGTCAGGGGCGACTATGATAGGAGCTGAAATCAATTTTTGTTTAAGTAATTCAAAAGCATGCAGGCATTTAGCATCAAAATTAAAAGGAATATCCTTATTGAGTAAATTGCTTAGTGGCTTTGTAATCTTTGAAAAGTCTTTGATAAACCACCTGTAGAACCCAGCATGCCCAAGGAAGCTTCTGATTCTTTTTACATTTGTTGGTGGTGGTAGCTTCTCAATCACCTCCACTTTTGCTTTATCAACTTCAATGCCCTAGGAAGAGATCTTGTGGCCCAGCACCACACCTTCAATCACCATAAAATGACATTTTTCCAAGTTGAGCATCAAATTCGTTTCAACACACCTTTTCAGTACAGTGCCAAAGTTTGCCAGGCAATCTTTAAATGATGATCGAAAAACTGAGAAGTCATCCATGAATACTTCTATACAATTCTCCACCAAATTTGAGAAGATAGCCAACATGCATCTTTGGAAAGTAGCTAGTGCATTGCACAATCCAAATGACATCATCCTATAAGCAAAAATACTGAATGGACATGTAAAGGAAGTTTTCTCCTGATCTTCTAGATCTACAATAATCTGATTGTAACCAGAATATCCATCTAGAAAGCAGTAGAAGGCTTGTCCAGCTAGTCTCTCCAACATTTGATCCATAAATGGCAAAGGGAAATGATCTTTTCTAGTAGCCTGATTTAGTTTTTTGTAATCAATGCACATTTTTCAGCCAGTAACTGTTCTTGTTGGAATTAATTCATTCTTGTTGTTTCTGATTACAATCATTCCTCCTTTCTTTGAGACTACCTGGACTGGACTAACCCAGACACTGTCTGAAATAGGATAAATCATTTCAGTATCTAACAGTTTCATCACTTCCTTCTTTACAACCTCTTTCATGGTAGGATTTAGACGTCTCTGAGGTTGAGCCACTGGTTTGAAATCTGCTTCCATATGAATCTTATGCTTGCAATAAGAAGGATTGATACCTTTAAGATCTGATAAAGTCTATCTTATAGCTCATTTGTTTGCTTTCAATACTGAAATTAATTTTTCCTCATCTCCTTTTGATAATGCACTGCTAATTACTACTGGCTTCTTCCCTCCATTTTCAAGAAACACATACTTAAGATGTGATGGTAACATTTTCAGCTCTAATTTTTGCTCCTTTATCTTCTCTTCCTAAGGCAAGTTTTTATGGTGAGCTTCATGTGGAGATAGTTCTTTAAAGGATTCAAGATTCTTTAAACAATCTTTAATCTCCTTTTCCTCTTCTTCATTTAAATCATGATAAGCTTTAATTAAAGCTTTCTCCAATGGACTAGACCTGTGCAATTGTGTCTTTTCCATTATGCAAAGTTCATCAATTACATCCATCCTAAAACATTGTTGTTTATCTTTAGGATGATGTATAGCTTCAAAGACATTAAAATTAACTTCTTCATCATGGACTTTCACTTTGAGTTTGCCATCATCTACATCAATAATCACCTTAACAGTCTTCATGAACGACTTTTCCAAAATTAGAGGAACTTCAACATCTTCTTCCATATCCATGATTACAAAATCAATTGGAAATACAAATTTATCTACCTTCACCAAGACATTCTCTGCTACACCATAAGCAAATTTCATAGATCTATCTACCAGTTGCAAAGTCATTCTTGTAGGTTTGATCTCTAGCTCCCTAATCCTTTTTCAGCATGGATAGTGGCATCAGGTTGATACTTGCTCCCAAATCCAACAAAGCCTTTCTCACAGGTAATGCACCTATGGTTACTGGAATTGTGAAGCTGTTTAGATCCTTTGTTTTCTGAGGTAAATATTTCTGAATCATTGCACTGCAAACAACCTCTAACTCAATTGTCTCCTTTGAGAATCTTCTTTTCTTTGTGAGCAATTCTTTCATGAATCTAGCATAAGTTGGCATTTTCTCCATAGCCTCGATGAAAGAAATGTTAATTTGCAATCTTTTAAAAATGTCCATGAATCTGACAAATTGTCTCTCCTTGTTTTTCTTAGAAGGAATCTTAGGGTATGGTAAGTCTTCCAATTGTGGTAGCTCACCTTTATCCTTCTTTTTATCACTCTCATTTCTTTCTTTTTCTCCCTATTCACACTTCTCTCATTATTCTGTTCAACTCCTTCCTCACTTCCACTTTTTTCTTTTTCACTCTCTTTTCTTTCCTTCTCTTCTCTCTCCTTCTCTTCCACTTTATTTGCCAGATGATCACCAATCCCTCTTCTAATCTCCTTACCACTTCTTGTGGTAATTGATTTGCAATGCTTATTTGAGTTGGTTTGTGTGGTGGCAAAGAAATGTCTTGATATTTGTTGCTCTGACAGCTGTTTTGCCAACTGTCCAACTTGTGTCTCGAAATTTCTGATGAACGCCTCAGTGTTCTTCTGGTTGGTCATTGACATCTGGATGAATTTCTCTAAAGTATCCTCTAGTTTGGACTGTCTCTTATGAAGTGGAGGAAAGTGTAGCTGTTGTTGTTGTTGATTATATGAAGATTGCTGATGAAAAGGTGGTGGTCTGTTGGATAGTCCAGCTTCTTGTCTCCACCCATATCCTTGGTTTTGGTTCTGCCTCCAACCTTGTGAAAAATTGTTAGAATAAGAATTAGTGTAAGGGTTAGAAAAATTACCTCTCTGAGGTGAGTTGCTCAGATAATTTACTTCCTCATTTTCTGCATTGTGAGTTGACTAAGCACAGTTACCATTTAGATGGTCCCCTCCACAGAAATCACATTTGAGTACTTGACTAGTTGTGGAGTGAACTGAATGAAGTTGTTGTGGCAACTTGGTCTTCTGTTTAGTGAGGGCTTTAATCTGTTGAGTTAAAATTTTATTTTGAGTAAGAATAGCATCTGATGTGCTTAAATCTAAAACTCTTCTTCTCTGCACTGCCCTTTTATTATGCTGAGCTTGCCTATCAATGGATGAAAGAGCATTGATTATTCTTGAGGCTTACTTTGCATCTACTGCCATCATTGTTCCGCCAGCAGCAGCATCCAAAATCATTTTAGTGTCAGGCCAAAGACCATTGCAAAATATATTCAACTTATCTATATCTTTAAACCCATGGTTAGGACATTTCCTAAGCAAGGACTGAAAACGTTCTCAGGTTTCATAGAATGCTTCATCCTGACCTTGTTTAAAAGTGGAGATATCAGAATTTGCACTAACATACTTGTAAGGTGGAAAGAATCTGGCAAGAAATTTCCTTTCCACATCACTCCAGCTTGTCAGACTCTGATTTGGATGTGATTTCAAGCATTCTTTTGCTTCCCCAATAAGAGAAAATGGAAATAGGTTCAAATATGCTGCCTCTTCCTCCTCATCATCAAATCACATAGTGGATAACAACTCATAAAAAGTATCAAGATGGGCATATAGGTCTTCATGATCCTTGAACGAAAGATTTAGCCTTCCATCGAAATGCTTAACCCAAGCAAGAATGAGAAAAGAATGAGAGAGTTCGAGAGAAAGTAAAAAATAAGGATTCTTATTTCGGCTAAGTCTCAAAAGCTCAAAGTGTCTAATCACTCTTCAATTCAGAACCTTATTAATCTATTTATACATTCTGATTAGGGTAAATTAAGTGACCAAAATGAGAGCCTCAATAATATCTAAAAGCCCAACTACAATTATTAAATAACAAGGGTCCAAATGCAATCCCGCAACAATATTCAGCAAATCTGTCTCAACTTCAAAAAACTATAAAAAATAGAAAACAACTCAAAATCTAGCAAGCCATTATATGCATTTTGAAATCTTGGATGTGTAGAATCTAATGCAACTAGAATCAGCCAAAAATGATATCTATAGAAAAAGTTATGGCTAAAAGAATAGTCAGAGATCAGAATAACTAAAAATTTAAAATTAAAGCATTTACTTCTTGGTAGTGCATTTATTTGTAATAACTAAGAGTACTTCTTGGCAGTGTATTTGCTCTTGGTCCTCCATTTCCTCTATGATTTCCACCATTCCCATTGCCACCTTGGTTGTTTTATCCAAGATCAACCATTTCTTCCTTTTTTGAATCTAAGTGAATTTCCAGTGGTTGTGAAGTTGAAGATGCTTCTTATTGTACTTGCTCATTTTTCTTCCTTGTTGCACTATTATTTCTTCTAGATGTTCTTTCAATATCTGGAACAAACAACAACTGATCTGCAGTAGTTTTTCCTCACAATATCATAAAGAAGGAACTTGAAACAAGATAGGTAACAAAGAGTAATTAGATAAACAAAAATTAAATAAAACTAATTACAATACTTAACTAATTATACTTAAAAACTAATACAGTTTGCAAATTGCTCCTCGGGAATGACGCCAAAAACTTGTTGAGACTTATCTTTCAAACATGGCAAGTATACCGAGTCACTATCAAAACAACTAAGTTTTCTAAAGATTTTGTAGTATAGAGTCAAACCTAGGTCGATTCACGGAGACATATTCTTAATCAAATCAAATTTTATGTTTTCTTTTAAAAAATGCAAATAAGGTTTTTGGGGTTTTGAAAATTGCAATTAATCAAAATAAATTACAAACATAATTAAAGTAAGAAAAAATGAATTAAGAAACATCAATCTACAAAATACCAATTGCGTGCAACTCTGACTATCACAGTATCTAAAGATTTAAATCCTCATTTGAACAATCACTCAATTCAATTATTAATTAATCGAATAACCTAATTGAATAGAGTTACAAAATAAATCAAATAATCATTTAACCTAATTCGCATTAATTATCAAATTAGAGCATCGATTGAGTCCTAATTTGAAATCTAACAACAGAAAAGTGAATCATAATTGCAATAAATAATTCTGAGATTAGAGAGAAAAAGAGAACAAACTCGGAGCAATTAGCGTAGAACTCAAGTCAGAACTACAGTGTTTGGATTCTGCGGATTGAACGAGAGGTTTAGCCTTCCATCAAAATGCTTAACCCACGCAAGAATGAGAAAACGAACGAGAGAGTTCGAGAGAAAGTAAAAAACAAGGATTCTTATTTCAGCCAAGTCTCAAAAGCTCAAAGTATCTAATCACTCTTCAATTCAAAACCTTATTTGTCTATTTATAGGTTCTGATTAGGGTAAATTAAGTGGCCAAAATGATGGCATCAATAATATCTAAAAGCTCAAATACAATTATTAAATAACAAGGGTCCAAATGCAATCCCGCAACAATATTCAGCAAATCTGTCTCAACTTCAAAAAAACATAAAAAATATAAAACAACTCAAAATCTAGCAAGCCATTATATGCATTTTGAAATCTTTGATGTGTAGGATCCAATGCAACTAGAATCAGCCAAAAATGATATCCATTGAAAAAGTTATGGCCAAAAGAGTAGTCAGAGTTCAGAATAACCTGAAAATTCAAAATTAAAGCATTTATTTGTAATAGGTCCAATTTATTTAAATAAGTAGAAAATGGTAAAATAATAAAAATAAAGCATATGAAAAGTGTTTATTAATCAAAATAAAACATTAAATGTAAATATAAAATATGTTACATCAAACTGATGTGAACTAATCAAATTTAGGAAAGCAAGCTTAATTTCTATAGCCCTTGCATTAGGTGGAACCACTATACTTGAATAGTGCCTTGGCCCTTGATGCATTGCATAATCACTAAGAGTTCTTCTTGGTAGTGGATTTGCTCTTGGTGCTCAATTACCTCCAGGATTTCCACCATTCCCATTGCCACCTTGGTTGTTTTCTCCAGCATTAACCATTTCTTCCTTTTCTGAATCTGAGTGAATTTCCAGTGGTTGTGAAGTTGAAGATTCTTCTTATTGTGCTTGCTTCTTTTTCTTCCTTGTTGCACTATTATTTCTTCTAGATGTTTTTTCAATCTCTGGATCAAACAACAACTGATCTGCAGTAGTTTTTCCTCGCAATATCATAAACAAGGAACTTGAGACAAGATTAGCAATAAAGAGTAATTAGATAAACAAAAATTAAATAAAACTAATTACAATACTTAACTAATTACACTTAAAAACTAATACAATTTGCAAATTGTTCCTCGGCAACAGTGCCAAAAACTTGTTGAGACTTTTCCTTCAAACACGGCAAGTATACTGGGTCTTTTGCAAGTAATAACCGATAGAATACTGGAGTATCATCCTCAGAGAGCAATTCAAATGTATTAATTAATAAGATACAAATTAATTGAGTTTATATACAATAGAATTGATAGGTGATTTTCATGAAATGTTGAATAACAATAAAAATGTAAAACAATAATGTAAAATATGGTAAAATTCAAGTTAAAAAGCTAGGATTGAATTTCATCTATCTCCCTCTTTGTATTCTAGTAATTCAACAATAAATACAACAACTATTTCCAATGAATTTGATGCAAAATACGAAAGTCCTATAATTCAATTCTTTGAAAATATAATTCTAAGATAATTTCTCAAATGTTGATTCCTCAAACAGTTAACAAACTATTCAGCATTAAAATTAGGATTTAAAAGCAATCAATAACTTGAAATCTATTCTTAGAGTAACCAGTTATTGAGTAATCTCAATCAAATATAGATTTAAATAATAATTTTCCAAATATAACTCAAATCTGAGCTCTAGAAACCATCAAGTAGACAGATTCAATCATTAACATAGATTGAAATCACCAAAACACTAGAAATGAAGAAGAAACAACTATATTTATATAAACTATTGAGAATACATCAAGTTTGAAGATTTACATTCAATCTCATACAAGATTTAGCTGTTCATGGCAACCATAGTAACAAGAATTGAGATACAAACAGAGTAAAACATCAAAAACTGAGTATTCCTACTCTTTTTCCTATGCTTTGCGCCACTATCCCTCTCTAAAAATCTAAATGGAACAGTAATCCCCCTTCTAAACATAAAAGTCACTTTTTATACTGGTCTGCTCGACTTTTCTCGCTATTGCGACAACTCCTCGTTATAGTGAGACACAAAGATAAAAATTAGATCATTCTGTTTGTCTCTTGCTGCAGCAGTATTTCTCGCTACAGCGACACATTCTCGCTGTAGCAAGAGGAGCACAAATTTACCCTCTTCGTAATGAAGCATTCTCGCTGCAGCGAGGGTGTCTAGCTACAGCGAGATACCTCTAGAAGCTCATTTTTCTGCAACTTCATACTTTATCTGCTCTTTTTTTGACTTTTTCCAATCTTCTTCAACTTCAAATGATTTCTCCCATTTGATTCGAACTACAAAATAGGTCAAAAAGGAATCAAAACACTATAATTGCATTCTTTTCTTGAAATATACAAGTATTTGTAAAAGTTCCAAGTTTAAGGGGAATTTAACAAAATAATCCAACTTTTAACATGAAAAGTGTTCAAATCACCATCTCAAATAACTTATTTTATACAATTATGAGCAACCCAGCCTGAACCCAACTCAAGAGAGTAATGCAATACCATTATTCTAAGAAGTGGAAAGAACCTTGAAAACTCGTAGAACAAAAGCACTAGCACACTCGTGCTTCAAGATATGCACGCTCTTGCTCCTCCTAGAAACATGCCCTTGCTTTCTGATAAGTACGCCCTTATTTAAGAGGAAGCACGACCATGCAACCCCCTAAGCAAGGTTGTGATTGAAACGTAGAAACTAAGCGAGAGAAAAAAAGAGAGTCATTTGCGGTGCCAACGCCTCTAGAACTTAATATTCCTTTTCCACAGAGGTTGAAGAGCAATAAAAAAGACTCACGGTTCAGTAAGTTTTTAGAAATCTTGAAAAGTTACATGTCAAAATTCCTTTTGTCGAGGCCATCTCCCAAATGCCCAAGTAAGCTATGATTAAAAAGGCTAACTACCAATATTACATATATACTTTAAATTACCATTTACAATAAAATTACCAAAGTATTATAAATTCTAAAATTAACATTAAGATAATTACATAATCTTATCAATTTAAAATAAAAGCTTAATATAATATTACAATCTTCAATAACAAAAGAAATCCTAATAGAGTAGTCTTTTCTCACAATATCACTAGGACTATGATCTTAAAACGCCCAACCTTCTTTTAATTCTCTTCATTTTTATTTCTAAAAAATAATTAGTAAGGGTAAGTATTCTCTACTAATAAGTCTATAATTAGGCCCTCTTTTACAGCCCATATATTCATATTTGACCTTTATTTTATTTGGGTTTTACACTAATTTATATATTAATTGTGCAGTTTGGTATAAAGAGGTCGCAAGTGGATTTTGGGCCCAAATTGATGGAAGATTAGAGCTTCGCAATAGTCAGCATGCCCAGACCCATTCAATTAGCACGAGGGTGCTTCGAGCCCATGCACGGTCGTGCTTAAGGCCTTGCAAGGCCGTGCTCATCTGCAGGAAGCCCAATTATGAATAGTTTTTAGGGTTTTCAAATCCTATAAAAGGGAAGATCTCAAGCATCGTAAGGGAACCATTTTTACATCTTGACTTTAGCTTTTAGATACACATCTGATCTCGTCTCTCTTGCACGGGATCCTTGGCACATGCTTGGCGACACTTGGAGCTTCAAGCGATCGTACTTGAAGACCAGGAACACATCTCACACTCTAGTTTGCTATTTCTTTTGATTATGGCTTTGTTAATGATTGTTTTAGTTCTTTTCTTTAGCATGAGTAACTAAGTCTATAGCTAAGGCTATGAGAACTATTGTTCATGAATTTATAGAATTTTGATGTTTGAATCTAAATTTGATTTCCGTGTTGTGGTTAGATTTTATCCTATTGCGTTTCTTTCTTAATCCTAATTCATTATATCGTCAGGTGACCATACCTCGGTTAATTAATAGATCTATAGGGTAAAACGAGACAAAGGATTAGGTGGACCAAACCAATCTTTCTCTTCTAATCGTTATTAAATTAACAAGTTCGTAGGCTCCTAAAGCTTTCTTAAATTAATGTCTTGCATGACCATTGAGAATGTTAATTTAGAGAAAAGAATATTAATATTGCATGACCATTGGGTATTAATAGTATTCGTATGAATGATTGATAATCATAAGGAAATCGAATTTAGAGTTAAATAAAGAAATAACATAAAGGATTGAATGAGAAAACCCATATGCCCTAGGTTACTCTCCGTTAAGTTTAACCACGACGTGCATTGTATTCCTTGCTCTTAGTTTTATAATTGATTTTATAAATTCTTGTTTTTAATTAATTTCATATCTTTGAAGCTTAAACAATTGAATTAAAAAATTCTTAGTAATTGAAAATCAATTCATGTGGGACGATATTTCAGGAACTTAATTTAAGAACCCTTTATTACTTCTCGATGGGTACACTTGCCCTCCGAACATCTACCCCACTAAATACTTTATTTGATAAAATAATTGAATGGTGCAAAAAATATTATCTAACACAATGTCACAACCCTTTTTTACAAGGAATCGAGAACATTATTTCTACACCACATACTTATTTAAGATAGATAAATAATAGATAATATAAGTATAAAATTCACTTCTCATTCAAAATAAAACAAAGTTTCTTACAACAAATAAACAACATAACAACATAATTTACATTTAGTTCTCAATACTCAAAATACACAAAATTATACTACATAGCTCCCTCTACATGAGGTCTCAAAATATAAGGAAAAAAGACTTTGATGCAAAATTACTCGACTCCAGCTTCAACCATTTCTCCACTGGCCCCTCAGCCTGTGAAGTAGATGAAACACCTGCTACATCTGCTCACGTACCACCGTACGATCATTGCAGTACACACGCACACAACGACATAGAAAGAAATGCAAGGGTGAGCTTATGAAATAAAATAAAATAAAATCTTATATATAGAGCAAAATATTACTCATAGCAACAGCCCCATGCATTACCAGCCCATCTAATGCACAACATGAAAAATGGTTTCCAACTGGTTTTACTGCCTAAGTAATCCAAAAAGAATCGAGCTGGTCCGAGAGTGACCCATTCTGGTATTTGGATCCAGACAGCATAACACAACTTAGCGTGCTCTACTGTTACACGTCTACCCACCTAAACGTGCAACTCAGCTTTATAATGATGCAAGACATATATCTCAGCATGATGCAACACAGCTAAAATCATTTCAACAGCTCAGCGAAGACAAGTTTATAATAAATCAGCCAAATCTCAGTGTTATTAAATTAGTTATTAGCAGCTACAAAATAGAAAAATAACTTTCAAGTATTAAACCCCTTATATCTCAGCTTTTACCAAAGAGATCTAACAAAACTGACACAAACCTTTCTTTAATTGCATATTAAACTGTTCAAAATATAGTTCATATACTAAAGTAAGATCCCCTTACCTTAGAATGGTGATTCACTCTAGATCTACCGAATTTTATTTGTTTTATCGCATGATTCATCGAAGATTTGGCTTTAGAACGAAGTTTCTCCTAAGAACACCATGAACTTCTATGAGAAAGAGAAGAAGAGAAACAAACAGTGAATCTAACTTCAAACTTAAAGAAACTTACTTCAAATCCTTTAAAACAGATGCAGAATCTATGATTTGGAGAGAAATCTAAGCTTAGGAGGGTTTAATATGAGAGAAAATGGTGGTATATGGCCTTGGAACCTTTGAGAACCTTGGATAGGAGTGAAGAAATGAAAATTTTGTGTGAACCCCCTTGTTATAGAAAAATTTTGAAATTTACTGTTCACCATCGGAAACACTGTCACTGCCTTATTGTTCACACTGGAAACACTGTTCAGGACATTATTCACGCCAGAAACACTGTGCACACGTACTGTACACGTATGTGACGTCATGGTATGTCACTGTTCACTTTTATATATATATATATATATATATATATATATATATATATATAATTTCAAACTCCATCTAAATCAATTCCAATACCAAATAATCCTTCAATTAACATTTAACAAGTATGAAGTATTATAGATTACTCAATAATAGATTACAAGCCTGACACACAATATATAATATGTCAATTAATAATAACTCAAATTATACTAACAAATTTCACAATAAAGCAAACACTAAATCCTCATAGTTATAGTATTTTATAACATGCATTTTTACACCAATCTATATGTCATAGTACATGTATTATATCACATCAATTAACGTGTCATAATACATGTGTTATAATCATACTTGTCGATGTATTACAACACATATATCATAATCACATAAATCAATATGTTACAACACATATATTATAATCATACAATTTATATCACATCCATCACAATTTCATATTTTGTTGCCCCTAGGATCCCTTGAGATCTTCCATAAGTATAGATAGTTGCTGGTTAGCCGCTGCAACATGGATACAACGTGTACCAACCCGGTTCTTTTTAGCAAAAGCATGGTTAGAAGTTTAGGCCAAAAGATGAGTGTGAGGCCTATAGTGCTTTTGATCTCATTAATTATGCACAATCCTATATCATATGTATCTATACATATGCTCATCACTTTTCATGACATACATTTTTTCAGCACTTGTCTATCCACTTTTGATCTCATTAATTATGCACAATCCTATATCATATGTATCTATACAATGATTTACATTAATTCTATTTCATCATAACATAAATTTAGCCTTTTCAAACAACCATCTAAAATCACTATAACCTATCATTAAATACTATACGTTTTGATATATCTCATGCAAAGTTCTCAGAATACAAGATATCATGCAATCAATTTCACATCATGTAAATAAATATAATACGCCGAAGGTCAGATACCCTCAGATTCAACCTAATCGAACAATTTTAAAAATATATTTTCGGAGATCAGATTCTCGATCTTAATAAAATCATCTATCCTAGAGTTTCGCATCATCTAATACATATCATTCAGAATAACAAAACTATATATACATAATAATAACAAAATCATAAAAATTTTCTTAGGAACTAATTTTACTCATAACTTTTACCATACAAATCTTATCTAGGTGCTCTTTAAACAAATCAGTTTTCATACCAAAAAATCTATTTTCTACATTATGATTTCAAGAAAATCTTATAGTTTTGTTATTTAGAATAAGGTAATTTGGCTTTCTGAGTTAAAATGCATAGATAAGATTTAGGGTTTGGTGGAACACCCCTATTTTGTTATTTATTAATTTTATATTATGTCTGAATTGTTAATGCTTGCTAATTGAAATTATAAGAGTTTTAGGTGTGTGAATTGCAGGATTTCTCATTGTAACGAGATGTGTTTTGCTGTAGCGAGAAATGAACGTCCAAAATCAGGCTCTCTGACGCTTTCTTGCTATAGCGAGGAGCTCTCGTTGTAGCTAGAATGACAGACGGTAAAGTAAAATTTTGTTTGGTTTTTTTGCTACAGCAAGACAAGCGAGAATCTCCTATTGTAGTGAGAATGTTGCAAGTTGAGGGGTATTTAAGGGTTTTCAAGTTAAGAAACTTGGATTGTAATCCAAGTCACGACCCTTTCCATTCTCTCTGACCTCTCTCCTCATTTTTAGAGGAAAATCCTTGTAAAGCTCCAACCTTTCTTTGATCTAAGCTTGAGAGTTCACTCTCCTTGCTCTTTGGTATGTTCTTAGAGCTTAGTTCTTCATTCCTTTGGTTATTTTCTTGTTTCTCCTTCTCTAAATAAGATTTCTTGTGATATTTAGGAGAAACCCAACGTTTTGAACAAGTTCTTTTAAAAACCCTTCACTAAACTTCTATTTCAAGGTAAGGAGAGCTCTATCTTGTTACTAAGAAAGTGGTATGTTTGTGTTCATGAAAATGTTGTGATGAAATACATGATTATGAGTATATGTTAGATGAGAACATGTTTTTGTTATGCTTGAAGCATGTTTTGTGGTGTTGATGATGTGTATGATCCTTGTTTTGAATGTATATGTATGTATGTTGTGGACTAAGACCGGGGGTGATCAACCTTCGACAACGATTAATTGATATATCACGTAGTAATGAACTTGAGTAAAATAGAGAAATGAAGAGATGGATAATATGATAGAAATAGATAATGAGTTCAGGTTATATTAAATAATAAGTTTAAGTCATAATGACTAATAAGAAGAGTAAATTTATAGTGAGAAATATCAAGATGAGATGAAAAATATGGAAAGAGAAGTGAAATGAGGAAGGAACATGATAAGGACAAGTATGAATAGTTCAGAGGTACACTTGGGGTGTGGAAGATGGAGGCGATTGAGAAATCTTAGGAAAATGAGGGTGGTGGATGCTCTTCTTGAATTGTACATAACAAATGAGTATAAGAGCACCACAGGCCTCACATTTATTTCTTGACTTAAACTCCTAACCACGCTTTTGCTAAAAGGGGCTAGGTCGACACACGTTGTATCCGTGTAGTTGTGGCTATCCAACAACTATCTATGCTAAGGAAGACCTCGAGGGATCCTAGGGGCATTGAAAGTACAAAATGAGAACTCTGAGTATTAAGAGAGAGGAAGAGTAATAAGCTGAATAATTAAGGATTGTTGCATGTATATGAACATGATTTTGTGATGTGATTGATTGCTACATTACTTTGCTGTATTGTGTGACTTAAATGTGAATGTGTGTTCAGTAATAAGAATAGAGACTCATCCTTACATAAACCTTTCAGTTGACCAGGATGACAGCACCTAGAGAGAGCATTAGACTTATAGATAGCTTTGTACAGTGTAGGTTAAATTGTGTATTTAACGAGTATAATAGATTTTGCTATTTTAAGTTGGCTTTACATGTTGATAACATACCTTGTGTAACACCTTATATTTCCTTCCTCAATATATGATAAATTTTCATAAAATTTAAATGGTAAAGTAAATTTTCTTTCAAAAACTCTCAAATAAAAAAGAGACATTGAAATGATATAAGGTTCATAGAGTAAAATTTCATTAATTCATAAGTACTTTTAGAAAAAAAAAGATCCTAAAATTTTCATCAGTAACAAAAAAGAAATAGTAGTTTTACAACTGTTTCAAAAGAATGCTATAGAACTGAAAATATTCATTACATAACTCAAAATAACTAAGTCCTATAGCAGTTCTCATCCATCCATGCACTGTGAGCCTGGTACTATTTGTCCTGGTTTCTTGAAAATGTTGTGTAAGGGTGAGTCTCTACCCTACCACTCATACATAACACATATTCACCATAAAACACATCTTAACACAATTAAAGAAAACATCATGGCATTACATATCATAGTGTCATATAAAGCATGTTCTCATCTCAACCTATATTATATTCCATAGATTCACAATTTCTTTTACTTTTATCCCCGCTTACCGCGCCCTGTGGCCACAGTTATCTGATGTCTCTATGTCGAGGTCTTACACATCCACGTAAATAGTCATTGGATGGCCCAATGCAATACGGATACAACGTATGCAATAGATAGCCCCTTAGCAAAGGTAATGGTCAGGAGTCAAGTCAGGAAACAAGTGTATGGCCATGTGGTGCATTCAAACACAATATTCCGTACACAGTCCCGAATGTCACTCACCACCCTACATTTTTCCAAGATATCGCATATCGTCTCCATCTTCCACTCCCCCAGTGTATCTCTGTAATTATTTACATCATATCTTTTTCCATCTCATACTCTTTGAAGTATATTCACATGTTCACATATGCCATTTCTCATATTCACACATATTTTTCATTATATTTCCACATACTTTTCATCAAATCATAGCATATTCACAATACATATCATTTTTACATGAAACACAATATATTCAAACATAAAACATCCATCTCTTTGTATATTTCATATCACAAAATCATAAAATCATATCATTCATCCTTAATATACCTTATCATGCACTATTTGAACATAATATCACATTTTCACCATGTATTCATCATAAAATCACAAAAACAACCAATTATTCTCACTTTTCACCAATTATTTCTCATAAAACAAGGATTATTCCACATATAATCACATACATGACAAGATCTATGAGAATACAAGTAATAAACATAATAAAATGATAAAGTAGAGCCCCCTTACCTCAAAACAGAGCTTTTACAAAGATTTAACCGAAGATTTTAACTCTAAAACGGAGTTTTTCCTTAGAACATCATGAACATCTATAAGAAGAAGAAGAAGAAGAAGAGAAATGAATTGTAAATCTAAGTTCAAACTTAGAGAAACTTACTTGAAATCCTTTAAACAGACGTAGAATCACAGATCTGAAGAGAAATCTATGTGTACTGTACGCGGATGTGACGTCAACCATGACGTCATGCTGATGTCACTGATGACGTTATCGATCACTGTATATCGGCTGTTTCACTATTCATACGCGGTTTGTATTGTTCATAGGCGGTTTTACTGTTCACTTTTTATTTATTTATTTATATATATATATATATATATATATATATATATATATTCTATCCAAATCTATTCCAATTATACTTTAATAAACCTCATTTTATTTAAATCAAAGTACAGGATGTTACACCTTGTATTATTATTATGCTAGAAACGGAACTATCCTATAGTGTACTTTTTGATTTCCCCATAAACAATAAAATCCATTATACCCTGTGTATGTATCTCTACCAAGACACAGTTAGAACTCTAGTAGCTGTGACATACTTGTTCACGTATCATGATCATGACCACTTTGGAAGAGTAACTCGATGGACTTTTGAGCAAATTACTGGCAAGTAGGCCATTATAGATTTAGGAGATCTTTATCTCGGGTTAGATAAGGACCTTGATTCTAAGAATTTTGCATAGATAAAGAGGTGGCATGGGGAAAACTAATATCTTTTTTAGTCTTTTGGTGGATAGACTGCTCATTAGGACTTGTTATATTTTGTATTTTGTAAATGAGTCCTAATGCGTTTCTTTATGTATATTTTGCTAATGATAACCTCTTGTAAACTCTTTAGAACAATGTATATATATTAATGTTATTTCGATGTTTTCTCTTAAATTTGTTCAATTTCTATTACTTTGTTATTTAAATTTTTATAAGTTTGAGCAAAATAAACGGAATATTTTATAATTCCATTTGTTATACTTCACTAGTAAATGGATTTAACTAAATTATTCCTTTTCAACTCTGAAATTATTTTCATATTGTTTTGAATAAAATGAATATGTTACAAATTACCAAACCGAACTGGGGTATGGGACTAATTTGTCTATTCTACGTACTCTTATATTCTTGCTTAACAAGAATATACATTGATTGATTGTTAGAATAGCTTGTTTGGTTCTCCAAATGGAAATGTATGTGATTTGCTTGCCTTGATTATTTATGTGCACTGGCGTGAATATTTGTTGTTGATAAGTTGATTAACTTCTTTCGATATAGAATCATGACTGGTAGAGGTAGATCCGCCGGAGTCATGAATGAAATCATGAATCATATGACTCAAGTACTAGAAGCTCTAGTGCAGAACCAGGAAGCTAAGATTATCATCTTTTACAAAACACAACCCTCCAAGGTTTAAGGGAAAGTTTGATCCCGAAGGAGCCCAAGGGTGGATCACTGATATAGAGAAGATTTTTAATGCGATGGGCTGTCCTGAAGAGCACACAGTGGGCTATGCCACTTACATGCTACATGAGGAAGCCGAAGACTGGTGGAAATTTGCCAGCCAAACCCTGCCTCAAGAAGAGGGTATATCTCCTAGAAGGCATTTAGGACTTACTTTCTTGGAAACTACTTTCTGAGAGACTTGCAGAAACAGAAGGCGAGGGAATGATTTTACTCATTTTTCTAATATTCTCACCTAAGTGAGAGACATTCTCGCCTGAGCAAGAATAGGTCTAGAGAGCTCTTTTTTTCTGTAATTCCTTGCCTAGGTGAGTCAGTTCTCACCTGAGCAAGAGGTTAGTTAGGGTGATATTATCCTCTCTCTCGAGCGAGAGTGCCCCAGAATGCCTGGTCTAGAAAACTCTGTCTCGCTTAAAAACATAGGCAATAAAAATGAGGGTGTTTCACCCACAAACTAGCATAGGTATGTACCCTTTTGATAAATCTTCAATAATGTATTTGGTTTGAGATAAGTGTAGTGTCCCATTTAAGCTTTGAACAACTTATGTACTTCTAATGTATAGGTATGTAGCCCCGTTCAGAAGAAAAAGAATATGAATTTTAGATATGCGAGGTGCAGTAGATTCATGATTTTGCAGATTAACTTTCCATCTTTCTAATTTTTTCTTCAACTTCTAACTCTATTTTTTTGTTACTTTCATTTCTAGTATATAATAATCGTTGCATGCTCCATTCATCATTGTGTCTTGCATTCTTTACTTGCAGTTGTAGACCTTGTTGCTCACTTAGTCACTTGGCTCTTCTCATCTTCTGATAAGTGTTGGAGGCATCTCTGCTTGCATTGTAGATTCTTTCTAACTCTTTTTCATCAATATAAAATCTTTAGAAACTTCCTTGGTTGTGAGCTAATTTTTCCTAGTCTTTCTAAACATTCTATTTGTGTACTTCTTGTAGGGAGTTAAACATGGATAATGCAATAGAAATTAAAGATGAATAAAAATTCTCTTTTGCGTGGGCATGAACATGATTGTGATATTCGTGTCTCTATAAAAGTCCTCCTAAACACTTCCACTAGAATATGTTAGGAATAAGTGTGTATGCCCAAGACCTAAAGTTATCATGTACTTCATTCCTGTTATAATAATAAAGTATTATTTTCTTTCTTTATATTATATACACTATTTTGACATAATAGTTTATTTGATAAAGGTCCTTGATTAAATTAAAGACTTGTTATCATAATAGAGATTATGAAAAAAAGAAACATCTCTCTCACAATTTGATCTAAATTGTTCTTGATCATAGGATTATTATAATAGATATGTGATAGTATTCATTGGATGAATATTAATATATCTCATTTAT
Source organism: Abrus precatorius (assembly GCF_003935025.1). Classification (NCBI taxonomy): domain Eukaryota; kingdom Viridiplantae; phylum Streptophyta; class Magnoliopsida; order Fabales; family Fabaceae; genus Abrus; species Abrus precatorius. The sequence goes on from NW_020874406.1 coordinate 3,462,604, forward strand.
TAATTTACATATATAGATAACACACATATGAATGTGGTCATTGAACTGACTCAAATTGAGAATTTTTTATGATTAATATTACCTTATATTATCAATAAAAAATTCCCTAGAAAAATATAAACTTTCCTTTGACCTGAGATTATCATAGTAATCAACAAGTCATTTCTTATATTTTAATTTTGGACACCTATTACTTTAAAGCATTAGTTGAATAGATATTGAATATAATTAAATACTTGTAGGATTAATGATAATTCAAGAAGGGATCCATCAACTGTGACACCCTTACTACTTATTATGCCATCAATATAAATATAATATTAAAATAATCTAAGCAGTAAGAAAGCCACATGTATGAGTTTACATTTGTTCACATTAATAGAAACTAAATACACCATCTGCATCAGTTATCCAAATACGTATATAGCAATCATCTGTCAAAATATATAGTCATCAAGTCATATATAAACATATACACATAGCTAATTTACATACAAAATAAAGTGGGGTCACGATATCAGAGACAACAACAACAAAAATGACCTCACAAGCTTTCCCCCTAGACCCATGATTATCAAAAATACCATTTTCTCCAAAAGTTAACAGTACTCTAGGAGTAAATGGATAAGTGAGTCTCATGGGTACCCTGATGGGGATGGGGTATGCCCGTGGGCCTGGCCCATTTCTATCTAACAAAAAGGTAATAGTGCCAGTATGGGTGAACTGTTGTCGTTTCCAATCGTACGCCCATCTTCTTTCAAGATCATATCTGACCATGACGCTGAACTGGTATGGTGGTCGGGCCATTTGTGTCATCACCTACTAAACATATTCACATACAACATACATAGCAACTAAAAGGGTGAGACAAACCCATTTCAACCAAAGTACAGTAGAAAACACGTCAAGATATTTACAATCATTATAGCAAATAGCAACAACTCAACACGCAATGTACATGCCATGTATGATTCTGTGCATCACCTAATTAATGGCTATACTGACACATGCATGTGGGCCCAAACCATTTTCTTTTTCTTTTTCTCTTTCTTTCTTTCTGGGAAGGATCAGGAGTTCACTGTCACCAATCATTCTTGGTCATAACCATCTCATTAGATAGTTTCAAAGATATAGCTCAACTGATTCTGATAATCCATCGGGTTCTGTCAGGATAGTCTGGTTTTGCAGTGAGAACCGACAACACAGGGTTGCGAGCCCTGGCCTTTGCTCGGCTCAATCACACCCAACTATCCCCAAGACTAACCTGGAGTCTCCCCTATATTTCGTATACTTCCCATCCAACACCATCATCCACGCTTATGATGCATGAACCTAATTTCAGTCTTTTAATTAGGTATTAAACATTTCTTTTCAATCAATAACAACATATGTTTCAAAATTTCACCAACAATCCGGCAGAGTTTCCTCTATAATTTAGATAATTCCAAATTTTCTTCTCTCTGCAAAACAGCCAGAAAATTCCAATATACTTCGAATTTTAAACAGAGTCTCACCACCACCACATTTCACAACTTTTCTTTCATTTCAATGGCTCTTAAATACCTTTTTCCAATTATCACCACATTTCAAAATACTCATTTAAAATAATACTTTAAAATGAATTAAAATCCTTTAAATTATTTAAATATGTATATAGGTATATTTTAAATATATAAAAACTATTAAATAAATTTTGATCAAACCACTTAAAATTAAAGAATATATATTTTTTTAAATATCTTTATTTCACAATTCTCCAATTCTTTTCAACTTTCAACAGACCTTCTATATGCTCACTCCACATGAATGATAGTTCATTCCTCAAGTATTTTAGGTAATCAATTATTTATACTGAATTCAACAAACAATTATCATAGAAACATCATCACACATAAAATCAATTTCAAAAAGGAATATCAAACAATTGTACACTAAGTATGGAAATAATTATAAATTCCTTCAAATAATTCATATATACATAGCAAGGAATAAAACACCCATCTCTCAATGTTTTTCTACTATACCCGTGAAAATAGATATGTCCTCCCTTACCTTGAAGTGTATACCGATTTTTTTTCTCACCAACGATTTCTTTCCACCACTTCTCAAACCACGATCCTAACCAAATAATCACACATAATCATGATCAATGTTAAGAGGCATTAATCACCCAACCCACTACTAGTGAGTTGAAACTATCATTTTCTAATCTTCGCAAAAATGACTTACGGGCCTTACAATTGTTTTCTATGATGTAAATGAAATACTATAAGCCTAAAGGTGATTAAAAATAATTATTTTTCCTTCATAACACTCTTGGGACAACAGCTCTAGACCAAGGGTTTTAAGCCCCCAAATGTATTTTTAACAAAACAAAAAGCACCAAAATTATTTATTATAAAATATAGAATGATTAAGCTAGTTAAAACATAATTTAGAAACAAAATTTTTGGACAAAATCTCACTCTCATGCCACTGTTCCAGCACCCAAAAAGAGGGAGAAAATAAAAAAATTAATCGGTTAAAAGTGTTCAAAATGATGAAAATAGATGGAATATTAAAAAAAATTAATGAACTTACTTGGAAAATTAAAAGATTAAGACCAAAGATGATCAAAGCTCTTTGGAAGAAAGAAAATGGGGCTTACGGAAGTGAAAGGAAGAAATGGGAAGCTTTAGAGACTAATCCTTATCTTAAATAGTAAAAATAATAATATAATATTAGAATTTTCACTAATTCTTTAGTAATTAATTGAAATAATTAGATAAAAATCCCAAAATTTAAAAATAATCATGAAATATATTAAACATAATTATAAAATAATTTTTGACACTATTGATCCTTTAGTTGGTGTCCAAAATTTTTACACGCAATTTCTGCTTGAGCATATAACTAATTTACGTAAAATTAACCAGAAAATCCACAAATACTCATTAATTACAAAAAAATTATTTTTATATTCCAAATAATATTTATAAATAAAATATAAATTTTTTTATAATTTTTACTATTATTATTATTATTTTCAAAATAAAATATTATTTTTAACTTTATACAACAATTTTAACCAACACAAATTGACATTTTTTGAAACTTAAAAATTACCAAAAATTTCTTAAAAATATACCTAACAATTTTGTCTAAAGCATCTCATGCTAATTCTATCCCAATTTTTCCCAAAAAATCAAGTACTATATATTAACTTAGAACTATATTAATAAATTAATCATTTAGCAAAAACGAGGATGTTACATCAACTCTAGGTAATGAGTTTGAGCTCTATTAAAATTAAGACCTTGGCCAGAGTAATTGAATGAAAGAAGAAATGAGTTTTCTTAAGTCATTCATGATAAATTAGCTTGTTAGAATATTGACAAATTATACCATACTCTATAGTTAATTCAAAGCTGGATGAAAGGAAATGTTATATTATTTTCTAATGGTTCTTGAATGTAAACTATATTACTTCATGCTATCCAAACATTAAGGAGTGTTGCTAGACACCAACCTTGATTAGTAAATTAATGATTATTAATTTATTAACGGCTTAATATTAAACCTATGGGGTCACACACTAACGAGGGTTCTAATCTTTGCAAAAGAATTTTTTTATTTGATAATTAAGATTGTAGAATCTATTTTATCAAATAAATAATATTTTTTTAAGTAAAATATTATCATATTTTTTGCTAGCACCAAGAATATTAATAATAAGACAGTTATGACATCCTACTTTTTGAATTCTAAAAATAAATAATAATTTATTGTAAAGTGAAAGAATAAATTTATTTTATTCAATTCCTAAAATATAAATATGTGAGAAAATTTGAACTTTTCTTCAATTGAACATATTTGCAATATTTTTACTATTTAAATTATAAATATTTGAAAGAAATAAAATCAATTTATAAGATAAAACGAGTAGCATAAAAATGCAATGACATTGAAACTTTCTTAAAAATGAATTATTTCATAATACTTTGCAAAAATATTAGAAATGCATTTTTTCAATTTAAAAAAAAAGTTCAACGTAAAAATAATAGGATTAATGAAGTTAACTGATGAATGCTACAAATATAATTTAAATTATTATTTACAATAATTCTTATCAAACCTTTCAATGTTTAAATTCATCATACATTATTTACATATCAGAAATTTAATTCTATTAAGACTAAATCAAAACTTTCACAACTTTAAATACAATTTAAAGCCTACAAAGCAGATTCCTCCTTGCAACATCACTGAAAATATGATCCTAGAACGAACCATCCTTCATTTTAAATTCTTGAAAAATGTTTATAAGGGTGAGCAATCTTGTTCCCAATAATTATGTAGTTTAAAAGTCATCCAAATTAAAACAAGAGACATAGATTCTTGTGCCAACATAGTAAATAATACTGTTTTCAATGCAAAATTAATAAAATCATAGCAGTAACAATCATGTTAATTATAATTTAAATCATGCACCGACATGATATCAATCCAAGCTTTTCACTAACATACGTTCCACAGATCAATAGATTATCCTATCACATCACTATTACATCAAACATTTACAATTTCCTTACTACTTCATTCATTTCATACTGAGCATTATGCTATAATAAGTACACTACAACCATATTAATTAATGCATTATAATACATGCATTATAATTACACCCGTTGATGTATTACAGAACCTGTATTATAATTACACTAATTAATCTGTTATGATTCACCTATTATAAACACATCTCACAATTTTACATTCATTGCCTCTGGGATCCCTTGAGCTCTTACAAATGTATAGATAACTGCTGGTTAGCCGCAACAACACGGATACGTGTATTCCCCCGGTCCCTTTTAGCAATGGTATAGTCAGGAGATGAGTGTATGGCCTGTGAATGCTTTTTCTTTAAACAAATCATTGTGCATTCTCTTAAAATTAGTATTCACCACCCTCATTTCTCCAAAATTTTTCAAATCTTCTCCAAACTCTATACCCCCAGTATATCTCTATAACTATCTATACCAGGTCTCAGCATTTCTCATGACTCTACTTTCTCAATAGTTCATATACATTTAATTTCTTAGTCTTTCTCATTGCAATTCATTTATCAGCACTTCATCATTTCATATGACACATATCTCATCATCATTTCAACATTTTATATTTCTCATAATTCATCAACATTTCCTTTTTTATTTTGATAACTCAAATAACTTTAATTTAACATTAATTTAACATGCTCACTTATTCATGTCACCCCTTTTTATTCATGAATTCTTACTAATAAAATATTACCATTCAAAACAATCAAATACCTTTCACAAGAACACAAATTCACTAACTTTCACATTCATCAGTTATCAAACACGAATTCATATTCATTACACTACAAAATTTCATTGATCACCAATCCACCTATTTCATATCAATAAAGTGTGCTGAAGGTCAATCACCCTCAGACTCAGACCATTGCGCATTTTTAACACACGTTAAGCTAAATCACGGAAGAAAATTTGCTGGAGATTACGCTCTCTTGGTCTTTTATAAAATCGTCTATCCTGGGGTTCAACACTTTTTATCATCTATTATTCAAAGCATCACTAGCAATAATTATACATACATGTTAACCTTAAGGTTAAAAACTTTCTTAAAAACTTGTTTTACTTCTAATTTCTATTACAAAATCCTAGCCAGGTGTGTTAAAAAATAAATCATCTTGCTTTTATATTCCAAAGATCCCAATTAATGAAGGCTTTACTATTTAGCACAAAAGTATTAAAGTTTCTAAGCCAAGACATAGAATAATAGTTAGAGTTCGGGATCTACTCCCCTTACCTGGAAATGAGTCTTTACTAACAAATTCTTCTAGCAGTTCAAAGGGAAGGTACAACACATCTAAAATAAAAAGTTTAGTCCAAAATGTAGAGATATTCCTAAATATTACAAGGTGAACACCTATTGAGAAAGAGAAAACCAAAGAAAAGAGATAAAGCTTAAGATTTGAGCTCTGAGAAACTTATTTGGTTTCAAAATGGAATAGATGTTTAAGCTCAGATTTGGAAGAGATTCAAAGTTTGGTAGAGCTTCTCTTGAGAGAGGATAGAGAGAGAAAAAGAAAAACAAAGAGAGAAGGTTGTCTGGTGAAAAAATGAATATTTTTGGGGTTGGGGTTCCTTAAATACCTTTCTTAGACTGCGCATTCTCGCTTGAGTGAGCAAATTCTCGTTTGAACAAGCTCTACCCTCGTCTGGGCGAGCATTCCTTGCTTGAGTGAGACAATCAGATAGTGAAACTACTCTTTTTTTTGCTATTCTCGCTTGAGCGAGGATACTCTCGCTTGAGCAACATAAAATCTCGCCTGAGCGAGATTGAGTTCAGAGACCTCCTTGTTTTCCTACAACTCCTTGCCTGGGTGAGCTCCATCTCGCTTGAGTGAGCCACTTCTCGCCTGAGCAAGATTCTCTCTCGCCTAAGAGAGATGATAGTTGGGTTAACGTTACCTTTTCTCGCTTGAGCGAGACTCATTTCGCTTGAGTGAGAAAGTTCCATAATGCCCTTTTTAAAAAATATCTATCTTGCTTGAGCGAGACCTATCTCGCTTGGGCGAGAAACCCTGTACTAAAGTTTTTATTTTTCCCATACAAAGGCACCAAAAATTGAAGGTGTTACACTTCTTCCACCTTTTTAGGATTGGTAAAATCTATCACCAAGGGTTTGTAAAAACAGTCGTGAAAGGTTGGTAAAACCATTGCAAATATATTACTAAATATTTTGGGCAACATGCTACATGGACCGTGAATACAAATACAAAAGGGATTTTTTCTCTCTTTCTCATATTTTGTTGGTGATTGTTTCACAGTCAAAGAGTTGACGCAAGAGGCTTAATCTCGGTGTGGATACATGTGGAGTCTTCACACTATTGAAGAAATTTTTACAATTCGAGAAATCAATAGGTGCACAATTTAAAGTTTTTTCATTTGCTCTAATATATTTTGGTAGAAAATAAATCCTATTTTTTTTGCTGCTAGTGTTATGAACACCAATTTAACACTATAGAATATTCCTTTGCCACAATGCTAGTAGCTTAAGGAAGAGAGAGATGGCTAGGGTTTCTCCATATGGTGTTTTGGGTCTAAGCATCTCATACTCTATTTATAAGCATGTAGATGTGGCTAATCCTAATTCTCTCATACCTGTTGTGACCTGCCTCGTTCTTAATGAGTTCGATTGAATAAGGTATTATTTCAGTTCAATTGAAATATTACTTTTTTAGTTCTATGTGTGTGACCTCTATAAGTATTTCTTATATTTGGTTATAATAAAAAATATTAAAGTTTTTAGTGCATATACCAACACTGTAACACCCTAATTTTCATTGTTTTTGTTTTCAAAATGGAAAGAGTTCTAAAAAAAAAGTGTTTTTAGCTTAAGTGAGAAACGTCTCGTTCAAGCAAGAATAGATAGAGATTGCTCATTTGGACTCTCGTACAAGTGAAAATGGATGACACAAATAGGAATTCTCTAGAAGGTTTTCACTTAAGCAAGAATGATTTTGTTTAAGCAAAAATAATAGCAAATGTGTAGAAAATTTTTGTCTAGTTTTCTCACTCAATTGAGAATGACTTCACTCAAGAGAGAATCCTTGAGAAAAAGGGTATCTAAGTCACTAATATTTTTAAAACTTAAAGGCAAATAACCATTCTCATCTCACTTTTAGTTCTCTCATTCCCTTCCCCAACTAGAAACACCTTTGAACTTCAACATCTCTCTTGAATTCGAGCTTGAACATCTTGTCCACGTGATTTCTAGCAAGTTTCTTAAAGATTTTTCTTCTAATCTCAATCCTATTTCATCATTTTCTTTCTTCTCAAGATTTACTCTACTTTGTGATATTTAGGAAGAATTTGGTCTTTGAACAACATTTTTCCATAAAAACTTTGCACCCTTCCTTTTGATCTCAAAAAGAACTTGGTTATAGAGACATCATCTTTCACCTCTTTATTGTGAAAGACTCATTTTCAAGTAAGGGGAGTTGATCGCAAACCCTAACTCCAATAATGTGTTTTGACTTGAAAACTGCTTATTCTAAATAGTAGAGCTATAATGTTTTCTTGAAATTATAATGTCACAAATGGGTTCATTGGGTATGAAAACATAGCTTGGTTTAAGAATCACCTAAAATAGAATTTTAAAGTAACAGTTAAGTCGTAAAACAAGTTTTAAGAAATTTTCATGATTTTGCTATTCATTATCATGTATGTGCTGTTAATGTTGTGAACTATTATTTTTGAACAGTATATGTATTGGAAGATGAAAAATAGGAAATACTAAACCTTAGGATAGGTTTTTTTTTTTATTAAGAACAATAGAACATGATCTTCGACAATGTATCTATAGTAAGTGGTTTAGTTTCAACGTGTTTTAAACTGTATGATTGGGTTGAGTTCGAAGGTATCTGACCTTTGGCATATTGAATTGATTTGTGTAATGTGATATTTTGAACTGTTTAGAAAGTGTGAAATTGATTGCATGGGAAAGAAAATTATGAAAAGAAAGTTGGTGTAAATGGTTGTGAATGTGGATTTGGAGTTACGTTCCCAAAATGGAAAGAATTGTTGAGAAAACGCGTGTCACGAAAGAGTGACAAATATGTGTGGAATAGCAGAATTTAGTGCAAACTGTCACTGTTAAGTTTTCATATAGAAGGAGTCGATTTTAAAAATCTGAGGGAAATGTAGGATGATGAATGATATTAACAAACACAATTCATTTGAAAGCAAATATATCATATGGCCTCACTCATTTCTTAACTTATACTCATGACTATATCTTTGCTAAGGGGCCATATAAGGCATATGTTTTATCTGAGTGTGGTTGTTATCTAATGGCTATCCATATCAGCATAAGTCCTTCATGGCCAGGAAAGACATGTTGGCTTGGCAGCGATTTGGAACTCATGAATACTGAAAGTACCGATAAATGATGGATCCATCAGAATTGAGATGATCAAAGTGGTATGAATTCACAAATTGTACAATCGGATTAGGTTGAGTGCGAAACATTATGTTGTGGTGACTTTTGGGAGAAATTTATATAAATGAGTTGTTATTATTTTAGTGCATACTTGAGTTCGATTAATATTTTCTATATTATTTGTTTGTTATATAAAATAAGGATTTAGTGGGACATAGAATACTCTCCCTTAAAATTATTTTCATGAAGTAAAAATGAAGAAGCAAATGAAGTAAATGAGAATAATATGTTCGATGAAGATTGATCCTTTCTAATATTATATTATTAGTTGTTTTGTATAAGGAAAGATTTATTCTGTTAGGACTTATTTTATTTTGATGTTGTAATAAATTTGATTAAGTCACAATTGAAGTTGATAATGGGATATAAATATTTTAATACTGACTTTAGAATTTATAATATTTTGATAAACTTTGTTTTAAATAATAAATTAAGGAGTATTTGTAATAATTAGTAGGTTAATTATTTTGCTTGTAATTTAAATCTGACCTTATTTAGAAGTTTAATTTGCTGCTATGAAGTTTTGTTTATATCTTAAACTGTTATATATATATATATATATATATATATATATATATATAACATAAAGTAAGTTAATTGCTTAATTGTAACTTTATTCTTTACTTTAATTAAAAATTTAAATTGCAAAGATAAATTTTCATCTTAATTATGAATAAAACTAATGTGAGTTTCCTTACAATTGTGTAATGAAGAAGATTTATAGGTAAAGTTTTAAGACTTTACTAACTTCTATTATTTTAAAATTTATATAAATATGAACTTTTCTAATTTATTTATAATTCTTATCTATTTCAATTAAATTTTATTAAAAAATTATTTATGAAATAATAGAAAATAGTTAATTAATTAAGAGAGTCACAAACACTTCCTCCTAATTGTTCCCATTCAATTATAACTAATACTTGACTCTAACTAAATGAAAAATATACTCCTTAGGCCTTAAAATTGATGCCATTTTGGATGTAAGCTCAAGTTGCTAAGTGAACGTCCAAGTTAATTAAACAATTGGCTTACAATTCCCTTAGCTTTCATGTGGACTACAAGCCTACCTTTAGTGTTCAATTTCTAAGTTGAATCCTAAGGGCAATATTCCTTATGTAAACCTCATTTAACAAATAACAATACAATCCTTGATTAAATCAATTAGACCTCTTAAGTTCCTTAAACATATTTCTAGTTGATTAAATTCTAAATTAACTCCTACGTTAATTTCAAAGCAACAAAAAATTTCTAATTAGTTGAGATTACTAAAGGTCTATAATTGGTAAAAGTGATGATGTTACAATTGTTGTCATAATGAGCTACGACATGAGAGGTCTAGGAAGGAAGAAAATAATGTAAGTTTGGGTTACAAAAGGAATTAAAAGCACATAATTGTGAGAATGATCCTCAGGAAATTGTGGTGAATAGATAAAGTCATTTTTAGTGTAGCGCGAGCCTATTATTTAAATCATAACAACAACAAAGTCTCATTTCACTAGGTGACATTGGCTACAAGGACCATATGATGCTATTGAACTTGCTCAAAAGTTAAATTTTCAAAGATATTATTTTTCATGAGAACCCTTTTGATGATTTCCTCCAAGGTTTTTTTTGGTCTTCATGTACTCTTTTTCTTAAGACTAAAGACCATACAATCAACCATCTTCACTGATGCATCTAATGACCTTATTTGTATGTCTAAATCACCTTAACCAATTTTCTGTCATTGTTTTCTCGACATGTGCTACTGCAATCCTTCCTTTCATATAATAAAACTTTTATCTTGTCTTTTCTCATGTAGACATACATTCATTTTAATATTCTCAATTGTACTACTCTTACGTTTTTCTTGTGTAGTTCTTTTAAAACCTAACATTCACTACCAAATACAATAATTGGTCATATTAGAGTTCGATAAAACTTTCTTTTGATTTTGATATGTAGTTTTTCGGTCACAAATAACTCTTAATAAATTCTACCTATAGTTTCATAATCGGTCCCAAGCCTTAGTAAAGGAGAAGGGTTGTGTTAGACCCTCAAAAGCCAATGTAAAACTTGTAGAAACTCATACATAGATTTAAATCCTAACATGCAAATAAAATTCGTCTAAGGTTATTGTTGATACGTAAGTATGGTAATTAGGAACACAATATCAGAATTACATTTATGTAAATACAGTAATTAAAAATGTAACATGAGGATTACATTTATTAGATAATATTCTCTACTTAATATAGATCCTTGTACACTTGTATCAATTCAGACTTTTGGGTCAAATGCAATACACAACAATATTCAAACAGCTCTTCTCTTTTCCATAGTTATAATTCCATTCTACTACAACTAACCACTGTTGGATGAGATGTTTTGGGAATTTAAGGACTATAAATAAAAAAATCTTTGCAGAATAGATTCTTGTTATAAAAAATGCTTTTGGAACAGTTGCTTTATGAGTTCCTTTACATTTCTATATTGACTATTTAGTGCACTGATTTGTCGTACCTCATAATTATATAATAAGTAATCTAGCCTCGTACCTTTATTATCAACTACACATTCAATGCACTTGATGACAGATTCAATGCTTTAGTATTAGTTGAAATTTAAAAGTGATCAATTCACTTCATAATCCATTGTTTCAATGTCACAAAGGATGATTCTATTACATAAGTGGCCAATATCACCATTGCATTTGATGGTAATATACTACCTTCTACAATGCCAGAAATTTAAGGGCAGAACAACAGTCTATGGGATCAATTCCTATCATTTTACAAATTTTACTGTTCTTTCTTCATGCTAATACAAAGATTTGTCCCCCAAGTGAACATCTATATAATCTAATTTAAAAAGAGGCCAAAAATAAAATGTTAACAGATATTATGAAACCTACCCTGCCTTTTTGCTATCACAACCAATACAGTATGGATGCCACTAAAAAAATACAAGAAAAAGGGAGGGGTGGGGGTGAGAGTGGGTGGATTTACATCATGGTGTTTAATTAGAGAACAAATTTGGAACCTTAAAATCTAAGCTGCATAAAAGGAGGACTAACAATAATCATGCAAAAATTGGAAGTTTGCATTCTCAAGAAGTTCTGCAGGAGGTTTTACTTTTGGCATGGTCTTATCTTGAAGGGAAGTAGGAATCTCTTCAACGATAATAGGAAGACTGCAATTTGAAAAAAGTAAAAGGTGTTACTAAAGTTTTCAGTTGAAACAAAATTTCTTGTATTTGAATTTATATGTCTGTATCATATGAGTGAGTTTACCTTGAATTGTCTTCCAACAAGAAAGATTTGTCGTCTTCATTTTCATCATCTGTCATTAGAAGCTTCAATCTAGAAGTGACCTGCACAAGTACATAAGCATAAATTACAATAACTAATATTCTTATAAGAGAAAATTGCCAAGTTGAAAGAGTTTGGGTATTTTTCTTGCTTTCTGCAACTTACATCTGACGATACACTTTGAGTATTGTCTTTTTCATCACAATAAAATGTACATATTCTATAAAGCTGCTGAGCACTCAGGACCTGAATTCAGCATAGGTAGATGTTAGAGTGACAGAAATATTGAACTCACTTGTCATCTATATTACCATTTAATAGAATCCAGTGATGCCCTTATGCATGTTGCTGATTGCACCTACTGGGATAAACTTAGACAAAGTTATGGATCATTTTTAGCTTTGTGATGGGTTAATGTTTGGCAGTTGAGAATTAGCTATTTATATTTATTTTACAAGTATGTTCATCCATTCAAAGATTTAATTTATTCCTGTTATCAATCACTCGTGTTAGAGGGAAAAACTTACAGGGCAGAGGTCATTTGTAAGATCATCATAAGACAGTCCATCCTTCTGTTGTGCAACCTGGCGAAATTATTGCATCCAAATTACGTTAGGGAGAGAAATGAATTTTTGAGGATTTAGGAAACTTATTCTGCTGCATTCTAAATTTATAATATATTATTAATTATGCATACAGTAATAACAATAAAGGCCAAAGTAAGGCAGTGGCCCTTCACATGGAATCTTACTAATCTTGGAACGGGAAAGGAAAAAAAAAATCGTTCACAAGCCTAGGGAAAAATCTTAATGAATTTGCTTAAATGTATCCAAGGTGAGTGAGACACCAAAGGAGAAAATAAAATATGATGAGAAATAGAAAAGAAAATATTACTTAAAATATCAATGATCAGTAGTCTACTTGAAATCTGTCTATAAAGCAAAAATGTTTATAGATAGAAGTAATAGGTGTACCAAGAATCCAACTGCTTGCGTTGCGTTTTTGAGTTCATCCAAAGATGAGCCAATGCACTGTAAAAGAAATGGTTACTAGCGAAATAAGAACTAATTGTTCACATGATATATGTGGCCTAAATATGGCCAGGAAAATTATTAAAGGGTCAATATAGTGTACCTCTTCTGTTGCTTCATTGCCCCATTGTTCTAGTTGATCCAGCCCTGATTTTATATATTCTCCATTTTTGAAAGTGCAGCATTCTCGATTTAATAGAAGGCTATAGAACATTGCATTGCCAACTCATCACTCAACCCATATATGCTTATAATTAGTCTATTACTATAAAAGGGGCTGAATGAAACAAGACGGCTTACCTATTAAAGAGCTCTGCATTGATGTATTGTAAAATTTGACTAAAAAGCTTATGAACTAGAACAGGAGTCACCTGAAACAAAACTAAAATTTAGATAACAGAAAAAGAAGTGGAAAGGCTAGGCGTGTAAGGATACCAATTCACAGTATTGTCAAACCTTCACATACATAATTTTCTTTCAGAATCTTGAGAAATCTATTTAGGCATTCAATAATGCTGAGCCAAGAAGTAGTAGGTTGACTGTTGTCATTTGATGTTCCATCCGCCTGAAGTCACAATAACATATTTAAGTGGAATAAGCATAATTTCACTGAGATAGTCAACTAGATATAGATTGACCTCCACCTACAGGCATATGGAAGACATCTTCATGCCAACCATGAGCCCCAATTTTATTTTATTTTATTTTAAAGGTTTAAGAGAACATCTTTTATTTTTCCAGGGAAGTACCAACCTAAAATCTAAAACATAGTGTTCAATAATTGCGTGCATATGGAAGTGAACAAGACACCAATATATATAAAGACATCAGGAGAAAACAGTAGAGCAGAAGAATAATATCCAGTGGGAGAGAGAGAGACTTGAGAGGAATAAAAAAAATTAAAATAAAATTCTTGATGATTTGGATGTTAAATAAATTTCAATAGGAGGCTACTGTGAATGTTCTGCACTGAAGACAAAATTGCTGGTAAGATTTGCACTAGATTAGAGCACAAAGTTAAGTCCTGGTAGAAAAAGCTACCACCTATGATACTGCTCCTAATAGCATAAATTTTACTGCAAAATGGAATCATACACATGTAAATACATAAGACTTATTTCATGACAACATATACTGCCACCATACCTTAATGCAGGAAGAAAGCAGGGGTGACAAGTCTTTCTTAAAGTTTTCTCGAATGATTCCATATATCTTTTCCACATAAGCTGCAAGCTGCTGCTTGAAAAGCAAAGCTGGATACTTGGCATCAACCTGATTTACAACATCGAATGCACTGCTGGAAAGACTATTAGATGAGCGGAAACCCTGATACACAACATTTAATTCCATACAGTGAATTTAATGGCATTATCTATAACTACAATCATTAGTTACAATACGTATAGGCGTCTATTTAAAATGAAAATCATGAATGTATGGCTGATACTACTGAGGAAAAGCATAATATTTTTTCATAAATCTATCATTTTTTATCAACAAAAAAATGTTAGACCTAGAACAAGGTGTATAATAGAAATATAATTGAATTACGCAAATTGAAAGTCTATTGATTTTGGATACCAATCCATCCATATTATTTTCCTTTCATTTTCTTTGGCCTTTATTGATAACGATATTTAGACACTAGCATTCTAGAAAGTGTATTCATATAGCATGTTTTGGATAATAAGGATACAAACAAATCCTACTAATAGCCTTCAATTATTGCACTTGTATTTTGGAAGCACTGCATAGCCTATCTAAATCCATAGCAGTGTATAATATATAGCATCTAAGCAATATATGTGTAAATGAAATATTTATGGCAGTATGAGCAAGAAGTTCACATGGCACTTATGTTCAATATCTGTTAAATTAGATAGCTAGAAACAAACTTAATACCTGGGCCACCCTCCCAAAAAAAGATGTTGGAGTGGGTGGTTTTCGTGCTGTAGGTACTCTAAGACATTGCTGAAGATGGAAAAACAAAGCAGATGTGTTGGATAACCAATATACCATACAATCATTATTGTCCTGATCCTGAAAGAAAGTTAAATGGAATACTGTGTGACAATATGAAATAACCGTTGGTCCCAACTTTGATTGTTGCCACTTCCTATGTATCACCCTTTTTAAAGCATCAAGTACACCATTTCTTAATGTGTATTTTGTTTTTATTTTTAGTTGATATGTTTTCATTTATGATTACACAAATGCCACACTGTTTTCACATTCTTTTCAATTTTTTTTCAAGATTTTGTTAAAGAAATGGTGAAAACAAGTTCATTTGAAAATTATTGAAATCAAGAAACAAAGTGAGATGTGCCAACTTTTATGGGGCTTAGTGAAAACATATCAATTGAAAAAGGAAACAAACCAAACCCTACCCTACTTAATACAATACTCACTGTAAAAGATTAGCAAGGTTCAATTCATGTAATAATAGGGATTGGAGTAGGAGGACCAAATCCAAATAGGTATATGAAGATGGTGGGCATTCGTAATTTGAAGTGCCTCATTTTCAGAACATCTACCTTTGAGTGATTTTGGTAAGCCAATTCATGTCCGCATATCTTTGTGACAACTATTGGGATGTCATGCTACACTACACGCACATCTTGAAAATTTTATAGAAAACCGTGATATGTTATCATCTACAAAAATAATAGGCATTGTAGCTTGTAGGTATGGAGCGTTATTTTGATACATAATAATCTGAAGGCATACTTGGTTGTTGTTGCATCCCCCAAATCAATTAAAATATAGTTCTTAGTCCTCTCATAACAAATTTACCCTATTGGCCATTGGCATCAAAGGTCCTCTAAATATTAAGCTTTGGGGTGGCAATCAAGCTGTAATCATACTGCCATGAAATAAGTATTTAACTAGCTGAATTAGACAACCAACTAACTACAAATCATTTTCAGTATTACAAAAATTATCAGTATTTAAGTAACATTGAGCATAGACTAAGATGAAACTAGGATTGTAAAAAATCAATTTGGTTTTATGCTAGATAGGTCTACAACAAAAACTGTATATCTTTTACAAAAGTTGATGGAAAAGTATCACTACAAAGTAAAGGACTTATATATGGTTTTTATTGACATAGAAAAAACATATGACCATGTACCAAAAGAAGTGTTATGGAAGATTTTAGAAATGATAGGGGTTTGTGTAGCAGATATTTGCGCTATACAAGACATGTATGAGGGGGTACCTACATGTATAAGAACTCATGAAGGTGTATCAAAGTACTTCCTTATAGGGATGGATTTACATCAAGGCTCTACCTTGAGCCCTTGTTTAACCTAGTTTTAGATGTGCTTACAAGTTACATATCAAAGATTATCCCTAAGTGCATGTTCTTCATGGATGACATAATGTTGTTAGATGATTCAAAACAAGAGGTAACTTGAGTTATGGAGGAAGACTTTGGAATCTAAGGATTTTCACTTGAGTAGAAGTAAGACAAAATATATGCATTGTAATTTTAGCAAAAAACAAGATGTAGATCATGTGTAGAAGTGAAAATTAGATATGATATTATACCATGAGTCTCCAAGTTCAAGTACTTGGGATCAATTCTATAGAATGATGAGAAAATTAGTGAAGATGTTACTCAGAATACAAACTGGGTGTTTAAAGTGCAGAAAGACGTCAAGAGTTATTTGTGACCATAAAATACCTATCAAGTTGAAAAGAAAGTTTTATCGTATTGCAATACAATCAACTATCCAATATGGTAGTAAATATTAGGCCTTATAGGAAACAACACAAGAAAAAAGATGGGAGTGGTAGAAATGAGAATGTTAAGGTGGATGAGTGGACAAATGAGAAAAGATAGTATAAGAAATGATCGTATAAGTGAGAATATTGGAATAGCATATAGTGAAAAATATAACTGAAAACTATTTAAGGTGGTTTGGTTATGTGCAGAGAAGATCTCTGGAAGCACGAATGAGGAGAGTGAATGACATGACTTTTAATTCGGTAAACAAGGATAGAGGGAGAAAGAAGAACCTTAGAGGAAGTTATTAAAAAGTACCTATTGATTATAATATCTTTGAGAATTTGGTTTTTGACCAAGCTCAATGACTCATGTGATTCATGAAACCAATCTCACTTAGTGGGATAAGGCCTGGTTATTGTTGTTCTTGTTGACTAACATTCACTTTTGGTAGGTATTAATAAGCATCTAAAAATCATTTCCATTACTAGAAATTTTTATAAATCATTTCCAGTACTAGAATCTTTTTCGAACAAAATCCTTAAAAGATTTTACCTCTAATAGACCTACACAAAAATGGTTTGAGTAAACAGCAAGTTACCTCTATTTCAGAACCAATCAGCTGAATAAGGCGATCAAATATGCTCGTCTTTTCTGCTTCAAAAGATTTCCAATGTAGCAGACAATTATAAAGGGTAAATGCTGCAACAGGTTTTCCTTCAGAGAACCCAAGATCTTTTGTCACACATTTGAAAAGAATATCTACACTCTCCTGCACACAAGGAAAGCAAAAAAATAGATAATCTGACTACATGAATGGAAATATATAAAATGCAAATTAAATATATCTAAAGCAACAATTGTTCGGCATGAACATACCTGATGCCTCTCCATAATAGATCTCCTTAGTTTACTATCAGCCTCTGAACCAAATGTTTTTGCTGGTGCAGAACTCTGCGGTGCCTATAGAAAATAGATTTTTCTTCAAAACCATGAGAAAAGGATAGGTGGAGAACTATTTTTCCTTGAAAAATACAAATATGATATAAAATTACTAGGAAAGTAACAGGGATTTCAAATCTAAAAGACCGTATTACCTGCTGACCATTTTCCAACGCCTGTAGTAGCAAGAGCAGGAAAAGATATTAATATAATCTCCAATAAGGGTAAACAAAGATGAAATTATGAGATTATTGAGACCAAGAATTATTGACTCACATTACTCATTAACTTATTTTAATTGAAATTTTCCAAATTGTGCTTGATTATATGTGAATAAACAACTAAGATACAATTACTTGGACTAAGTTTCAATAAAAAATTATTTAATTGAGAATATTTTAAAATTTTAAATTAAATTTCATGGGGATTGCGAATAGATAATTAAGCATACCAACAGCCTCACTTAATAAACAATGTTTTGTATTTACCGTAGTAGTAGCAGGTGAAAATTTTCCTGACATTCTCCTGGACGACGAACTCAACAAGGCTTGCTGCCGCAAAATTTGATTCTCAGTTTCCATATCTGACAATTTTTCTTCAAGCCTAGCACACAGCAGAGACAACATATTAAACTAAGGAAAACAGAAGGTATTCCTTTTAATGCAACGTTTAAGAAACAAAGGCCAATATACAAACTTCTGCATATTTGTCTTTATGTCAATTATTTTTGATTCTGTCTCTATAATTTGATTCATGCGCTCTTCACTAAGCCTGTTACATTCTTCATATTTCCTTTCTGTTTCATCAATTTTTCTTTCCAATGAATTAACCTGGTCCTGCAAAGTAGAAATGGTTTTTTTAGATATTATGATAACCCAGAACATAATTTCAAGCACTTCATTTGAAATTTACACCTTAAGATGTTCATTTTCTGCATTAAGCTTATTGATCAATTCATTGTCAGTAACATTGACAGGAAGCTCCTGTGCAGCTTTCTTTTCCAATGAATCAACCAGTTCCTGTAAGGCATCAAAAGTAACAATAACTTTGGATACTATAACACAGCTAGAATTAAAAGTTTTTCAGACACCTTTTATGTAATCCTTACCTTGACTTGTTCATTTTCTGCAGTAAGCTTATTGATTAATTCACTGTCAACATTGACAGGAAGTTCCTGTGCAGTTTTCTTTTCCAATGAAATTACCAGCTCCTGAAGGCATCAAAAGTAACGATAACTTCGGACACTATAACACACCCAGAGGCATAAACTTTTCCAACACCTTTTATGTAATGCTTACCTTGAGTTGTTCATTTTCTGAAGTAAGCTTATTGATCAATTCATTGTCAGTAACATTGACTGGAAACTCCTGTGCAGCTTTCTTTTCCAATGAATTAACTAGTTCCTGTAAAGCATCAAAATTAACAATAACTTTGGATACTATAACACGTCCAGAAGCATAAATTCTTCCAACACTTTTTATGTAATGCTTACCTTAAGTTGTTCATTTTCTGAAGTAAGCTTATTGATCAACTCATTGTCAGTAGCATTGACCGGAAGTTCCTGTGCAGTTTTCTTTTCCAATGAAATTACCAGCTCCTGAAGGCATCAAAAGTAACAATAACTTCGGACACTATAACACACCCAAAGGCATAAGCTTTTCCAACACCTTTTATGTAATGCTTACCTTGAGTTGTTCATTTTCTGAAGTAAGCTTATTGATCAATTCATTGTCAGTAACATTGACAGGAAGCTCCTGTGCAGCTTTCTTTTCCGATGAATTAACCAGTTCCTGTAAAGCATCAAAATTAACAATAACTTTGGATACTATAACACGTCCAGAAGCATAAATTCTTCCAACACTTTTTATGTAATGCTTACCTTAAGTTGTTCATTTTCTGAAGTAAGCTTATTGATCAATTCATTGTCAACAGCATTAATAGAAGTCTCCGGTATAGTTGGAGCATTCTCAGCTACTTGCTTAGCAGCATCACGTTCCTGAATGAGCGCTGCCTTAGTTTCTTGGAACTGAAGCTCCATCTCTTGCAAAGCTTGTTGTAGTTTTTCATTTTCTTTTGTCTTGACTGCCTTAGTTTCTTCAAATTGAAGCTCCATCTCTTGCAAAGCTTGTTGTAGTTTTTCATTTTCCTGTGTCTTGGATTCCTTAATTTCTTGGAACTGAAGCTCCATCTCTTGCAAAGCTTGTTGTAGTTTTTCATTTTCCTGTGTCTTGGATTCCTTAGTTTCTTGGAACTGTAGCTCCATCTCTTGCAAAGCTTGTTGTAGTTTTTCATTTTCCTGTGTCTTGGCTTCCTCAATATCACAATGAACCAAAACAGTTAGAAAGTCAGTGAAATAGTAACTAAGACAAAACATTTAGAGGTAATAGAAAAAAATAATAGCAATAGTACACATGAAACATTTTCATACATCTACATCTACATTTACTGTAAATTAGTAAATTACCCTCATTCTCTTCTCTGTTTCTAGACACAAAGTTAATTCTTCGACTTGCTTTTCAAGATTAATTTTGGCAGCTTCAAGAGCCTTGGCTTCCTTGGCAGCCTGAAGGAAGTTAAAATTTAGATATTTCTCAGGCAAGATAACAGATACAAGAAATCCATATAGAAAACAGTTGTATCATAGCAAGTTGAAAGGATCAAATTCACATTTCAAAAAGATATACCCATATTATTTCACATTTTGGGGGCCGCGGGTGGGGAGCAACACTTTTCCAGTGATAAAACCATTTTCAAAATCCATTTTTATCAGTTTGTGCAAACTTATGTATTCCATGAAATAATATCAAAAGAATCACAAAATTGAATTCCAACGAAATTATACTATCTAAAAGCAAAGAAGTATAGTATTAGTGACATAAATAAATTTTCAAAGACTTGTAAAGGGGAAAAAGTGAAATAACACTAACAATAATAAAACTTTTCAAATTCTTTCAATAAAAAAATCTTGCTGATGATGAAAGAATTAAGGAAAGAAAACAAGGGAAGAGGGAACACCATTTTAAGCTTTCGAAGTTCTCTACGCGCCCTTGTTCTCCTCCAGGAACATTGGACCGATATTGTTGCTTTTTTTAACCTTTTGAAATAAGTACGGGCTAAATAACCTCTGCGGTGACCCTATGATAAAAAAAACTCCCACATTATTTAACCATGTTTTGTGTGCATTAGTGCACCAAATATCATACAATATGAATATAAATGATTATTCAGGGATGAAAAATTGAGCAACACTTTGAATTCTTTAATCCTAGGCTATTATAGAAAATGAAACATATTACTTTGAAAGAAACGGTAAATAGAATACTCAAATTTCTGTTGAGACATCTAGTTGACCAAGAAAGTGAATTTCAAAATAAGGTAAGGAATATATAATGGCCGGTCCAGTAAATGAAGTTCCTTCCATTTCAGTGTCAGGACAGACAAAATGGAGTCATAATAGCCTTGATTGAAAAGAAAACAATGCTAACATGGGAAATATATAAATTGGAAAACTAAGCACAAAAGCTTCCGATAATAGCCCTGTTTGATTAAGAGAAAATAATGCTCTATCCTACCTGAATAACAATTGCAGCTTGGGTCCTTCTCCTGAATCTAAGGTCATTTCTAGCAGCCATCCCACGCATACCAGTTTGAATATAAATAGCTGTGGCATAAATAGTTTTGTAAGCATTTCTGGAAAGATGCATGCGGAAATGTCTCTGGATTTTCAAAGAAGCAGCTTCCCTCCTCATGCATTCATACTGATGTCGTGCAAGTTGTCCTACATTAAATTCATACAATAGCAATATATAATCAAAATTCAATATTTCATTGATTTCAAAGTCAAAAGCTGTAAATAGCCCTAAAGGATTCACATAATTGACACCTCTAGCAACCCTTTGAAGTTCTGTGGCAGACAACTGCAGTAGAATGTAGTGTTTCTGACAAAGAAATGTGAGGACTTTTCTCTGGATAATGGTTGCAGATCTTCCCAAGACCTCAGCACGACATGCATCTAGTTCTGCCATTTGACCTGCTCTAAGAAACACTTTCGTCTTTCCAATCTGCAATTGCAATAATTCAGCAAGAGTATTTTTCTTTCCTTGTATGCTAAGATTTATATCCAGAAATCACAAAAGCACATGGATGCAATAGAAGTAAACTTGTTTAGTAACAAGCTGGAATATTTCTTTCTTTCTCTGGGGTGTTAGTTTAAACCAGTGGAAAAGGAACACTATAATCTCCTACAACATGTTATTCTACTCATTGTTATAATATAACGTGCTAGGAACAAGTAGCATTATCTCATTCAAGTAACCAGCAAGAAGCGTAAGTATTACAACTCAGATTAATAGAAATTCCGGTTGGGATAAAATGGCACCTGATAATCTTTTTTAAGGTTTGATTTATCTAGAATCCTCTTGCAAGCATTCATCTCTTCAGGGCTGCAAATATATGGTTATTATTAATTTGTTTCAAATATTCCACAATCACTTTCATCTATGACTGCGAAAAGGAAAACAGAAAATGGAAAGGGTTGAAAATACCATTCTTCCAGAACCTTAGGTTCTAGGATACTGAACCGCTGAACAAATTCATCAAAGTTCTTTCTAGTAGGATAACCAGCACAACTTATTCGAATTGCCTCCATTACTCCCTGTGAATGGAATCCTTAAAGTCTCAAGTCACTTCACAAAAATAATCATGTCATATGAGAGAATACGGACAAAATGGTGTAGAACTTACTCCACATCGAAGTTGCTGCAACACATTGTTGTTCTCAAATATCCCTGGCTTAAGAAGATTATTTGGCTTTACACAACGAATGTAGTGTGGTTCGGTAGCATTCAGTGTTTCAAGCAAAGTTTGCAGTTGTAGCTTTATAATACATGTATTAAGAATAGACATATAAATACAAGGCAGATAATTTTCATTTATAGGCTTGTGCAAAACAAAACAGACCTTAAACTGAGTGGCTATAGAAGAGAACTTTGTTGATTTAGTAGTTTCCTCAGGTAAAGGTGGGAACAGCCCTGAAACGAATGGGCACTTGGAAGCACTGAGTAGGGCAGCATGCTCTGGAACAACATAGTCTTTATTTTTGTCAAGGAAAAGATCAGTTTGATAAGTGACCTGAAATTAAAGATTATCATATATTAAGCCTTTTTTCCTTCATCATTGATGGTGTATAACTGTGTAAACCAAAATATGCTTCACTTACATCACCAGCATAGTGGTTAATGGTGAAATCAGTGCGAGACAACTTTGGCTTGCTAAATCGTTTATTGTCTTTAAATGTTTGGTAAAGCTTTTCAGCAAATGTTTCATGCGTTGATCTTGGAAACATACTACAAAACATACGCAGGAAAATCTCAATCTCAGAGTATATGAATATACAGATGTCACTATACATAGACAAATACGTAATGTAAAATGTTAAATACTAGCTATTCTATATTTAAATGAATAATCATATTAGAAGTATTTGCACACTCAATCATTAAATACATACCAGGCCTCATCCAGGAGAGCTATAACACCACCAGGTTTCTGAAGTTAAAACAATACATCCATTAGAAAAATAAAATAACTGGTAGATTTCAAGCATATAAGCAGTTATATGTACAAGCTAGCAATCTACATCCTTTATAAAAAACTGGTAAGATAAAAAAGAAAATAAAAATAAAAACTGTATCAATGCCATTATTTTGTCAAAATATCTAGGTGCTAATATCATCAATAGAATAATCTTTCTTCAAACAGATTAACTTACTTTTAGGAGTATTTAATACTGATTTGAATGGGAAGTTTGAAAATTAAAAAATCATAATGAAGATGTGATATAATATACATGTAGTATCACTAAATATTATGATCTTAAATCAATGGTGGGATCATCAAAATATAAATGAAAGTACATTTAATACAAGAATGAGATGATAAACTGAAAGAACTTTACTAGAACGACATAATGATGGAAGTGTGAATTGCACCTTCTCTATGAGATCAAGAACATCTTGATTATCAACGAACTCTATATAGCTCCAATCAATCTCTTCCTTTGTATATTCCTCTTGCTCCATTTTGAATACATGCTGCACAATGAAATGTTAATTGAGTCAACAGAAATAGTTTGCCAGATAATGAAACCCAAGAAGACTGAAAAATGAAAGAAAAAAACCTGGTTGAAATGTTGCTGTAATTTCTCATTTGTTAAATTGATACAAAATTGCTCAAAGCTGTGAAGAACAATTGAATATTACATGAGACATCAAAAGATTAGTAATAAAGGCACAGAAAAAAATTGATCCAGACATTGCATGATAGTCATTAATTACAAGAAGAACATTACAAGCATAATAATTCTTCATTGATGACAGCCGCACATAAGAAAATCTGTAAGTGAATATGAATTTCTATATATGCCCATTTACCTGTCATCTTTACATGTAGACTTAGGTTACAGCGCAAGCTACATTAGAATCTTGTGTGCATTATTTCTTTAGTATCATTATTTTTTAGTTCATTTATCCCCTGTGAGTACATCAAGCAAAACAAAAAACTACCACAGTCAAAGAAGAAAAGAGGCAAAGCCAAGAATATTGTTCCCTCGTAGAGTACTTTTACAGTAGAACATCAAAAGTCTGGGACAATATCCACTAATGCATGAAACAAAAACCAACTGATTTATCAACTTTTGTATTATAACGCACAGGCACAAAGCATATAAGTTCCTTAGTTCATAATCCTAATTCATCTATCAAAATTATTTCACAAAATTCTATGCATGAAATTTTATTTTTAACACCGAGCAAAATAGCGTACTGGCTATGGACCTGTTTGTCTTGAAACTCTCAAATCCATATATATCTAGAACGCCAATCAAGTTCTTTGAATCTGGATCTTGCCCAATAGAGTTGTTAATCTTGTCCACGATCCTGCATCAATTGAATTACATAAGTTCATGCATATTGTTGAGAATATGAATCAGTATCCATTATTAGAATTTATTTGTTATATAATGATCATTGTTAGTGGTAATAGTAGGTGTCATGAGCTGTTACATTTTTATGGGTATTTACATTTGTCATTTATTTTCTCAATTGATAAGTAAAATTATTCTCATCAGTTATAAATTTCTTGTATTTAAAGGATTTAGAGTTAAGAATATATTATATTACTACTATTTATTGTAAATATTTATTGTCATTATCTTTGTAATTAGGCCATCTTCAATATGGTGTACATGGCGCACATCACAGAACACCTTGCTGACACTGAAAGCCACGCTCTCGTTCGGCTCACCACAAATATCATTCTATTCATCGGGACCTCCTTTATTGATTGGGACCCTTTTCTGCCCAAGGGGGACGTTTAGAATGTTGTTTCTCCAAATTGTTAGAATCTATTAGAATCTTATAAATATAATAACTGTATATTTTGTAATTATGTACTCTTCTCTATAAATTGGAATAACTCCGTTATGTCCTAAATACACGGATTCAATATTTTCTCTCTCAACATGGTATCTAGAGCCTAGAGAGGCAATCCTCACTACGCTTGAAATGAGTTTTTGGAGCGCTAACTTAGATAGTAGTTAATAAAAACCGCTTTGTAATTATATATTTAGAGAGCAGTTCTCTATTAACTGCTCTCAGATCTATACTTCTGAGAATGGTTCTTTGTTAACCGCTCTCAGATCTATACTTTTGAGAGCGGTTCTTTGTTAACCGCTCTCAGAACTATACTTCTGAGAGCGGTTCTCTATTAACCGCTCTCTAATATTATTAAAGTCATTTATAAATGAACACGCTCTCAACGCATTTCTTCTTCATAGCTAACAAAGCTGTTCTCTTTCATTGTAAGTTTCTTCTCTACTCTCTTATATTTTCTTCATCTTCTCTGTTAGCCTACTCTATTCGTCTTCTCTCGCTGACAAATTGGTTTTTTTCCAATCTGTAGGTACCTCTTCATTATGTGTTAATATGCTCTCTTCATCTTCTTTACGCTAACAAAATAATTTTTTTTTTCTCTTCATCTTCTGTAGGTACTTCTTTATTCTCTCTTTCTTTCTTCTTCTCTTTGTTAACGGTGAATCATCCATTCTCTTTTTCTTTCTTTTTCTCTCTATTAATGTTAAAAATTATCCTATTAATTTGTTCTCTTTTTTCTCTGCTTACTTGTGTTTCGTTCATGCAGATGTGGACTATTTGGTTAACACCAAATATATAAACTCAAGATTCAATTTTGATTTGTGATAAAAATGAAGAAAACTTACAAAGAAATTAATTCTAAATTTTGATTTAAACGTAATAATAAATTTTTATTTTGCAACAGAAAACTCACAAAGAAATCAATTTCAAATTTCGCAGTCTAAATTTATACTTTAGAGAGCGGTTTCAGGCGGAACCGCTCTCTAATTTATACTTTGGAGAGCGGTTCCACGCAGAACCGCTCTCTAATCTTACACCTATACTTTGGAGAGCGGTTCCGAGTGGAACTGCTCTCCAAAGTATAAATTAGAGAGCGGTTCCGCCTGGAACCGCTCTCCAATCTTAATATCTGATTGTGGTTCTTTAACCGCTCTCTTAAATATAACACATCAGATAGCGCAAGATTTTAGAGCAGTTCTAAACGCTCTTTAATTCAAAACAAAACCGCTCTCAGATCTCCATTTTGGCGTAGTGCCTAATCCATTTTTTTCGGTGGACCCACTGTTCATTGATGCCGTTTTTTTTTTTGCGCTGCTGCTACTGTTCGCCATTGTTCTGGCATTGCCGCCCTCATTTGACATACGATCACTACAGAAACTCCGCCGTTGTGGTTGCCCTTGTCAGATTGGCCGAACCCCGCTAACTGCGCCTTCATTGGAGCCCCCACGCACCGCCTCTCCTTAGTCTGTTTTCTCACGCACCACCCTCTCTCCCTTTTTTGATGCCGTCGACCGGGGTTTGCTCGCCCCTCTCTCCTCTACCTGTATCTGGTCTCGGTTAGCTATTTGGACATTTATTCGCCCTTGTTTTGCCCTTTTTTGTTGCTGTTTAGGCATTTTCTCTCTCTTCTAGTTGACCAATGGTTGCCTCTAGCACTCCAAAAGTCGACACCCAGATTTTTATCAACATGTCACTGCACCTTTCTCTTCTGAGCAGTTGGATGGTAAGCACTACTCCTCCTGGGCTTCTCACATTGAACTTTGCCTTGTTGGATAGGGTTATGAGACACATCTCACCCAAACAGCAGATGATGTCTCGGAGGCCGACCGTCCTCTGTGGAAAAAGGTTGACGCTGACTGTGCTATATCATTCAGGCCACCATTCACCCATCTCTTCATGATGTCTTTCACACTCACAAAACCTGTAAAGCTATTTGGACACAAGCCTAACAACTCTTTACAAACAATTCTTGGCGACTCTACCAAGTTTGTATAGATCTCATGATTGTCCTTAGTGCCTATCAGATTAAGGATTCTATGTCAACCTATCTTGGCTCGGTATCAAGCCTTCTTTGTGAGTTCAACGAATTTCTTCCTCCCGCTGCCACTCCCTTCAAAAAGAGAGTTAGGGTTCGGGGAGAGTTATTTTTCCCTCTCCGTTCAAAATTCATTTGATCCTCTCGTTCCCAAAGCCCTATTCCACTGATTAATTATCTCCAAAGCCGTTTGAGAGCGAGATTGGAGCTCAGATTTGTGTAGAGAACGTTTGGAGGTGAGTTTTAAACAGTTAGGGTTTTCATTTTCCTTCCCTTTCTCTGTTCTTGGTGATTTTCGGGGTTCTCATGGAATTCTTCCATGTGTTTAGGCCGAAAGTCATGTGGGGAGCATTTCCATAGTTGAGTTCGGATGAGGGTCTTCAATCCAAGGTAAGGGAGGACTCTACCCTACTCCTTTATAGTGATTTGCTGATATTTTGTGTGATATTGTGATGTGGCTGTGTAGAGGGTAGGAAATTGCTGAGATATGTGATGTGGGCACTTGTGCTATTTATACATATGTGTATATTTGAATGAACATTGTGAAAATGTGGGCCCGAAGGCCGTGTAATATGAATGGAAATAGGCTAGGGGCCGTGTGGCATGAATAAATTGTGGGCTATGTGCTATGTGTGCTGTGAAAATGAAATGTGGGCCTAGTGCCGTATAGTAGAACAAATATGGGCCTAGTGTCATGTACTGTTAAATGTGGGCTATGTGCCTATATTGAAATGTGTGTGACTGGGGTGTAGTAGCGCCGCTGTAATGTGCTATGAATGGTTTAGCGATACACTGAGAATGTAAGAGATGAGGACGGTAGAAATACTTTGGGGAAGAGGGAGTGGTGGTGACACCGACTGCGGAACGGGTGCACCACGGGCCACACACTCTCTTCCTGACTAGACCTCTGACTGCTATCTTTGCTGAGCGACCCGTAACTGCCCACGTAGTATCCATGAGGTGGGGGTAATCGATGACCATTCATGGCATAAATCTGTGATCACAGTACTATAGTGAGTGTGGCTGGTATGCGTATGTATAGATTTATGTTTTGTACTTATGGATCTGAAATGCTGCTTGTGATTGTGTTTGTTTAATGTATTGAAATGTTCTGGAGGTGAGACTTTACGCTTATTGTGTGTTTTGGGTAGTGTAGAGTACTCACCCTTACATTCATTTTTCAGGTAACCAAGACGATCAGTACTGGGCTCAGTGAAGGGACGGATGGACTGCTATAGGACTTAGAATTTATTTTGAAAACGTTGTAATTGAACTAGTCTTGTAGCAGTTATTTGATATTAAGTTGTAACCCTTCACTTATTTTGAAATCTTTTATAAAAATTTGGTTATCCGATTTGCGAAATCATTATTTAATTGAAATTAAATTTAAGGTGTTACAAGCAACGTCTCCACTTCTGATTCATGCTCTATTAGGACATCCAGGTCTTGATAAGTTGAAACAGCAATACCTTAGTCTTTCTAAGTTAGAGTCTTTGTCTTGTGAGTCATGTTAATTAGGTAAATATGTTCGTAATTCTTTTTCTAGTCGCACTATCAGTCGGGCTTCGTCCCCTTTGGTTTTTAGTTCATTCAAATGTTTGGGGTCTAAGTCGTATTTTCTCTACATTAGGGTATAGGTATTTTGTTACTTTTATAGATGATTTTTCCCGTTGTACTTGGCTAAACTTAATGAAAGAAAGTTTAGAATTTTTTTCTATTTTTCAATCTTTTTTTATGAAATAAAAAATCAATTTGGTATCCCTATTCGCACTTTACAAAGTGATAATGCACGTGAATATCTGTCTACTCAGTTTCAGAATTTAATGGCATCACATAGTGTGTTACATCAAACATCTTGTCCTCATACCCCCAACAGAATGGAATTGCAGAACGCAAAAATAGGCATATACTTGAGACACTCTTCTTCTCTACTCTCATGTTCCTCATTAGTGTGTTACGTCAAACATCACCGTATGCCTTCCTCTGTTTTACAAGGTAAAATCCCTCATCAAGTTCTATACCTCCACCACTCTCTTCATCCTTTACTACCTCAGGTCTTTGGTTCTACATGTTTTTCTCATGCTCTTGGTCCTGGCATTGACAAGCTCTCTCCTCGGTCTCATAAGTGTGTTTTTCTCGGGTACCCGGCCATGATCTCAAAAAGGATACAAGTGTTATTCCCCTACTCTTCGCAGGTATTCCATTTCTGCTGATGTTACTTTCTTCAAGTCCATTTCATTCTTTGAACTTAGAACATCTACACTCGAGTCTTCCCCGTCCACGACTTCCCCTAATTTAATCCTTTTCTGTCCTCCAGAGGCGTTTCCATCCCCTCCACACCCATCTCCTCCACCTTTGTAGGTATATCAGCGTTGTACTCGTCCTGTATTAGAGCCACCGAGCACTCTGAACTTGACATTCCCACTGCCATTTGAAAAGGTATATGTTCTACTCGTAATCCTTCTCCTCATTATATTTCTTTAAGTTATCATCGTCTTTCTCCTTCCTATTATTCTTGCCTTTCTTTCTTGTCCTCTGTTTCTATTCCTAAGAGTGTAGGTGATGCATTTTCCCATCTGGATGGAAACAAGCTATGCTAGACGAGATGTGTGCATTACAGAACAGTGGGACTTTGGACCTCGTTCCTCTACCACCAAGGAAGTCAGTTGTTGGTTGTCAGTGGGTGTATACAGTCAAGGTTGGTCCAGACAACAAGGTTGACCGGCTTAAGGCCCGTCTTGTCGCCAAAGGCTATACTCAAATCTTCAGGTTGGATTATGGCAACACCTTCTCTCCCGTGGCCAAATTGTCCTCTTTACAACTATTCCTGTCCATTGCTGTCATACGTCATTGGCCTCTCTATCAGTTGGATATCAAGAATGCTTTCTTACATGGTGATCTGCTCGAGGAAGTCTACATGGAGCAACCGCCTTACTTTGTTGCTCAAAGGGAGTCCTCTGGTCTTGTATGTCGACTGCGAAAATCTTTATATGGCCTTAAATAGTCACCCAGAGCATGGTTTAGCAGATTCAGTACTATGATGCAACAGTTTGGTTGTTTATGTTGATGACATTGTCATCACAGGTAGTGACCATCATTGCATCGCACAGGTGAAGCAACATCTCTTTAAACATTTTCAGACAAAGGAACTTTGCAAACTTAAATATTTTTTAGGAATAGAAGTAGCATAGTCCAAAAATAGGATCATCATTTCCCAAAGAAAGTATGTAATGGATATTTTGGAAGAAACAGGAATGTTAACTTCCAAGCCAGTCGACACTCCCATGGATCCCAATGTCAAGCTCCTGCCATATCAGGGGGAGCCTCTTCTAGATCCTGAAAGGTACAGACGATTAGTAGGGAAGCTAAACTACCTCACTATTACCCATCTAGATATCTCATTCGTAGGGAGTGTAGTAAGTCAATTCCTCAACTCTTCATGTAAGGAACATTGGGATGTAGTGACTCACATTGTTCGATAAATCAAAGGAGCTCCAGGAGAGGGTCTTTTATATGAAGACAAAGGACACACTCGAATTGTGGAATATTCTGATGCAGATTGGGCAAGATCTCTCGTAGATAGAAGGTCCACCTTGTCTCTTGGAAAAGTAAGAAGCAGAATGTTTTAGCCTGGTCGAGTGCGGAAGCATAGTATTGAGCTATGGCTATAGCAAGCCAGGAGCTTATATGGCTCAAATAGTTGCTTCAAGAACTAAAGTTTAGAGAGGTCACACATATTTCACTTATATGTGACAATCAAGCCGCTATGCATATTGCCTCAAATCTAGTATTCCATAAGAGGACAAAGCACATTGAAATTGATTGTCACTTTGTCAGAGAGAAAGTCATGTCTGGAGAAATATCTACTAGTTTTGTCAATTCCCATGACCAACTAGCAGACATATTTACTAAGTCACTAAGGGGTCCTCAGATTAACTCCATATGTAACAAGCTTGGTGCACATGACCTATATGCTGCAACTTGAGGAGGAGTGTTAGAATCTATTAGAATCTTGTAAATATAGTAACTGTATATTTTGTAATTATGTACTCTTTTTTATAAATTGGAATAACTCCGCTGTGTCCTAAACATATGAATTCAATATTTTCTCTCTCAACACAAACCAATATGTTCTCGTTAAAATCTGTGTTTTTATTTCTGCACCATGGCTGAACAAAAGAACTTTGCTGCTCTCACTAAGATAAATTAGAATGCTTGCGAGCCATTATCTACACTTGATCAAGTAACTCCTTTGGCACTTGCTCTCTTGTCATGACTACTAAGAATTCTAGTTTTTCTTCTTTTAATAGTTCATGATCTGTACCTGGGGATATTTGGATAACTGGCTCTAGTACTTCCAATCACATGATTCCTAATCCTTCTTCTTTTACTTTCTATTCCACTTTATTTGGTACAGATCACATTACACTTGCATGCAATTGGTTTGCAAATTCCCATTTTTGGATGTGGTAATATTTAATTCAACAACTCACTTCCATTAAAAAATGTTCTTCATATCCCTGAGCTCTCCAATAACCTTATCTCTATTCATAAACTCATATGTGATATAAATTGTGCAGTAACTTTTTTCATCTATTATGCTTTTCAAGATCCTGTCTTAAGGGTTATATTACTTTCAACCAGTGCAAAATGAAGTTGAAGACAATGTTGGAAGAAGGGAGGTCGATTCCTATAATCCGTCTTCTTTTGGCTTCATGTCGTTGAGCTCTCCAATAACCTAATCTCCATTCCTATGTCTCCTCTCAAATTTGGCTTCAACATAGGCCCCTCTAGTATACCTGTGAGCATGTTTCCTTCTTTGTTTTTGAGAAAATCAGTTGAGTCTTTTCAATGTGATGTTTGCTTATATTTTTGGAGCTAAATGGTTTGTGTTGAATTTGGGCTTTAAGCCTAACTCAATCTTAAAAGTTAGCTTGTAAGGTGAGAATTGCTATAGCCTTTATAAGTTCTTATTTAGTAATATCTATAGTCGATGTAGGACTTCAACTATTTGTATCATTTATTGATGATTGCACACATGTTAAATGCTTACAGACAAGAATATGTGAACAAAAAGTTGTCTCAATTTCTAAAAGAGAAAGGAGTTGTTCATGAGTTGACGTGTGTAGATACCCCTTACAAAATGGAGTTGTTCTTGGAAGTTACTAGAGCTTTACTATTGCAAATGACACTATCAAAATCATACTAGAGAGAAGCAGTTTTAACGGCTGCTTATTTAATCAACAAGTTTCCCAATCACATTTTGAATGGCTCTAGTCCTATCCAGTCAATGTCTACATTGCATCCTTCAATTCTTATTATGAATAGCCTTCAAGTTCATGCCTTTGGTTGTTTTGCCTTTGTTCATGTTCACAATCAACATCATGGCAAGTTGGCTCGTTGTGATGTTAAATATATTTTTATATGGTATACTCAAAATAAAAGGGCTATATATGTTATCATCCTTCGAGTCGATGTTTCCTTTAATAATTAGAGTCATTTTATTCTTAACCTCCACTTTAGGGGAGAATCTACAAGAAGTTGAGTCTATTGATCCTCATGAATCTTAGTCATTCCTTCCTCTTAATCCTTGTCATATGCAAGAATTGGCTCCTCCTTCCTCCTCAGGAAAAGAAAAAAATGACTTAGTGCCAACAAAAGCAAACACACCTACCTTGCTCCACAAGGGAGAAGAAAACCTAACCTGGTCCAAAAGCAACTTCAATTGGTCGAACCCGAGGTAAGTTTTTGTTGAAGAAGAGAGGATAGAGAGAAAGAGAGACACAAAGAAATTAACCTTTTCTGAATATTATTGAAAGAAATCTATATCTAAATAATAGCTTATAAAGGATAAAGCAAGCCTCACCTTACGAGTTAGCTTAGGGTTGAGTTAGGTTTAAAGCTCAAATTCAACATGGTATTAAAGCAACTTATCTGGCCTAGTGCAATTTACCTGGTCCTGCAACTTTCCAAGTGCCACCTACCTAGTCCTGTGGCTTATCTAGTGCTATATTAAAAAAAAGGAAAGTCCTACGATTCCACTGTCTAGATGTCCAATCTATAGCCTAAGAGGATGTGTTGAAGTCCCACATCGACACAAAACACATGGAGGTAGACATCTTTGTTCATGAAAAATTTGTTAAACAGGATCTAATCATTTGACATGTTCCAAGATCAATATGTTGATGTTCTAACCAAGCTCCTTGGAAGTACTACGTTCATAAAACTTCGGAGCAAACTCAGAGTAGTTGACTATTTCACTGAAATCAACTCTTGTTAAGATCTCTCACCTTCGAATTAAAGGGAGAATGTTAGAGTAATACGTTTCTGTTGTAAGTAATCTCCAGTAGGCTTGCAGTTAGCTAGTTATCACACTTCACCAATATATATATTGGTGCTATTGTATTTTGTATTTTGATCTACTGCATTAATTCATTCTTATTTCTTCTATTTTCTCTCAATTTCTTTCATGTTCAAAAATTTCAACACAATGGTTATTTGCTGGAGGAGAAATATATTGAGCAATCTGCAGGTTTTGCTATTAAAGGACACGAAGACAAGGTCTATTTGCTGAAAAAAAATTTGCATGACTTAAAACAAGCTCCAAGGACTTGGTACAACATAATTGATGAGTTACTAAGTCTTGACTTCACACAAAGACTTTGTGTCAACTCTCATTGTACAGTGCTTGAATTCTGAAATTTTAATTGTTTCTTTGTATGTGGATGACCTTTTGGTAACAGGAAACAAAATTGTTTGGTTGAGGAGTTCAAGCTAAATATGATGAAGGTTTTTGAGATGACTGATGGTAGAGAAATGACTTTCTTTCTTGGGTTAAAAGTCAAACAAGATGAGAAGGTGTTTTATCATTCAAAAGAAATTCTAAAGAAGTTTCAAATGGAAAATTCTAAGTCTATGGGTACTCCAATGTTTCAAAAGTTGAAACTAAGTAAGGAAGATGGTTCAAAAGAGTTGATGAGACTGATTATAGGAGTTTTGTTGGCTGTCTCATGTATTTTATAGCAACAAGACTTGATATTTTGCAAGCTGTAATTGTTCTTTCAAGAGTTTAACATTATGCAAGTGAAGTGCATCTTGAAGCTGCTAAATATGTCCTTAGATATGTTAAAGGAACTACTAATTATGGAATTTGCTTCAAACATAATCAAGAAATTTTTATGGATTCTTTTACAGTGACTGGGGAGGTTCTTTAGATGATATGAAAAGAAATTCAGGCTATTGTTTTACATTTAGTTCTCGATTCTTTTCTTGGGCCTTAAAGGAGTAAGATGTTGTTGCATAGTCAACTGCAGAAGCAGAATTCGTATTTCTCTGCGAATGCTGTTAATCAAGCTTTGTGGCTGAGTAAAATTCTACTTGAATCACAAATGACTCAAACAGATTTAACCATGGTGTTATAGATAATCAAGCAGCAATTGAAATTTCTAATAATTCAGTTTTTCATGGAAAGACTAAGCATATAAATGCTAAGCTTTATTTTCTCAAAGAAATCCAAAAGTAAGGAGAAGTTTCATTGTAATACTGCAAGACAGAAGATCACTTGGCAGGCATTTTCACAAAAGCACTTCCTAAAGGGAGGTTCGATAACTTGAGAGAAAAACTTGTCGTCAATAAATACTAATCCAAGGAGGAGTTTTGAGAATATAAATCAGTATCTACTATTAGAATTTATATGTTATAACGAGCATTATTAGTGGTAATCATGGGCGTTATGAGCTGCTACATTTTTATGGCTATTTACATTTGTCATTTATTTTAAGAATTAGGTAAAATTGTTATCATCAATTATAAATTTCTTGTATTTAAAGGATTTTAGTATGAATGAAAATGTGTGTTTGCAGCTAACCTTTCTATATTTCCTACATATATTAAAATGAGCTTGCATAAAGATACATAAACATATTTATATTTTCATAAACTTCACAGAATTTACCAGTCAAAAAGCCTTGAATAAACTATTTTAGCCAATGCATCCCTACTGAGAGCTGCAGAAGTTGGATCAAGTGATTTTGTTATGGCCTCACCACGAGTCACCATAACACGTTTGCAGAAAGAGTCTTCAAGGGACTTCTCATCACACCTGCCATAATCAAATAAAAAAAAAAATACTTGTAGATGTTATAGATTTGAATACTAATCTATAAGAGAAACAAACAATAAAGAAAGAAATTCACTTACATAAAAAGCTCAGCTGCAGTTTTTAGGTGGAAACGGGATTGTTCATCTTTGGGTTGAGAGGAATCCATCTCGTCCTCCTCTCCCTTAATAAATTCAATGTTTCCTAAATGAAGTACAGCAGCTACTATTCGAAATATAGCATCCTGAGAAGAGAGATGAAAAATTCTTTGAATGAAAATAGAAAGAAAAAAAGAGAAAAAGAAAACTCTCCAATAAGGATGCTACTGAGGTTTATACTTGCTCATCAGAGCTGATCCCAACAACCTCCATAGCTCTCCTAGTTGCATGGTACTCCTTAGAATCATCGACCCCATCCAGTTCAATGCAATTTGATTGATTAAGGTAATGAAATGTCCTTGGGTTTCCCAATTTGTACCTATCAACGTTCTAGACATGGAGAAAGCTCAAATAAAAATAAATTCACATCATACACTCATAATCGTAGACTAAGTTAAAAAGATTAACAAACAAGCAAAATTCGAATCCTGGATTTTGAAGCTCAGCAACATCAATAGGGTGTTCAGTAACTTTTGTAAATAAACCGTGAATCTCACAATATCCTTGCCCCTTCAGTTCAGGAGCATTTCATCTATGCAAAATGTAACAATCACTAATTGCTTTGAAATAATCATTAAAAATTAGGTAACATATTCTTTGCTACCATGATTTTAGTCTTAATTTAAGATTGTATTTATAATGCTTTTCCTATGTAATCTGCTGCTAAACTTGAACTTTAGAGACAAAGACCAAAGGTTCTTGTTTGATAAGAGCTAGACAGAGTCAATTGGGTTTTTTCATTGTGATATATGTGAACATGCTAGACAATATCATGTAAATTTCCTTTCTAATTTTGATGAAAGTGATGAATCTTTTTCTAATATTTTTGGCTAAAAACAGTTTTCTAGCTACCTTCATTGGAGACTATATCACATATTACAATCCCACAATACATAGAAGATTGCTTTATGTTAAACATTTATTAAAAATCATTGAAGCGGATCTTAATTCATATTGGACTAAATTTATTTTCCAGAAGGGAAGGATTGTGTACCTCTTGTGATGCAGCACAAAGCATATAAAAGCAATGATAATTTCTCTCAGGATCAGAAACTTGACAAACACGGGATCGTTCCAGCAAATAAGTTCTGATAGCAGCTCCTGAAATTCTCCCCTTTTGATCAAACTGAATCTCCACAAACTTACCAAAACGACTGAAATTATACTATGTAAGCTTAGAACAGATTTTAAATCAATTAAGAGATAAACGGGTGGAAATTCAAAGCTGGGGAAAAGATGACCTTACTAAACAATAAATTTAATACCTTGAATTATTGTTTCTAACAGTCTTTGCATTGCCAAATGCTTCCAAAACAGGATTGGACTGCAGAAGTGTGAATAACGAGCATATGAATAATAAGACCCAAAATTAAATTTCTTATTTCTTAAGCACAATCCCGACCATATCCCCTCAATATTTAGTTTTCCAGGAATGCTAGCAACACACTTGTCAACTTTTAAAATGTTAAAGAACTTTTAAAAAGTGATCAATTTATGGACCACTTCGTGTGATTGATCAGAATGAGTGATACATGTCTGGAAATATTTTTGTAATGACATCGTTGGATACACTGCAGACACAAACAAACACAAATGGACACGTTGCATGTCATGGTGCCTTATAGAATATATTTTGGCAGTTAACCTACGAGGGAAACACAAAAGGATAATGGATTTGTTTTTTATTTTACTTTAGCAACATTTTTTAGCTGAATGACATCATGTTCAATGAACTTTGAACTATCACTGTTAAGGTTTTGAACTCCAAACTTTAATCAAATTTTTATAAAAAGAAAAAATAAATTCAAAATTCAAAGCTAGATAAGTAATAATTAAAATTTGACTTTATGTTAAAGACTTGAATTTTTATGTTTAAAATATTTTATTTT
Source organism: Abrus precatorius (assembly GCF_003935025.1). NCBI lineage: Eukaryota > Viridiplantae > Streptophyta > Magnoliopsida > Fabales > Fabaceae > Abrus > Abrus precatorius. Next base: position 3,500,236 of record NW_020874406.1, read on the forward strand.
GTGATGGAAATACATTCATTTTTTTATCTTTTGCATAATGTATTGTTGCCGTGTTGTGTCACCGTGTCAGTGTCGATTCATGTCCGTAGCTCGTCGTGTCTGTGCTTTCTAGTTTAACAAGGAATGTGGGTAAGAATATGTTTAAAAGAGTGTATTGCAAACATTTCTATGACGTTTCTTACCTCTAGAACTTGTTGCTCCACAGACCGTCCTTCAGTTGCTGCTCTCCCTCCCAAAAAGGCAAGATAATGCATAAGCATCTTCGTACTTTCAGTTTTACCAGCTCCACTTTCTCCACTAACCAAAATAGATTGACTTGTTCCTTCGTTTATCATCTTCCTGTAGTAGATACTTATCATTTTTGGTGAATTAATGCAGACACATCTTTTCATAATTTAGTCTAATTTGCTACAAAGTTTTGGATTCTAGTCTTGTTGGTCATGGATGCATAACCCAAAAACAAAAATATTAAATGATTTCCATTCCACGTTGCAATTGGATTATAAAGAAAATTTAGGGGTTATTTGGTTTCAGGAAATGTTTTTTGTTGTAACTTTAAATTACAATTTTTTTTTCTTCTTGATTCCTGTTTTTAAATTGTTTTCATTGTTTCATTTACAAATATTTAAAAACAAGAAACAAAATGAAAAAGATGTGATTTTTTTGTAATTAAAAGTAGAAATAGAAAATCAAATAAAAAGACATTTCCTAAAACCATACAGCCCAAAATAATATTTAAAACCTTTATGCAACAAGTTTTAGAATGGATTGTTACAAGAGTAAACATTCACTTTAATCCTTGAAATATGCAAGGTCATTCAAATCAATCCCTAAAATTTTAAATTTAGTCCATAGAATTCACCATCGTCAATCACATTAATTTTTATCATTAAAAGACATTAAAATTGAGTAATAAAATAATAATTTATCATATTAAGTGATACGTGATAGTTCATTTTAAACACAAAATAATATCGTTTTAGAATCTTTCTAAAAATAGGTCATTTTCATTCTTGAAATTTAAAATTTTCAAGCAACAAGGTCCCTATCTGCTTTCTTCAATGATGTTTTCTTCTCTTCCTCTGGCCACCACTATAATGGCGTTCACACTTCAAACCTCCTTCATATCAGGTTTTCCCACATGAGCCACTAGATTCAAGACAAATTGGATGAGGAAGGAGGCACAGTAGGGACCGATTTTGATGAAGTCGGAAAAGGTTTGGGCCCAGCAACGTTGGTGGGGTCTAAGGGAGTTGTGAGGTATGGAATGGGTTGATAGAAACGTTAGATTTGAAGGTGATTTTGATGGGTGCGGCAATGGAGGGAGAGGAGGTTGAAGATGAGGCTTAGGTTGATGGGAACTTGAGCTTGTTGAGTTGTGTTTGAGAGAGAAAACATGGGATCTTGGGTTGAACAAATGGGCAAATTGTGGAGAGTGAGACATAGAATGTGGAAGACCAAATAGTCACCATGGAAGAAGAAAATGTCCTTAAAACGGTGGCCAAAAGAAGGTGAAACAGAAGATGAGGCATAGACCTTATTACTTGAAAATTTCAAAAATCAAGGACAAAAATGACCTATTTTTAAAATATTTTAGAACGTCACTTTGTATCTAAAATGGACTATCATGTGCCACTTAGTATGATAAATTATTACTCAATTACTTATTTTTAATATTTCTTAATGATAAGGACTAACAAAATTTACTAATTATTAATTTTAGGGACTAAAATTTTAAATTTCAGAAAGTAATTTTAATCAAGTTGTATATTTTAAGGACTAAATTGAGAGTTTACTCATTATCAATGTAAAAAATATGAAACGTTCTTGAACAAGCCAAGGAGGACATAATTTGACAATCTTTATATCACGTGGTGCTTCAGTTGTCAAAATTGATATTTCAACTTTATTTCATTTCTTATCAACTATAAAATTATCTGGAACTATTATCATCTTAAATCCAAGAATACTTAAAAGCGATGACCATAGCACAAAAAACTGAGAGAAGCAACAAGATACCTATATGCATAACTTGCAATTGCAAAAGGATGTGGGCTCTGCTCGCCAAAAGCTGCACCTTTATACTTTGCCATGGTACTATGTTCAGTCAAATGAGGTAACCTTTGAAAAGGGTTCACTGCTATCAATATATTTCCCGTGTAAGTCTGTAGACGCCATCAGCAAAAGTTAAAGCTTCATCAATAATGACTATGATGACAAAACAAAACACTTCCCTAAACATTTCACAAGATAGATTAGAGAAGTCAAAGCAGAAAACAGAGGTGATATCTTACATAAATTTCATTTATGGTATATCGAATTTGCAAATTTTGAAGTACTCCTGGTTCATGAAGATATGCCAACCTTGTCATATCTTCTACACCGTCGGGGGGGAATTCAGGATCTTTGGGATAGATGTTAGATGATTTACTCACCACCTGCAATAGAGATAGTTTTAATATGATATGACTGTAGAAACACATGAAAAATTTCTACTTTCTTTTTTGCTGTTATGAGCGCTTTGAATGCTGTCATAATCTCAGTGTAAATGAAGCAATTTGACTCTGTTGAGATCTTGCATCAACTACAGATATGGGTAAAGTAGAGCTTATTAAGGGTTAGACAATTCTCACCAGACAAGTTAGATTTTAGGGTTGACTCCAAATATGTAGCAATAGACAAGCTTACATAGAATTATTTTGATGAGATTTGAGTAAAACTACACAATTCATTGCAAAAGAAGTATCAAAATTCCCATTGAACTATATGTTTGTTGGCAACAACACTTAAAAGATAGTGAGTTCTAAGTTCTAACTCAAATTTATAAAAAAATGAAATAAAATTGAATCAATGTTCAAAGTATTGCTAAAACTTGAATATATAGCACATATGACATCAATTACAAACAATTTTACTCCTCAAGACTCATGATATACAACTAAGGGCTTATGATAGACATTACCAACTAAAAAGTGCCTCAAGAGGTAAAATGTATTCCAGAGATGTACTGTATGTGGAGGAAGAATATTTGGTTGAAACATAATGCGACCAATTTTATGCAATAAATTCAATCATTTCTAGCTGCTTTACATAGGATTGTGCATATTACTACAAGGGTGATTGCTGTCATTGTCAACGCTTCAGGGAATTTATTTGTGTCATTCAAACAGATATATATTCTTCTATTGTTGATTTCTTTGTTTCTACATTTGTGGGTTCAACAAAAACATCTACTTATGTTGTCTCTTCTATTTCTAGTATTAAGATCACTTTCTCTTATACAGGAAAAAAAAATGAAAAGAAAACAATTTACATATATAACCAATATGTCTTCCTATTGCAGTTAATGAAATCATTCATTAGTAATCCTAAAAAGGCTGGTATAGCTTATCATTCCATATGAGCAATAAACAAAATACTGTACAGAGATCAATAAAAAAGAAAAGAAATGAACCATACAAAATAAGAAAATCTTGTGTGTGTATGTATCGATAAATAATAGATTCAGGAGACTCACCCTCGTGCCCGATTCAAAGTTAACTGTTATCTCTGCATCTTTAGATTCCTGGATCTCTCCATCTATCCAGGCTAAATCAGTGTCCTCAACCCAAACATGAGATCCCACTACAAAGCTGAGTTGACCAGCCTGTGCATTCAACAGAATAATCATTGCCTTTATCGACAGAATAGAACCTTGGTTTCAGTTTATATCTCCCACATTACAAATAAAGGTCAATCATAAGTGAAAACCAGTACTATAATAACATTGTATAATAATAATATAGTATATGCTTCTTGAGCTCCTTTAAAACATTGGCATCCATAATAAAAGTAAAAACATATATCACAAACTTTAGAGTAATTAGAATGGAAAATAATATGGCCATATTGTTAGGATTTGTGCAGTTCAATTTGTCAACATCACAATAAAGCACTTACTGCCTAATATTTTTCCAGTACTAAACTCAATTTGAGAAAAAGCTTATGAGGGGTGCAGACACTAAGGAGAATACAAAGTGAATATGAACTTCTTATTTGAACCATTTAACATAAGTGAAGCTCATTTCACTGAAGGGCATAAAAAGAAAGCTAACACAATGGGAAATTGAAAAGTGTAGATAATTACCATTGTTAATAGAATATTATGCACCCAAATGAACCCAGTGATCAGCTACTCAAACCTTGGATTCCATCACCAGAATCTACCAACCAATGTGGAGCAAATAACTTAGAATATTCAATCGCTATGCTGAAACGCTGGTTAATTGCTAATGGATACAATGAGTAAATTATCTTGCTGAGTTATGTATCTTTAACTGAAAGAAACATGTTATATCCTACTGTAAAGTTTGTCTTCTTGTCGTCAAAATTGGAATATGTAAAAAGGGAGTCACCCCGGGAAAGTGTCGTTGCAGAAGAGGCTTCACAATCACGGGGCTTTCCACAAGAAGAAGATCCAACTAATGCTAACCCCTCCTCTGCAACTATCTCCCCTTCAATTTCTTGCTTTTTGCCTCACTCTCTCTTTCTATGTTCAAACAAAATTGCCTTGTGCTTGAGGCTTCCTCTTGTTCTCGTTCCCTACGCGTGTTCTCCAACAACGTGAACGCGTTCTAACATGATATTTTATGTAAAATCAGTGATCAGAAACTATCTTATGTAACTCGAACACCATGAAATCCAACGTGACATGGTGGCCTAATTTCTCTCACAAGATGCCACATACACTTCCAACTAAAATAAAAAATCTCTGAATTCCTTGTTGTTTCTTCAAACCTTGAATTCATTGTTTGCACGTGAATCTCACACATCTATGTCATCATGGGATCCCCTTTGGTGAATCCAAAATCTTGAGCCTTGTTCACATCCAAAAGCACAATGTCTTGTGAATTCTTGAAACATGTCAAGAATTTCGTGTGTAATCATCTTAGAAAGTGTCAAATCTTTCTCCCTTCCATAGCATCAATCATTGATCCTATGATAAATCCAAATAAAAGAAATTGCAGAAAACTAATGATGGAGACAATCTACACCTTTTTTCTTGAATCAAAGCCTACCCTCAATGTTGAAGAACTAGTTAGCCAAGTTTACGATGCAACATCGCCAGTGAGGTAGTTTTTTAACCATTGAATTGAATCTGAATATCTGATAGAAAATTTCTTTTTGGCAGAATTCAACGGTTTAGAAAATGTCACTTACTAGTTCTGTTGGTGCAACGGTGGCACGTTAAAAATTTGCCTTGAGATATGAATCATGGCAATGTTTTACCCCTATTCAAGGAAAACTCGAGATTTAACTAGTTTTGCTACGTGCTTAAATCTACGTACTTTTCTATTTTTATACTAATATTTACTATTATAGTACTATTATACTAATATTTTTATACTAATACGTTAAAAGCAACATATGGTTACAATTATTTTTTGTGTTTTCAAATAGGCATAGAAAGCTACATACTTACACGGATTAGCTATCACTCGTAAACGAAAAAAAGAAGATATAAGGGAATAATTAGTTGGAGAATATTGAACAAGTAATATCACACATTTTGTATAATTATGTTTAAAACGATTTTACTTTCATTTAATTATGCGTTATATCATGTAATTAAAAGAGTTGGACTGTGATCATAATTATTTTATATTACAATTTGACAATATATAAGTAATTCCGCTGTAATATAAAATTTTAATTAACTAAAATTGAAGCCATATCTACAGAGACATACGCTGTTAAACAATTAACTATGGTCCAACATTTTTATATCTTTTGTCGAAACCCTTTTAAATATTTTTTTATGAACCTTAATGTAAGATTTTTAAGAAAATTTTAGAAGTATTTATTAATTTTTCATATTTATATTTAATGAATATTGAACTTCTTTAACTTTTCAGTAATGAGTAGCATAATAGAATTTAACTTTAAATAAGAATGATCTTAAAATATTATAATTGATTTTAAAAATTAATACAGTAACAATTTTCTAACCGATATATATAACTTAGTTAAAAATATATTATAAATAGGATTAAATAGTGTATCACGAAACCATACTCTTCCACGAAAGAAGAACAGATGAGTGTTACTCCAATAAGGATCCAAATGAATGCTATCATGAAGCACTCAAATATGGGGAAAAGAAAAGAGGTTAGCACAATAATTAATTTACTGGGATTAACTTAATCAATTATAAAAGGAGAATTATTTCTTGAACTACTCTCTCTCTCTCTCTCTCACACACACACACACATGGTACTCTCGTTTGTTAGTTGGAGGAGTTTTTTTTAATCACTCCCTAAATTTTATCTTTGATAATATTAAAGGGAGGTATTATTAAGGTTCGTGAAGGCTCCAAGACTCATCTTTTTCAAGAAACGAGAGGCTTATGCGCTAGGGCTTCTTGTCCTAAGGGTTTTCCTGAGAGCCTAAGTGCTGTCATCTCTCAAGAATTCAAGGGCCTACGAAGGTGTCATCCCAAGGGAAGTTCACCGCCCTAGTGGCCTTTGCAGAATAGAGTACCTTGAAGTTGAAAAGCACTCAACAAAGGAGTTGGACCAGATGAATGGAACACAAAAAAAGTAAAGGTCAATACTGAGTCACCTATGGAAGAGCCGAGGGACAACATGCAAGAGGAGTCCTTTATAGATTTGCATACAAATCAAGTGCCTTCTTAACTTGTTAGATCTGAATATATCTCTTATAAAAATAAGGTCTTGAGTATAAAGAGTTAAATCTCATTCTAGGAGATGAGAAAATAGTCCAATTTGTGCTTGAGGACTTTAATATTAACTCTGAAAATGAGAAGCGTGGAGAAATTTTATATAAAAATCATGATCTATCACTACGCCAAAAATTGGCTTTTGGAGCGCCAAATTAGATATTGGTTAGTAAAAACTGTTTTGTATAAAACACTAAGAGAGAGGTTTCTCCCTAACTGCTCTCTAAATTTAACTTCTTAAAGCGGTTCCTCGCTAATATATATTTTTGAGAGCAGTTCATTTAGAATCGCTTTCTAATATGTACTTCTGAGAGCAATTCATCTAGAACCGCTCTGGTAATTGTATTTTTGAGAGCGGTTGTTAAATAATCGCTCTCAGAAGTGCTATACTTTAGAAAGCGGTTCACATGTGAAACCGCTCTTACAACTTTACAGAGCGGTTGACATGTAGAACCGCTTTGAAAGGTGTAGATTAGAGAACAGTTATTTCTTAATCGCTCTCAGATGTTACAATTTTTAAATTAAACCCTAAGCCCTAATCTGGTTGTCCCTGTCGCCGCGCTAATGAATCCATATTTTTACTAGTACTGTACTATAGTTTTAATCCATTTAATAAAGAAAATATGTTGGAAAAAGTAGAAAAACTTATAAAAATAGAATAATTGAAGGTTGTCTTTAAATATATAGTTATTTCAGCATTTGTGAATTTTTTGTGTAGAAATTAATAATTCAAGCACATTTTTGTAGAAAATTCTGAGCAAAGTTCATGAAGATGGAAAATCAATGGAAAGATAGAAAAAAAGTAGCAAATCTGGACTCAAAGAACAAGGTTTATGAGTTTGAGCTGGGCGTGATCACTATTGTCAATGAAAGTGATTGATCCAGAGCTTAAATGAGAAGTGAAGTTTGTGCGTAATCACTCTTATCCATAAGAGTGAGTGTTCCAGAGAGTTTCTCAGAAGAACACAGTGCGCGTTGTCACTTTCACTAGTGAAAGTGAGTGTTCCAGACAAGCTCTAAACTTTGTAAGTAGCGCGTTGTCACTTTTGCTGGTGAAAGTGAATGTTCCAGACAAGCTCCAGACTCAACAAAGAGTGCGTTGTCACTTTCACTGGTGAAAGTGAGCGTTCCAAAGGAACTCCAATCACAGCAGAATAGCGCGTTATCACTTTCGCTGGTGAAAGTGGATGTTCTAGAGAAGCCTCAATCTTAGCGAGTAGCGCATTATCACTCTTGCAACAAGAGTGATTTTTCCAGAAAGGCATGTAGCAAAGCAAGTTGCGCGTGGCCACTTTTACTCATGAAAGTGAACACGCGCACAACTCGACTTCTAGCGTTGCCACTTTTATGAATGAAGGTGATCATTCCACTTTTATGAAGATGACTCTTCTGCGTTCTTTCTCTTCTTCTCTTTCTTTTTCTTTCTCTGCTGTAATGGCTGTGTAATTTCTTCATAGTTAGGGATTGTGCATCCAAAACGAACGTGTTGAATTGATTCTGGATCTAGATTTCAAGTATTGGAATGGATTGAGTGATTGATTCTGCACTTTACATAGTGATTGAATGGAAGTTTGATTAACTCATTACAGAGGAACTCTTGTCAATGGAAATTGAATTTGTTCTTCAAAGATCTGAATCAATCAACAGGATTATAGATGTCTTAGGGATAAGATAACTTGATTACGCAATCTTATGGTTTCTCATACTTAAAGCAACATTGAATTAAACTAGATCTAAGGAATTAGAGTGATTTGATTTAATGTTAGGTTCACTAAGTTAAGGAATTAACCTCTGAATAATAAAACGTGAAATTGATTGTCATTCTTTCTAATTTCTTGAAAGTTCAGAACTTTATTGATTTAACATTGAAGTTTTGGTGAAACAACTTCCTAGCTATGTCTTCCACATCTGTTAATCACACATTTGTATGTTCAGTGTTCTGTTTTTCTTCTAATTTTAACAATTGCCAATTTTAATTCCAAACACTCTATGAAATTTGTGAAGTTCAACTAATTGTGGCCTTGTGAAGTGGTAATTGAACACTTTTATTCCCTGAGATCGATACTTGGGACTCTAACATAGTTCTATCATTTTTATAACTTGCTACATCAATAATAGTACACTTACTAGTCAAATCAACTTCTGTTTGAAGTGTGACACGCGCCAAGTCTGTACTTCAAATTTTTGTCTATGTTCAAAGTTTTTCTGAGAAATTCTTGCAGAAGAACAAGTACCATTGACATCGCATTCAGAATTTTAAGGTATATTCATAATCGTTTCTTTGTTTTCTGGCTATGTTTGGACTTTCGCACTCTCTTATTCTCTCTATTCACTGAAACGCACTTGTATTATTGACGTTAAATAGTTACAAACGTCTGTCCTCTATAAGTGGCTTCAAATGAACTGTACAAATTAGTGGAACTTCTTTCATTCCAGGTTAGTGCTGTTATGTTTGTATGAACTGATTATATTCAAATTTTAACCATTGCTACCTGAAAAAGAGCATGAAATCTGTTTTTATTTTGTAAAAGTTGATTTGAAAAGGTTGAACATTAGGTTAGTTAACCTTTGAAATATTGTTCGAATGGTTTTTTAGGATTTGTTAAACATGATAATAGGACACTGGTTAATTATAATGCAAGAGATTAATGTGAAAATTCAACATTGGTTAACTGTAATGAAGGTAATTAATGTGAAAATGCATTTGATTGTTGTAAAAATTGATTTTCTGAATTAAAGTCTCATGTTTTATTGTGTTTGTTTTTTTTGTTCCAATATAAGCAGGGAACATGCTGTTATATATGTCGTTTTGGGACTTGAAATAAGTTTATGTATTAAACAAGAAATTGTTGTTTGTTTTGCCTCTGTTATGTATATTTGCTCTGTGTATGAATGAAATTGATGTTCTGTCTTATAGAATGTTATGAATGCATGATTATTGTTAGTGATTAAATTTGTAGGGTATGATTTGAAATCTAAAATTGAGTGAAACCTTAGTTTCCCGTTTGAGATTGAAAATAATGATTTAATAAATTATTATTTTCAATCTCAAATTGTCCAAGTTGGACAATTTATGAACAAACTTATTTGTTCATTGGTTAGCATTTGCTTCTCATAATGTTGTAATTAATACTTAACAAAATTTGAGTTGGAGCTTTCTCATTGTCTCTTGGTGCATGCTTGATTGAGGTAAATCATCTCATATTCAAGTTGTGTACTAGGAGACTAATGTGAAATGCTGCCCAAATTTTGTCAAGTAAAAAATACAACATTTAAGTAGCAAATGTTAATTAAGGTACGAAAAAGTTTGTTCTCAAATGGGATAGGGCCCTACCATGTGAGAGTTAATAAGACATTCACATTTGTAAATGCTGTTACCGTAGTTGGAGCAAATATGGATCAAAGTTGGATGGTAGCTGACGTTTAAGTGAAGAATACGAAGACGAAGTCAAAGAGTTTATTAGATTTGTGATTAAGCATGCAACTGATCTCAACCATATTCCTTATCCTTGTTGGTATTGTTTGAATATGTTACATGTAAATGTGGAAAAATTGGAAGAACATCTAATGTGCAATAGGATAGATGAAAAATATACTTGTTGGACAAAGCACGGTGAGATACAAGGTGGAAGTACATCAACTAACATGGAATCGAGTGTCAATTATTCAGAGACATTTAGAACAAATGAGAGTGGTCATGCTGAACAAATTCTATATGTTGTCGAAAAAGATCTTAGAGATTGTCCAAAGATGTTTGAGAGGCTGAAAGATGATGCAGAAACACCATTGTATAATGGATGCACAAAGTTCATAAAATTGAGCTTTGTTTTAAAGCTTTATAACTTAAAAGCCTCGAATGGATGGATTGATAAGAGTTTCACAGACTTGCTAATTTTATTACATGAGATGCTACCAGAGGATACTGTGCTACCAAAGAGAACATATTATGCTAAACAAGCACTTGCTTCCATTGGATTGACCCATGAAAACATACATGCTTGTCCTAGTGACTGCATTTTGTTCCAAAATGAGTATGCATCACTAAGTCAATATTCAAAGTGTAATGTATCACGATACCTAAAGAAAGAATCAACACCTGCGAAGGTCGTGTGCTATTTTTCAGTAATACCCAGATTAAGACGTCTATTTCACAGTGCAAAAAATGCAAAGCAGATGACTTGGCATACTGAAGGAAGAATTAGAGATGGAAAGCTTAGGCATCCAGCAGATTCTACACAGTGGAAAAAATTTGATGACAAATATGAAGAGTTTGCAACTGAAACAAGGAATATACATTTTGCGTTGCAACCGATGGAATGAATCCCCATGGCATGCAAAGTAGCACCCTTAGTACATGGCCTGTGATTTTAATAATGTATAACTTACCTCCATGGATTTGCATGAAGCGGAAATATATGATGCTTTCTTTGTTAATCTCTAGTTCTAAACAATCTGGAAATGACATTGATGTGTACTTGTCTCCTTTAATTAAAGATTTGAAGTTGTTGTGGGATAATCGCACAGAAGTATATGATGGATTTAGTGATGAATATTTCATGGTCAAGGCAATATTGTATGGAATAAGTAATGATTTTCCTGCATATGTGATGAATCCATATTTTTACTGATATTTTAGCATAATTCTAACACAATTAATAAGAAAAATATATGAAGAAAGTAGAAAAACTCAGAAAAAAGAGAAGAAATTGAAATTTGTTTACATATGTAGTTATTTTAGTAATTGTAGAAATTTTGCTTAGAAATTAAGTTTTTAATCTTGTTTTTGAAGGAATAAATTGAGCAAGGATCATGGAAATGGAGGCTTGATGACAAGGAAGAAGAAAGAAGCAAGTCTGGACTCCAAAAACACAAGACCAAGAAAGTGCAGACTAGGCGTGATCACTATTGTCAGTAAAAGTGATCATTCCAGAGTTCAAAGAAGAAGAAAGCTTGGGCGTTATCACTTTTATCAGTTAAAGTGAGCATTCCAGAGAGGCAAATATCAGGAAAAGCTCTGCGTAACCACTATTATCAGCGAAAGTGAATGTTCTAGAGAGCCTTCAACCTGGCGAGTTGCGCGTAATCACTTTTATTCATAAGAGTGATCACACGCAACCACTTGAACTCTGCGTAGTCACTTTTATCAGCAAGAGTCCAAAGAGCCTTCAATATCAGGAAAGTTGTGCGTGGTCACTTTTTCTCATAAAAGTGTTAACGCACAACCATAAACCTTCTGCATGGCTACTATTTCTCATAAAAGTGATAACGCGTAAATCTGGGAAATTCTATAAATAACAGAAACGTGCAGATTTTTGGGAGTTCAGTTTTATTTTTCCATTTTTCTGTTAGATCTCGTTGAGAGAGATTGAGAGAGAAGATTGGAGTCAAGTCTTGAAGCTTCCATAAAGAGGAATCGGATTGGAGCTTCCGGCTACAGCTTCTTGGAGTTTTTCTTCTTCTTCTTCTTTCTCTTTCTCTTCTCCCATGTCTGAGTAGTTTTCTTGTAGTTAGGGGTTTATGGAACTCGAATTGATGTATTGATTTGAATCTTGCTTCTGAATTTTGAGTTCTTGGATTAATTGAATTGTGAATTCTGTTTTTCTTGCAATCTATGAATGGAAATTTGTTTGATTCATCTTAGAGGAACAATTACCAATAGAAGTTGGATTTACTTCTCCGATCTGAGTTAGCAATTAGAATTTGGGGATTTCTTAGGGATAAGGAGACCTAATTCTGCAATCTTAAGGTTCTAAGTCTTAATGCAACTCGAAATTGAACTTCACCTAAGGGATTAGGGTGGTTTAGTTGCTTGTTAGGGTCAATGAGTTAAGGAATTAACCTTTGGCTATTGCTAAGCGAAACTGATTGTCAATTAACCAAGTTCTTAAATGTTCAGAGGCATAATTGAATTAATACTGATATTCTTGTGAAGTAAATTCCTAACTATTCTTCATTCCTATCTCATTTCATTACATACTCTATTTTTCTGCAAGTTAATTCTCTGTATTGTGCTAGTTTACTGCTAATATACGTTACAATTCTCTTTCTAAAATTTGTATGGCTCAAATGGTTATAATTCTGTGAAGTGGTACTTGAAATCTAAATTCTCTGTGGAGACGATATTTGGATCTTAAATTTACTCATTACTTGCTGCAATCCTAGTGCACTTGCTAGTGTTAGATTGCGAACAACAAGTTTTTGGCGCCGTTGCCGGGGATATTTTGCATTTCAATATCATTAGTAGTAGAAAAGTAACTAGATTGAGCATTTATTTTGTTGCTTTGCTTTCAAATTGCTTTCTGCATAATTTTACTGCACCTTGTGTAGTATTCTGCATAATATTGCTGTCTGCTGCATAGAGTTTTTACATTTTTTTTATCTGCATAATTTCAGTTTTCATTGTTCTTCATATTTGTAATTGTCATTCTGCATATTTTTACATGATTTTACAATTCTGCAACTGCTAGATTTAAGTTTCTATATGCTTTTACTGATAGATTTTGCATGATTTCTGTTGTGCATTATTGAATATCAATTGTAGTCTAATTTGGTTTTAATCTGATTTGTATTGCGTGATAAAAACAAGAATAAATCAATTCTGGTCTTTGATCCTGACATAGACATAACTTTGAGAAGATTGAGAAAAGAGTCTAGAGCAGAAAAAGTCATAGGGAGTGATAGTGAATTAGAAGCTGTCCATTCTCCAGAATTTCAGAGTAATCCTAGAGTGAAAAGAACACCTACACCTTTGAGACAACCAAATCCAGCAATAGAAATGGCAGAGCAAAATAGAATTAGAACATTAGAGGACTATGCTATTCCTAACATGCAAGGTTTTAACTCTTCTATAATTAGGCCAACTATTCAAGCCAACCATTTTGAGATTAAACCTGCCCTACTACATTTAGTCCAACAGGATCAGTTTTCTGGAGGAAATTCTGATGATCCTAACTTACATATTTCAAATTTTTTGCAGCTATGTGACACCATAAGAATGAATGGAGTTAGTGAAGAAGCTATCAGATTGAGACTATTTCCTTTTTCCTTGAAAGATAGAGCAAAATGTTGGTTACAAGCTCAACCACAAGGAAGCATCACAACCTAGACAGAACTTGTGAATAAGTTTCTAACTAAGTACTTCCCTCCATCCAAAGCTGCTAAGTTGAGAGGAGAAATTATATCCTTTGTGCAGCAAGAAAGAGAATCATTGTATGAAGCTTGGGAAAGATACAAAGAATTACTTAGAAGGTGTCCACATCATTGTATCCCAGATTGGATGCAATTGGAAACTTTTTATAATGGGATGAATGCAGCAACAAGAACAAGGTTGATGCTGCTGCTGGAGGTTCATTAAATACAAAGTCCTTGGAAGAAGTTCAGAGAATTATTGAGATGATGGCATCTTCAATGTATCATAATTCAAACTCAAGAAATCAAGGAAGAAACTCTGGTCATGAAGCTAAGGTTCTGGAAACTTTTCTTGCATAGAATCAGCTACAAAATCAAATGTTTTCAGAACAATTAGCTGCCTTAACACAACAAATCAGCAATCTACAAACAGGGAGTATGCCTACCAGTCAGCTAAGTTGTGATTTTTGTGGAGGAAACCATGTAAATGGTGCATGCGAGGCATCTACAAGTGAACCACAAGAGCAAGTGAATTATATGAATAATTTTCAGAGACAACAGCCATTATGTCCCCCTGGATTTCAATTTTCAAATAATAGAACTCAGTAGTATTCTAATTGGAATAATCAATATTCTGCTGCAAAGAATTCTAACTCAAATTTGCCTTTTTCTAATGTAGGACCAGCAACATAACAGCCTTATTTTTAGAGGAATTCATCCACTCAACCTCAAGGAAATCAGAAATTTTCCAAGCCTATGAATGAGAGGTTGACTGAGATGGAAGAAACTATGTTGCAATTCATGAAGGTGACTCAAACAAGCTTTAAGAACCAAGAAGCTTCCATGAAGAAACTAGAAACACAAATCGGACAATTAGCTAAACAACTATTCAGCAGGGATGAAGGAAGATTTCCAAGCAATACAGTAATCAATCCTAAAGAGCAATGTCAAGCTATAACTACAAGGAGTGGAGCTGTAGTTGCAAGTCCTAAACCAGCAAAAAAGAAAGTAAATGATGCAACAGAGAGAAAAATTGAACAAGATCTGCAACAAGGAAATTTTAAGCTATTGAAGAAAGACCATTCAGAAGAAAAAGTAGATGTTCCTATGAATTCTGAGAGGAAAACCAAAAAGCAACTCTTTGAGGAAACTTGTAAGCCAATATATCCAGAAAAATACAAGAGGCTGCCCTATCCTCAAAGAGTCCAAAATCCTAAACAAGAGGAACAATTTGAAAGGTTTATGAATGTCTTTAAGAAATTACAAATTAACATTCCTTTTGCAAAAGCTTTGGAGCAAATGCCTTCATATGCAAAGTTTATGAAAGAACTACTTTCCAGAAAATGGAAGCTAGAGCATGATAAAACAGTACCTTTGACAGAAGAGTGCAGTGCCATTCTCAAGAGAAAGCTTCCTCAAAAGCTGAAAGACCATGGATCATTTAGCATTCCTTGTGAAATAGGAAACTGCACTGTGGGAAGAGCATTGTGTGACTTGGGAGCAAGCATAAATCTGATGCCATTGGCTGTTCTGCAGAAACTTGGCATAGAGGAAGTGAAGCCCACCAACATTACACTGCAGCTAGTTGATAGATCATACACTTATCCATATGGAGTTGTTGAAGATTTATTAGTTAAAGTTGATAAGTTCATTTTTCCTGCAGATTTTGTAATTCTGGACATGGAAGTGGATTCTAACATTCCTTTGATCCTAGGGAGGCCATTTCTTGCAACTAGGAGAGCCTTAATAGATGTGCAGAAAGGTGAACTTATGCTCCGAGTTCAAGATGAGAAGGTAGTGTTTAATGTGTTTGAAGCTTTAAAATATCCAATTGAAGATAGTACATGTATGAAGGTAGATATACTAGATGCTTTTATTACACAACACCATATTAATGAAATTGATGAACTTGCTGTGTTAGAAAAAATAATATCTGCAGGAAATAACAAATCTGAACTTCTGCATGAAGAATACATCATGGAAGTGCAACAGTAATTAGAAGCTCTGTCAATTCAAAAATCTGCAGAAAATGCAGTAAAGGAGAAGCTGGAAAAGGATGATAAAGAAGAAGAAAAGCAAAAGCTAGAGCTAAAACAACTTCCTTCCCACCTGTGGTATGCATTTCTGGATGAGAAACATGAAAATCCAGTCATCATTAATAATGAACTTAAGGAAGAACAAGAGGAAAAATTGCTGAGAATTTTGAGAGAACACAAATCTACAATTGGATGGAGTATTGCAGATCTAAAAGATATAAATCCTTCATTTTGTAAGCACATAATTTTATTTGAAGAGAATTTTAAGCCTGTTGTGCAGCCACAAAGGAGGTTAAACCTAACCATGAAAGAGGTAGTTAAAAAGGAGGTCATGAAGCTATTAGACGCAGGAATAATATACCCTATTTCTGACAGCAATTGGATGAGTCCAATCCAAGTTGTTCAAAAAAAAGGTGGTATGACAGTTGTACCTAATGAAATTAATGAACTTATCCCTACTAGGACTGTGACTGGATGGAGAATGTGCATAGACTATAGGAAGTTAAATGATGCAACCAGAAAAGACCATTTCCCACTACCATTTGCAGATCAAGTGCTAGAAAGACTTGTTGGACATTCATTTTATTGTTTTCTTGATAGGTATTCAGGATACAACCAAATAGCTGTGGATCCTTTGGATCAAGAGAAAACTGCATTTACATGTCCATTTGGAGTCTTTGCATATAGGAGAATGCCATTTGGTTTGTGTAATGCCCCTGCCACTTTCCAAAGATGCATGCTTTCTATTTTTTCTGATTTGGTAGAAAACATCATAGAGGTATTCATAGATGATTTCTTTGTTTTTGGTGATTCTTTTGATGATTGTTTAGCTAATCTATCCACTATTTTGCAGAGATGTCAAGACACTAACCTTGTGTTGAATTGGGAGAAGTGCCATTTTATGGTACAAGAAGGCATTGTCCTTGGTCACAAAATTTCAGAGAAAGGAATGGAGGTGGACCAAGCTAAGATAGAAGTCATTAGTAAATTGCCTCCACCTATCAATGTTAAGGGAGTTAGAAGTTTTTTAGGACATGTTGGTTTTTATAGAAGATTCATAAAAGATTTTTCCAAGATTGCTAAACCCTTGAGTAATTTACTTATAAAGGATGCAGATTTCATATTTGATGATAATTGTTTACATGCATTTTCTATTTTAAAAGAGAAACTAATTTCTGCACCTATTCTTGCAAAACCAGATTGGAAATTACCTTTTGAACTCATGTGTGATGCAAGTGATAGTACAGTGGCTGCTGTGTTAGGACAGAGAAAAGATAGGAAATTACATGCTATCTATTATTCAAGCAAAGTGTTAAATCCTGCACAAGTGAATTACACAACAACAGAAAAAGAACTTTTAGCTGTTGTATATGCTTTTGATAAGTTCAGATCATATTTAATGGGTTCGAAAGTGATTGTATACACTGATCATGCTGCTCTTAAATATCTTTTGATAAAACAGGATGCAAAGCCCAGATTATTAAGATGGATTCTACTCCTCCAAGAATTTGAGCTAGAGATCAAAGACAAGAAAGGGAAAGAAAATAGTGTTGCTAACCACCTATCCAGATTACCTTTGGAGAGTTCAACCACTGAATCATTGGAAATAAATGAAGAATTTCCAGATGAAAAGCTGTTTGCAGTGGAAAACATGCCTTGGTTTGCTGACATTGCAAATTTTAAAGCCACTCAATTCATTCCAAAAAGGTTTACTTGGCAGCAAAAGAAGAAGTTCTTACATGACAGCAAATTCTATGTGTGGGAAGACCCATACCTGTTCAAAATTGGAGTAGATGGGTTACTTAGAAGGTGCATTCCACAAAGTGAGCAAGCTGAGATACTATGGCATTGTCACAATTCAGAATATTGAGGCCACCATGCAAGTTCAAGGACTGCTGCAAAAGTTTTGCAAGCAGGTTTCTTTTGGCCTACACTCTTCAAAGATGCCAAGAGGTATGTGGAAAACTGTGACAAATGTCAAAGAACTGGAAATATCTCAAGAAGACATGAGTTGCCATTAACCAACATCCTAGAAGTGGAACTATTTGATGTATGGGGGATTGATTTCATGGGACCATTTGCCCCATCATTTTCACACGAATACATTCTAGTGGCAGTGGATTATGTGTCTAAATGAGTAGAAGCAATTCCCACTAGATCAAATGATGCAAAGGTAGTGATTTCTTTTATAAGAAAGAACTTTTTTTTAAGATTTGGTATGCCTAGAGTGCTGATAAGTGATGGAGGTACTCACTTCTGCAACAAGTATCTTGAAGCTGTATTAATGAAATATGGTGTGAAGCATAAAGTTGCTACTCCATACCATCCACAAACAAGTGGACAAGTGGAGGTTTCAAATAGAGAAATCAAGCAAATTCTAGAGAAAGTAGTGAACAGCTCAAGGAAGGATTGGTCAAAGAGGTTGGATGATTCATTGTGGGCATATAGAACTGCTTTTAAAACTCCAATTGGTATGTCTCCATATCAGTTAGTATTTGGAAAGGCCTGTCACCTACCTCTAGAGCTAGAACATAGAGCATATTGGACTACAAATTGGCTTAACTTCAATCTGTCAAGTGCTGGAAGGAAGAGAGTTCTGTAGCTGCATGAATTGGAGGAATTCAGACAGCAAGCTTATGAGAATGCAAAGTTGTACAAAGAAAGAACTAAGAGAATCCATGACAAGTTCATTCTGCAAAAAGATTTCAGACATGGCCAGCAAGTGCTGCTATTCAATTCAAGAATAAAATTGTTTCCAGGGAAACTGAAATCTAGATGGTCTGGACCATTTTTAATTAAGGAGGCTTCTCCCTTTGGAGCAATTCTTATAGAAGATCAGAAAACAGGGAGGGAATTCAAGGTCAATGGCCAAAGATTAAAGATCTATCATGGAGAAGAGTTTGCAAGAAACATATCATGCTTGAAATTGGTTCCTCTTGAGTGAGGAACAACTAATGTCAAGCTAGTGACATTAAAGAAGCGCTTTGTGAGAGGCAACTCACATTTCTAACCCAGTTTAAGCTTTCTATAGTATTTTTAGAATTTTGCATATTAATGTTCTGTAAATTTCTGATATTCTGCGAAAATTCTGCAGAAATACTGCTGAATCTGATTTTCTGAGGTGCATTTGGATGCTTAAATTGAGAATTGATGAGGTGAATGTGAATCAAAGAGTTAAAATTCTGCATAATCAGATTTTCCAATTTTCTGTTGCTATGTGATTCTGCTGCATATCTTTGTTGAGGTGAAATTAATATGAGAATTGAGATCTAATATGTCTAATGTGTATCTGCAGAATTAGAAATATGTATAATCATGTTTTACAATTTTATCAAAGTTCTGCATATATGTTGCTACAACTGTCTTTATGAATTAAATCTGATAAATAATCAGAGGTTTGAAATTGAGATTCAATGTAGAGAGTGTGTATTTGATGGATTCGAGAGTGAAAATTGAATTAATTGAGGTTTTAGAGGTATTTGATTAATGAGAGGAGTCACTATTTTGCAGAAAAGAAGCTACCCAGAGAGTTCAGTTTGGAGGATCCATGCTGGAACAATCACTTTTTCTGATAAAAGTGATCATGTAGAGACAGATGGCAAAACTAGCTCTCTGGATCGTTCCCTTTTATTGGCAAAAGTGACTACGCACAGGTAAGTAAACTTCTAATATTTATGCGTTAGTACTTTTATTGAAAAAAGTTATCACTTTGCTGCGCGTTATCACTATCACTTTGCTGCGCGCCTCACTCTGAAAAATCCACTTTTTGGAACATTCACTCTTACGAATAATAGTGATTACGCTCGGAACAATTAGTTTTACAACGTTCATTTTTGTTAAAAAAATTGTCGCGTGCCCAGCGTAACCATATATAATCCCTAACTTGAGCACGCACACACACTTTTCATGCTTAAAACTTCATCTCTTTCTAAGTTTTCTCTGCAAATCTCACTCTCTGTGTGCGTCGACCTAGCATCAACAAGCATTTCTCATTCAATACTACATCTTCCTGCAAGGTACACTTACTCTCATCCCTCTGTAACTGTAGTTAGGGTTTTCTGCGTTTGAAGTTTTTGGAAAAATGTGGAATGGGTTACTGAGGCACTGTAGGAACAATTCACTGAAGAAGTCTTCCTTGTCATTTATTAAGCATTTGAAGCTGCATTGTACATATTTGAATAAAATTTCTGCAGAAATTAGGATGACCTAAAAAGACTTCAGTAAAAATGATTGAACTAAAACTGTTGAATGAGATTAACTGCAACCATACACTGCATGTAATACAATCGAATGTTTGGAAAACACCAGGACAATCAATTCTGCATTACTTTGATAGAATAAATTTTTGCTGAAAATGATTGGGTTGCAAAATATGTTTGAAAATTGGTTAAAACTTGAACAGATTGCTCTGCACTACCCTAATTCTTTATGACAGTGAACACATCCTGAATTTCTAGATTAGGAGTATCCAAATTTATCTGAATGTGATGGATTAATGTTGAGCATCTACACTTTGCATCTGTATAATACGTGTTTTGACAGTAGACTTGAATTCACACTCTGAGGCTATTTGGTTCAAAATAGAATGGATAATTCTCTAAATAGCTGTTCTCTGTCATGTATGTTAGTTGATGGGATAGTTGAAATCACATTGCACTATATGAACCAAATTTCTGCACAATCTGAATTAATGGCAACAAAATTTTCTAAAACTGTGGAATTGGAAATTAGAATACATAACTGTGCTGAAAGTGAGTTAGACATTAAATTTGGAATATCTGAAATGCATACTTGATTGCAAAATGAATACAACTTGTGAATTTCTGCTGACAGCACAAAATTAGTTTGAAAATTTGGTCAAGGCATGTAATTATCTTTCTGCGTTACCCTGATATTTGATAAGAGTGTGCACTCTAAAATCCTACTGTTAGATTTTGCATGTTTTGACTAAGTTGTGCAATTGGGTGTTGATATTTGCATGTGAATGATATTATTACCAGATGGCATGCTGTGAAGCATTAGAAAAATTAAAATTCTGCAAATTGCTTGATTGAACTTTCTGTAGTATAGGATTATTCTATGATTCTAAAATTTTAAACTGACAATTACTCCTTTCTTGCAGAAAAGTACAAAATGGTTAGGACTTCATTCAACACACCTGTAGGTCCTCCTAAGAAGAAGCAAGCTGCATCTTCTACCACTCCAAAGAAGAAGCGAGTTGCATCTTCCACAACCCCAACAAGAAGATCCAGCCGAAATCTCCAAGCTGCAGCATCAAAGAGGGCCAGAACTGATGGTGTCTCAAGTTCCTCACCTATTCAAATCTCTGAACCCTCACTTTCTCCCTCACCTCAGACAAGATCCTCTGCACCTGCATCTGAACCCTCACCTTCTCCCTCACCTCAGATAAGATCTCCTGCACCTGCACCTTCATCTTTGCCATCACCTCCACCAAGAACAGCTGCACCCTCAGGATCTTCACCACCTGCCACACATGATCCAAGATTCAGAAATTTGGCTCATGAAAACTTTTTCAGAGCCAACATTCTAAGAAGAAAAATTGTTCCCGACAGAGCATTCCAAATAGCTGGGAACAATTACCCTGAATTCAAGGAGGAAATCCAGAGAAGAGGCTAGGAATTATTTTGTGCAACAGCTGGCCTAGGTTGGAGGGAAATAACTCAGGAATTCTATGCCAATGCCATGAGGTTTAAAGGAAAAGGAATCCCTAAGTTCAGCTCTATGGTCAAAGGCATAAGGATTGACTTCTCTCCAGCAAACATCAACAGGGTGTTGGAAATTAATTCTGCACAACATGCTGTACAACTGGACTTCAAAACATTTAAGGAAAGTCCAGATATTGATTTTATGCAAATTCTGGAAAGGATTGGGAAACCAGGCACCACATGGGAGCTTAACCAGTCTAAGAAGCCAAAGCACATTATCACCAAAAATCTTCTAGCCTTTTCCAAAGTATGGAGCATGTTTATCTTAAATTCTTTCATGCCTGTCAAACATAGCTCCACACTAGCTGTCGAGAAGGCTGCTCTGCTTTTTGCCATAGTCTCTGACATCTACATAGATGTGGGAGAAGTAATAAGTGAATGCATTTTGGGAATACTAAAGACAAAAAGGGATTGATTAGCCTTCCCTTCAATAATTACATTACTTTGTGAAGATGCAGGAGTAGAGTTTGGCGATTACCAAGAGAAAATCAGAGTTGCACCATCCATTTCTGCAGCTCTGATAAAAGAGACTTATGCAATTGTTTCCTGCACCTCTGCAGCCCTAATTCCTTCACAATTCAAGAAAGAGAAGTCGATGATGATGAAGGACACTCTAAAGCAGCTAGCTGAAGGGCAGAATCAATTGGCTAAAAGGCAGACTGAGCTGCACAATAGCCTCAAAGCTGGAGTTATGTTAATGGAATGTATTATGCTGAATATTGGTCAGAAATTGGGAATGACCAAAGATGAAATGTATCATACTCCAGACTTGGCAGAGAATGCCCAGTGCCTTCGTTCTTCTATTTTCAAGAATATACCAATATACAAAACTCACTTTCCTCAGCCACCATTTGAAGAGGTAGTGGAAGAAGAAGAAGAAGAAGAAGAAGGTTCTGAAGAGGAAAGCTCAAAGGAAGATGCAGCAGAAGACTAGTTTAGGAATTTATTTTCTGTTATTAGGAGTTTGTAAATTTCTGGTAGTTTTAAACTTTTTGGGTTGTAATCACTATTTGGTACAATTTGGGTTAATTTTCACATACTTGTTCTGCATTTATATTAGTTTTCTAACTAATTACCTTTCTCTTGCTGCGAATTGATGGAATTCTGGTGTTTTTGTGCAGAGAATGTCACACACACAACACTCACACACATTGGATGGTGACACTTGCATAAGCTGCCATGAAAGGAGGGTTTCATTCTCTACCTCTTATTCATGTGTTAGCTTCACATTACACTGAATTGTTTTTTAAAAACACCAAAATACTAGAATAGATAATAAACTGCTGGCTGTGAATCAAATAAAAATGATTGACAATTTTGTAAATTCTGTGTGAATTTCTTTTTAAGTTGTTTTTCCCATTCTCAAAATAAGATCACACTTGTATTTAAAAAAAAATGAGGCAGTCTTGCCACTAGGTGCATATATTTCTGAAAAGTGCATTGTGTTTTCATTAATCCACATGATCACTTATAAATACCTAGTGAGATTTGAGTTGTCTAATTCTTTTTCTTGTGTGATTAATCATATTTGGCTGCATTCTCTAGAACTTGCCCCTGTTCTTAATTGAATATGCATGTTACAGTTTCCACCCACATGATATAGGCCATGATTGATATCCTTAGTTAGCCTAAAATGCCTTCCCTTATGATTATTTGCCCTAGTTTACCCCTTTGAGCCTAATATTCCTTTTTCTTGAGTTAACTTCATTACAAGCCTTGCTGAAAAACCAATTTTACCATTCAAATTAATCAGAGGCATTGTAAGTTTAATCAAGAATGAGTTTTAAAACTAAGTTTGGGGTAGCATCCATTTGTGTTGCTTGAGGACAAGCAAATTTATAAGTTTGGGGTAGAGGAATAACAGGCTATCTAAAGTCTGAAAAGCTATCTAAAGTCAGAAAATAAAAATACAATGTTGCAGAAAAATAAAGAGATTATGCAGCAAAACTGGCTGCAGGAAATTCTGAAAAGTGAAAAAAAAGAAAAAAATAAAAATTGAGTTCAAGAGAAATAGAATTGCAGTAAAAGGCTGCAGAAAAATTTTTGAACTCAGAAAAGCAAGGAAAGAAAAATCAACATGATAATTCTGCTGCACAAAAACAAAGTGTTTGCTGCAATATTGAGGAAGTTAAGGAGAAATGAGGCAAAACCAGATTAGTTTTTAAGTCATTCACTCAAAATGCCTCTGATTTTTTTTTGAAATTGCAAATTAGTCCTTATTTTGTTCAGTATCTGCCTTAACCAAAGCCATGCTATAACCTGTAAAAAGCCCTCTGGATGTGTGATTAATTGTATTAAGCAGAGGAGATGGAGAAATTGGGCAAGCATATGGTAGAGTGTAGCTGAATTGAAGATTATAGAGAGAAAACAGTACCTAAACACTGTTGAGCAATGAGGGAAACACTGTCCAGTGAGAAGTGATCATGATTTTAATGTTTCTCACATGAACTTGGCTGATATATATTCACTTAGATAGCAATTCGTGCTTAAAACTTGAGGAATGCATTGTGATTGCCATGCTGAGTAATTGGAAGAACATTTTAAATAAAAATTATGCAGAAAACACAGAATTACAAATTGGAAAATTCTGATATAGCAGTTTGTGAATTAGTTTTTGAAAATTGGAAGAATTACCCTTGGTTTAGTTTGATTTGCTTGAGGACAAGCAAAAATTTCAAGTTTAGGGTAGTGATGAATCCATATTTTTACTGATATTTTAGCATAATTCTAACACAATTAATAAGAAAAATATACGAAGAAAGTAGAAAAACTCAGAAAAAAGAGAAGGAATTGAAGTTTGTTTACATATGTAGTTATTTTAGTAATTGTAGAAATTTTGCTTAGAAATTAAGTTTTTAATCTTGTTTTTGAAAGAATAAATTGAGCAAGGATCATGGAAATGGAGGTTTGATGACAAGGAAGAAGAAAGAAGCAAGTCTGGACTCCAAAAACACAAGACCAAGAAAGTGCAGATTGGGCGTGATCACTATTGTCAGTAAAAGTGATCACTCCACAATTCAAAAAAAAAAGAAAGCTTGGGCGTTATCACTTTTATCAGTAAAAGTAAGCGTTCCAGAGAGGCAAATATCAGGAAAAGCTCTGCGTAACCACTATTATCAGCGAAAGTGAACGTTCTAGAGAGCCTTCAACCTGGCGAGTTGCGCGTAATCACTTTTATTCATAAGAGTGATCACGCGCAACCACTTGAACTTTGCGTAGTCACTTTTATCAGCAAGAGTGATAGTTCCAAAGAGCCTTCAATATCAGGAAAGTTGCGCGTGGTCACTTTTTCTCATAAAAGTGTTAACGCACAACCATAAACCTTCTACGTGGCTACTATTTCTCATAAAAGTGATAACGCATAAATCTGGGAAATTCTATAAATTCTATAAATCTGAGAGATTGAGAGAGAAGATTGGGGTCAAGTCTTGAAGCTTCCACAAAGAGGAATCGGATTGGAGCTTCCAGCTATGGCTTCTTGGAGTTTTTCTTCTTCTTCTTCTTTCTCTTTCTCTTCTCCCATGTCTGAGTAGTTTTCTTGTAGTTAGGGGTTTATGAAACTCGAATTGATGTATTGATTTGAATCTTGCTTCTGAATTTTGAGTTCTTGGATTAATTGAATTGTGAATTCTATTTTTCTTGCAATCTATGAATGGAAATTCGTTTGATTCATCTTAGAGGAACAATTACCAATGGAAGTTGGATTTGCTTCTCCGATCTGAGTTAGCAATCAGAATTTGGGGATTTCTTAGGGATAAGGAGACCTAATTCTGCAATCTTAAGGTTCTAAGTCTTAATGCAACTTGAAATTGAACTTCACCTAAGGGATTAGGGTGGTTTAGTTGCTTGTTAGGGTCAATGAGTTAAGGGATTAACCTTTGGCTATTGCTATGCGAAACTGATTGTCAATTAACCAAGTTCTTGAATGTTCAGAGGCATAATTGAATTAATACTGATATTTTTGTGAAGTAAATTTCTAACTATTCTTCATTCCTATCTCATTTCATTACATACTCTGTTTTTCTGCAAGTTAATTCTCTGTATTGTGCTAGTTTACTGCTATTATACGTTACAATTCTCTTTCTAAAATTCGTATGACTCAAATGGTTATAATTCTGTGAAGTGGTACTTGAAATCTAAATTCCCTGTGGAGATGATATTTGGATCTTAAATTTACTCATTACTTACTGCAATCCTAGTGCACTTGCTAGTGTTAGATTGCGAACAACATTATAGAAATCTTTTTGGTTATAGCATAAAAGGTCAATATACATGTCCAATATGTGAGGAAAAAATAGATTACCTAAGACTAGAACACTGTCACAAGAATGTTTTCATGGGGCATCGTAGGTGGTTGGCACGAAATCATCCTTTCAGAAAAATGAAAAAAAACTTTTAATAGAAGTTGTGAAGAATGACAATGTCCTTATTTGAAAAGTGGAGAAGAAATCTTTGATGAGGTTAAGCATATTAGAACAACATTTGAAAAACCTTTTGCCAAACAAATTCTAACTGCAGGTTGGAAGAAAATGTCAATTTTCTTTCAGTTACCCTACTGGAAATCTTTATACGTAAGACACTTTGTTGATGTTATGCATGTTGAAAAAAATGTTTGTGGAAGTGTGATTGGTACATTATTGAACATCATGGGAAAAAAAAAGATAGCATCAATGCAAGACTTGACTTGGTAAAGCTGGAAATACGATCCGATTTGGCTCCAGCGAGGAAGGGAAAGTAGATGTTTTTACCGCCCACAGCATGTACCTTGTCTAGAAATGAGAAATGTACTTTATGTGAGACTCTTTATTCAGTTAAGGTTCTATAGGGGTATTCATCAAACATTAAAAGTCTTGTATCATTTAAGGAGATAAAGTTAAAAGGATTGAAGTCTCATGATTGTCATATCCTAATGGAGAATTTAATTCCTATTGCTATACAGTCTATTCTACCCAAAAAAGGTTCGTGTGGCAATCACAAAGTTGTGTTTCTTTTTCGAAGCAATATATAGCAAAGTGATTGATCCTTGGAGATTACCAGCTTTGCAAAACCAAGTAGTTAAAGCTTTATGTGAGCTTGAAATGTATTTTTGTTGTCATTCTTTGATATCATGGTTTATTTGACCATTCACTTGGTGGAAGAGACAAAATTGTATGGCCCTGCATATATGCGATGGATGTATTCCGTTGAAAGATATATGAAGATTTTTAAAAGGTATGTTAAGAATAGAAGCAGACCAGAGGGTTGTATTGCTGAACGATATTTAGTGGAAGAAGCAATTGAATTTTGCAATTGAATTTAGTAGAAGAAGCAATTGAATGTGGTATTTCAAAATCACGTCACACAGGAAGAACTTTAGAGAAAGGTAGCAGTGGTTGTCAACAAATAGAGGTCCCTAGACCGCAATGGGATCAAGCACGCTTGTATGTCTTACAAAACACCCTTGAAATTGAACCTTATATAAGCATGCACAAAGATATTCTGAAGCGTAGAAATCCTAACAGCGGTGACAATTAGATAACAAAAGAACATAACCAGCGATTCATTGGATGGCTACAAGAACATGTATGTGAACAGTTGGTACAGACGAATAATTTTGTTTCAAAAAAGATTCGATGGTTGTCAAAAGATCCTTGTATTGATGCTTTTTCATACACTTCTTACTTAGTCAATGGATTCACATTTTTTACAAAAGAACATGACGACCAAAGCACAATGCAGAATAGTGGGGTAACTCTTGTTGCTAAATCATTACATATCTCAGTGCAGAGGATAGAAATCCAATATATGCGAATATGTCATACTTTGCAGTCATTGAACACATGTGGGAGTTGGACTACACTAGGTTTCGAGTAGCAGTGTTTGGACGCAAGTGGGTGGATAACAATAGTGGGGTTCAAATTGACGATTTAGGCTTCATAAGGGTCGATTTTAAAAAGGTAGGTTATCAAAATGATTTGTTTATCCTTGCATCACAGGCTCAACAAGTGTTCTACGTCCCAGATCCTGTTAACAAGTCATGGTCAATTGTCTTGCTGTCTAACAAAGTAAATGCTAAAACTGATGAAGAATTAACAGAAGAAGAAGTTAATGTGAAGGACGATCCTTTGAGAAGTGTTGAACACATGTCAATTGCAATACATAATCATCAAAAGCGTATTTGGTTAAATCCATCATTTCATTCCATAAAAGGTCATAAGAAACTTAGTAAGGCTTCTAAAAAAAGAAAAAGGTGCATCTATAACTAAATTTGAATTGATTATATTATATTTTTATGATTTTACTTCTTACTTGTATATAATTATTTAATGTTAACCTTTTTGTTATTGCTTGCAGAGATAACTCATTCAGATAACATAGACAGAGGTTCCCCACATCACTGCGCAGAGGCAAAAAAGAAAAATGGTTGAGGAATTACCAAACTACAGGTAATTTGAAACCATCAATTAATATTACTGATTTTATTGATCTTTTATGCTAATATTAGTAACACTTGTATGTCTTATCACTTATATTTGCATATAAATAGATTGGAATGCAAAAGGGCAACCTATTGACCCTAACAAATCAAAATTTGCACATTTCATTGGATTTGTTACGAGGAGCGCAGTGCCAATTAGTTATTCTGATTGGACAAATGTCCCTAGTAATCTTAAAGAATGCATTTGGGAGCAAGTTGAGGTACACGATTACATTCAATAATTTTATTTGGTTTAGTGTTTGTGTGGTATCTGATATGTTTTTTGAATCCATTGTAGCAAACTTTTGAGGTGAAATCTATCTACAAAGATATTGTTCTTTCATTAGCTAAATGGGATCTTCGTGCATTTTGCACACAGATGAGGAAACATATCTTCGACAAAGATGGAAATCGTGTCCCCCAACCTCTAAAGAAGTATTATAAATTCATCACAGTCACTGATCACTGGATGAACTTTGTCAACCAATCCTGCACAGAAGATTTTAAGGTAATTTGTCTCGGGCTAATACTTCAATTATCATTTCATGTACACATGGTTATTGATTTGGTACATTTTTTAATGCCTAATTTCAGAAAGAAAGTGAGGCTAATGCAATAAGGGCGAAAGGAATGTCGTACAAATACAGGCGATCAACTAAGGGATATGTCCAATTAGAGCAAGATTTGGTATGTAATTTTGTGTCATATGTAACCTTGTAATAGTTTTTTGACTCTTATGTTTTCTTTAACGAGGGCATTTAATCTTAATTTTTGTGTAGATTGCTACATCTAGGTCTAATTTGACCTCAGTCCCTCGACATGTCCTATGAAAAGTTGCTAGGGTCAACAAACAAGGTGGCATTGATGACAAAGGAGTTCAAAAAATGGTTCATGAATTTGTAAGTGGTTATTGTTAATGTGTTAGTATATTCGTTATACATAAAGTTGTATATGAATTCTCCTTTAATGACATGCAAGTTTATGTTATGTTTAATGTAGGAAATCCTTTCAAAGATCACTCCAGACGCTGAGTCTGAATCAACAACCCGAAATAACATACTCTCTCAAGCACTTGGTGTAAGAGAGCATCCACGTCGTGTGAGAGTTGTAGGTTTTGGAGTGACCCAAAAATCTGCATTTGGGTCAACACCATCATGTCCACATCCATCATCTACCAAGTGGCTAAACATGAAGCATTGGGTAGCGCATTTGACCAATGTAGTGACACAGTTGAAGGGGGTCAGGGACTGCCTCATTCATGTTAGGTCAGATGTCGTTCAACCCTACTGTCCCTCCACCACCATGTATGTCACCCCCTTTCAATATTGCTCTTCAAATGCAACCAATGGCAGATATTGGTCGAAAAATGATTGGAGATACACCTTCTACCAGCCATAGAGGTAGCTGCACACCAATTACATCTGTTGACATTGCAGAGGTATTTAAGCTCCACTAAATCATTATTTACCTTTTAATGTTTACTACTTTTGATTTAATTAGAAAAGAATATAACAAACTTGTTTTTGTAGGGTGATCATGACTGTTTGCTATACTTGAACACTCCTTTCACCTGGTCGCAAGAAGAAGAGTATATCATACAGTGGTTAGGGACTCCTTACATAATATGACTCTTCCTCTAGAGCATGGTAAGGTTTCACTAGAGGTAGTGCAATGACATGAGGAGGAGTCTGCATTGCTTATCCCAAATAAACAAGCAAACCTAATTTGTGTGAGAGATGTCATTGGTACTTATGTTGCTTGGCCATTTTCCCTAATCACTTTAAGACCCAATGTATGTATGCAAGCTTCTGTATAGTTTGGAAGACTAGATGTTACAATTAATACATATATATTTCAGGTTGCCCCTTCATCAACTAAAAGGTTAGGGAAAGAGATAGGCTACTCAAAAGAGTCCATTGTTGGTCCATCCAATAAAGGTAGCAGTGCTTGTGTATCATCAAAGATTCTTCAATTGGTAAAAGCCCAAAGTGTTGCATGCTTGGATATGATGAAGCTTTTTGTGAGAAGTGATCAAGTCATTGATACAGCTACAATTCATCTGACAACTCTGCATTGGGGTAAAGAGTTTTATGACATTGTGGGGAAGAAAAACATTTTAGAGGTCATACGTCGACATTGGTTGAGTGCCTCTAGCATTAACATTTATATACAGTAAATTACTTTATAAATTTTGTAATTCTTTAGCAATTTATAACTTTTTGTACATTTCATTGTATAATGCATTTCAATTCTACTTTTACAATACCAGATATTTGTGTGAAGCTTACTTGCATGGGACAAGAATGGCTAATAGATTCTCATTTATATCTCCTTATGAAATGTACAAAAAGCTCAACTCGAACCCACATCAACATATAGCTGAAATGTTGAAGTGTCATATAGGTGAAGATCACTTGATTTTTGCACCTTATAATGTTGGGTAAGTCAATCTGATTGAGACTTTGCTTTATGTTTTATAAATTAGCAGATAACTTTTAATTCTTGTAATATTAATCTTATATTTATACTCTTGATAGGCAACATTGGGTCTTGGTTGCAATCAATACCTCTGACAAGACTATGTATTATATGGATCCTCTACACAATCAGCTGAAGATCAGAACACATATGCAGAACTTATTTATTAAGTAAGCATTCATTTATGTCATGTTAAGTGGTTCAAATGTATCTAAGTTCTTTCATACACCATTGTTAGTGCTCTTGTCACGTATTGAGCAGAGAGGGAAGTGTAGCCCTCTAGGACAAAGATGCATCAAACAAGATGGGTTACTGTATAGGTAACACCATCATAAAATATGTTTTTAATCTATCTTAGTAAATGCTGGTTTATTTGTTTTTATCTTCCACACAGTGTCCAAAGCAAACAAATAATGATGATTGTGGATATTATGTGTGTCTATTCATTGGGGATGCTTTGCATAATGGACAAACTGTAATCCCAGTTAATGTAAGACCCTTACATATACTAACTATCTGTCATATGCTTATTATTTGACTTAATTAATTAATTAATTTTTGTGTTTTATTGTTTTGTATTCAGTACTTTTCAGAGGTGCAGATACCAACTTTTCCTGACAACAGAATTCATCAAGTGCAAAAGGAGTAGTGTGCATATTTGTACCATAGATATTTAAAGGAGACATTAAGCACAATAGATTTGTAGTATTTTTTTACAATACTTAGACAATTTTCTTTCAAGGCATTAGGCAAAAAGTGTAAATATGAGATTATTTTCCTCCTATCAATGTAAACTCTAATTGTAATCTGTACATGTGAATTGTAATTGAATAATGTAATGTGTAATTGCTTTGAAATTCTGGTATATCAGGCTCTATTTGTAATTTATATTCTAATATGGCAGTTTTATTAAAATAATTCAATAAATTTCTTAACTTTGGAGAGTGGTTTACATAAAACTGCTTTGCAAAGTTCACTTGTGAGAGCGGTTCACCGAATAACCGCTCTCAGAACTACCATAAAGAGACCAGTTAAAGGAAACCGCTCTCACAATTGAACTTTGCAGAGCGGTTACGAAAGAACTGCTCTTATAAGTGCAAAATAAGAGAGTGGTTAATTGTGAACTGCTCTTATAAGTGCAAAATAAGAGAGTGGTTAATTGTGAACCACTCTCTTTGGTCCACCTTCTAAGACCGGTTCACTTATAATCGCTCTCCAAAGTGCTATATGAATATAGAGCGGTTACGCAATTAACCGCTCTCTTTAGTTAACTTCTGAGAGTGATTATGCGCGTAACCACTTTCTAAAGTATACATTTCAGAGCGGTTAAACAACCGCTCTCCAAAATTCAAGACATTGCATAGCGCGGGATTTGATAGCACTTATAACCGCTCTCTATGAACAATCGAAACCGCTCTAACATCTCATTTCTGGTGTAGTGTGTGCCCTAACTTAAAAATCCTATTAGATGACTAAAATATGGTGTTTCCCGTGAAAATCTACCCAAATAGTTAAATTTTTAAGTAAATCTATTAGCTTAAACTACCTAAATCAGAAACTAAGTAATATTTGGGGGAAGAATGGTCCCCTTAATATCTTGGATCTTAATGATAAATTCTTTTTGGTTAAATTTGAAAACAAAGAGAATTATAAGCATGCATTATTTGAGGGACCTTGGCTTATCCTAGACCATTATCTTATTGTTTAGAGATGGAGGCCTTTATTTATGCTAAAGGATTATAGCCCTAGAAAGATTGCTACCAGGGTACGCATCTCTGACCTCCTTTTAGAATTGTATAACAAGAAGTTCTGGTGGCAAGTTGGAGCCTGTCTGAGGTTAATGTTAAAAAATTGACCCCATACCACTTTGTTATATAAGGGTATATTTGCCAGAATTTGCAGAGATAGACCTTAGAAAAATACCAATTCCCTCTTTTAAGGTTCTAGGTCAAGAATTCAAAGTAGAATATAAGGGTTTGTATTTTATTTGCTTCAAATATGGAAGGTATAGACATAGCAGGAGAACTACACTGAAATCAATGAATATAGTTATAGTAATAATAATCTTATGACTAGCTATGGGTCCAAGTTAGAAGGGCAACATAGGGAGTCTGATGTCCAAGAGGAAAATGATATAGAGCAAACTCAAGGTAGTTAAAATAGGAGTAATATTAAATAAATTGATCAGTTTAGTCCTTGGATACTAGTAAGAAAACCTTTTAGGAAGAAATTGAGTCACTTCTAATCAAATAGTAATCCTATTAGTAATGGGAAAGGGAAAGAGACATCCTCAAGCTCTTGTTTTGATATCTTAGGTAATTTTGTCCAGAATATTGGTCAAGACAGGTCTTCTGAGCCTCAACAGGATCTTGTGTTCTATGGATCTAAAGAATTAAGTCAGCATGATGTATCTTTTCCTAAGTTGGATTATAAACATAATAATGGTTTGAGGCTTAATCCTCTTAAAAAATGACTAAGAATAAACAACTGCCTAAATATGAGAAATTGGATAAGGACAAAGAGGATAATCTCTAAATAAGAACTCTGAATGATTCATGTAATAATTTGAATAGCCAACAAAGAGATAACCATGATAATGTAGATACCCTGCTTCTAATGAATAGATTTAGAAGGAACTCCAAGATAGGAATGAGTATGTGACAACCACGTCATAATAGTTTCAAACAAAACTAGATTCCTCAAATAATTTTTCAATATAGGGAGTAAACCTAGATCATCACACAAGGACACAAATTCATTCTATTTCTAATTTTTAAACATGCAACAGTGGTTAGATTGGGGAGTTTTTGTGATTTTTAAGAATTTAAACAGAGAATTGAATTATACCCAGAAAACGCAGTAAAAGAAATTAAATTGAAATTGAATTAAATAAATGAATTAAACTATAATTCAAATTAAATCCAGAAACAAAAACGAATCAAGGGAAAACCAATGCAAAACAAAATGAACGCAAGTAAAAACAATTAAAACAAACACGAATTGAACCCAGAAATTGAAGAAAGGCAAACAAAAGCAATCAAAACAAAATCAATTTAAACATAAATGAATTAGAAAAAGAAAAATGAAAAATAAAAAATGACAAACAAAATACAAAAAATGAAATACGAAATACAAAAATGAATTGGAAAATGAAATATGAAAATGAATTGAAGACGAACCCTAGAAAAAATGAAAATGAAAAAATATTGAAAATGAAAAATAAAAATGAATTGAGAGGAAAAAAATGCAGATTAAAATGAATAAACGCAATTGAAACCACAAATCACAGGCATGAACTAGGATTACTATATCGAATTTTCCTAAATCTCAAATGCAAAAGAAATCAATTAATCAATATTACACTCAAGAATAAAACCAAATTCAATCGAATTATGCATACATCAATCTTAATGAAGAATTGCG
The DNA here is from genome assembly GCF_003935025.1 of Abrus precatorius. NCBI lineage: Eukaryota > Viridiplantae > Streptophyta > Magnoliopsida > Fabales > Fabaceae > Abrus > Abrus precatorius. The sequence continues at coordinate 3,534,202 of NW_020874406.1, forward strand.
AGAAAGTAAAAAGACAAACTCGAAGTGATCAATCAATCTTACAATCCACGCTTGAAACAAGATGGTTCGCGAGAAAAGAATAATTGAGAATGTACCAAAATCCGCAAGGAGGCAAGTAAATGGAACGAAAAAGGTTTTCTCTCGAAAGCAGGAAAAAGTCTTACAAAATCCAAAATTATGAAAAGGAGAGGTCAAGAAGTCAACCTTTTGACCCCTATATATACTGGTCTTAAATGAAAACAGAAATAAATAGGCCAAGGCTACCACAAGCAATTATAATAAAATCCCTAAATAAAAACTCTAAATATAAAAGGTATGTTTTAACTCTGAACTTTAAAAATTAATAGAAAATAGCTTCAAACTCCAAACAACACCATTCATATGTCCAAATTGAATCCCAAGAAGGAATCCATTGCAAAAAAGAATCAGCCAAAAAGGAGATCTAAAGAAAAAGTTATGGCTGAAATAGTGGACAAAAGTCAAAATAGAGAAAATATGAAATACAAAGTAAAGATAACAAGTATTCATGAAAACTCCAATTTAGTGCAAGAATTGCAAAAACATGCTAAATGAAATAAATAAAGAGAGAAAAGGTATTTTGGAAGATGCAATAAAACTATAAATGTGTGTACAAAATATGAATCATCAGTATGTTAACTTTGTCCTGAATCTAATTGGTCCTAATCTTTCTTACCATTAGAATTCCCAACACTTGTTAAATAATGCCTATATTGATAGACCCATGATAGTAACCCTTCCATAGAGATAGACATATTGGTTAAGGAAAATCCTATAGCCTTCAAAGATGACCATCTTTTTGTTTATAACAATTGCATAACCCATCATCCTAAGGATGTTGTTACTCCTTTGCTTTAGTCTTTATGAATTTTCTCTTTTGAAATTGTAGGAATACTAGGAGAAGACCTTCTCGAGGTTAATAAATGATCTGATTGTCATTTATATACAAGATTTTATAGCCTTATTTGAACCTAGGATTAGTTTAGAAAAAAGTTGACAAGATTATTAAAAAGATTAACCTATAAGAATCAGTTACGGTGGATGTTGTTGGGTTTTCAAGTGGCATTTGGTGCTACTGGAACTCTAGGAAAATCAAGGCTTTTGTTCTTAAAAAAACTAGATATATTATTCACTTAAAAATTAGTAGTCAAGGTCAGAGTGATTAGATTTTCTCCTTTATTTATGTTAGTCCTTAAGAAAGGCAAAGAGTGAATTGTTGGAGAGAACTAATGGAGTTTAGCTCAACCATAGATGCCAGACCTGTATATTCATATATGTATTATTCCTTTTGAAATCATATATGCTTGTATTGTATGAATTTTCATATGGTAGAATATAAATATGTGAGTTCTATAGTTGCTGAATAAAGAGTCGTGCGTTTGCAGTGTTGAGTGATTGCTTTATTTGATACAATTAGTAGTGGGGGGTTTGTGATTAATCATTAAGTGTTTTGTGTGTGTACTAATATAAGGGTTATAACAGAGCTTTTCATTGGGACTTGATTCTCTAACTCTACTCCTTATTTCTTAGATTTCTCTTCTCAAAGGTTTCTATTTTGTAATACTAAGGAGATCTGAGCCCTTTTTGGTACCATCATTATAGAACTAACTGGATTAGGTTAGGAGATAGGAACAATTGTTTTTTCATAAGGCTATTGTGATTCGTAAACAAAAGAATATGATAGAAGGCTTAAAAAATGATAAGAATGAATGGGAATTTGATCCTTTAAAACTAAAATTCATGACTTTGGATCTTTTGTAGAAATTTTTATTCTGATCCAAATCCTTCTGCTACTTATTTAAACAGTGTAACTTTCTTCCTTTCCTTTAGGGATTATGATAAGGATAAAATTTACTCTAGCTTGTCCATGTATGAATGAGAGCTTCTCTGTTTAGTATTAGAAATTTCAAATCCCCTAGTTCTGATGACTGCATGCTATTTTCTTTAAAAGTTAGTGGCCTTTGTTGGCCCCTATTATATTTAATTTTGTCTTAAGACATTTTCAATGCCATTACTCAAATCCCTAAGTCTGAGAATCCTGAATACATTAAAATTTTCATACCTGTATCTTTGTGTAATGTGAGCTATAAAATTGTTACTAAGCTGTTAATCAATAAAATTAGGGAATCCTTGCGTCGCTTTGTGCCTGTTAACCAAACAAGTTTTATTCCAAGGAGATAGGGCATAGATAATGTCCTCATCCTTCAAGAATTTTTTCATTCCTTCGCCAAAGTAAAGGGTATATGTGGTTATATGATTATTAAAATTGATCTAGAAAAAGCCTATGATAGGCTTAGAAGGGATTTTATTGTTAATACCCTTCAAAACAATTGGTCTAAACTCTGAGTTTGTGAATCTCATCCATCAATGTATCCATTCTGCTTTTATGTTTGTTAACTGGAATAATAATAACATCCATCCTTTTAAGCCTTCTAGAGGTATTAGGCAGAGGGATCTTGTTTCCCCTTATTTTTGTCATATGCATAGAAAGATTGACCCATTTAATTCAGGATAAAATTATAGATCAGGATTGAGTTCCCTTTTCTTTCAATAGTCTTGGTCCCAATATATCTCATTTATTCTTAGATAATATAGTTTTAGTGGCCAAGGCTGACCAACACCAAGCTAATGTCATTCATAATGTCCTTACTGAGTTCTATCTTGCTTTAGGTCTTTCAATTAATAATGGCAAATCCTCCATATTTTCTCTAACAATATTGATCTTGTTCTTTCTTAGGAAATTAGTAATTGTCTTGGTATTAAATCTTCCATATTTTGCTTTGTATGTTTGTCCCCCTTAAGCTCTTTTTCTAAGTAAAATTACCATCAAAGTCCTAAACATGCTTTGAAATTTTTCAACCATGATGTCATGTTGTTAGGACTTAGTACTTGCCTTAACTTGTTTTTAACTTTTTGATTACTTGAGCCTAGTTCCCTCCTCATAATGGCTCCAATTAATGGTTGATTTGAAAAGGTTTAGCGTTGGTTTAACTAGATAAGTTAGTAAGGGATAGCACATAAACTTAAGTTCACATCCTTGCATCATAGTTTGGAGTTTTGATAAACTCAAGCTCTTCTCTCATTGGCTTATCAATCTAGCTGAGCTCATGCTTCAATTATATTTACTTAGCTTTTCTTTCAAGTGGATTTAGCCATGCAAATGAATTATAATTTGAAGCCTTGAAATTTTGACAATTTTGTTTCCAAATTGGACCAAATTCATATAATTTGTTAGTTGATTTTGTAAGACTTTTGGTGAATTTTTTCTTTGAATTTTTAGGCACCCTATGCTCTTTCACTAAGCTAAATGTCATAAAAATTTTAATTTTCTTTTTCTAATCATGAACTTATAGAAAATGGAGTGACACTCTAGGCCTATTTTAAATTATTTTTATTTTTAGCCAATTTTATAACTTGTATTTAAATTTCTATTTTTGTTTTTATACAACTAAATATAATCTTAGTATACTTTATTTTAGATAATTAAGAATCAACTAAGGTGATTTAGAAAAATAATTTTCACTTCTAACTAGATCACACTATGTTTGCATTTGACAATTTTTCCTTAATTACTTGATTATGGGTTAATTTCATTTATTGTATTTCAATTTTTAAATTGTTATCTATTTTTTATTTATAATTTAATTGAATTAATAGATGTTCTAATTAATAAAGATTAATAAAAATTTGGGATGTTACCCTTGAAGTATTTAAAGGGTCAAAATAAGCTTAACCAAAGACATGTTAAGTGGGTGGAATTCATTAAGCAGTTTTCCTATGTAATGAAAATTAAATCTTAGAAAATATTAGAATCTCAACTTAGGGTATGTTTGGATTTCATGTTTAGGAGGGAAATGGAAGGGTTAGTGAAGTTTAACCTTAATTTGGAAGTTACTTAATTAAGAGGAGAATAGTTAGAAAGTTTTTTTAAATCCTTCAAAACTCTCGTAATGTTAGTTTAAAAAAAAAAAAGAATTCTAGAGTAGATGGAGGAAAAAAATAACTTTAGAAAAAATTATTATTAAAAAAAATCTTATGCTAAATATATCTCTAAAATTTCAATTTTAAAATTATATAACATGATCATGTCATGATAAAGTTTTATAGTTGTTATATAGATAAAATATTATTAATTCACCTAAAATAATATTTTTTATCTCTTAAAATAACTTAAACAAATCCTGTTAAAATATGTTAAAAAGAAATTATCTAATTTGTTTAGGTTTGATTAATTTTCAATTTTCTTAATGTGTATTTATGAGTATATGTTAAAAAGTTAAAAATAAATGACTTTTTTTATTAAAAAAATTAGCTATTATCTCAATATCATAAAAAAATTAATATATACTTTTTATGATTATTCTTTTGCGCTAAACCCCGCATATCTTCCACACAAGACGCTTCTTATAATAATTTAAAATATTTAATATAATATATTTAATAATTCTTAATATATGTCATTTGACACACCTTAAACAAAATTAATTAATTTATGTTTGCAAAATTAATGAACCTAACAAAATAATTTTATAAATGAGTACTAAAATAAATTAAATATGCGAATAAACACCAAACTTGTCATGTTTTCACAACTTCAATAAGAATTCACACCTTCCATCACAACGCGTGATCCCTGTGTCTAGCGAAACTTCACCAGTCCAGCCTTCAATATTTGAAAGCAAAAACTTGGAAAGATGACTTTGAAATGCATTTTGACTATTGAAAATCCTATCTTTAATAACACAAATACATGTGTGTGTGTGTGTGCATATTATGTAAACAGGGAAAGATGGGTTCCTTGATTTACTGCGAAAAACAAAATTCAACACAAAAAACAAAGCATGGACTAAGTCAAGTTAGAAAAAGTAAATATAACTCACATTCACATATATTGAATACCATATGAAAAATCCATCAAACAAAACAAATAACCGTTGATCGTTTAGTAAACAGTGGGGAAAAAATATCATCGTAAGTGTTTTTGTCTTCTTTTAATACTTCATTTTCTATTATTTTATTGCACCAATCATCTTTGTTGAGTCCGCCATCACAGTCCCAACTTCTTTTAATCATTGCATCTTGCTGTATTTAGTTATTTAAATATGTATATTTTTAATTTAACATTATTTAATATAATGAAATACTTATTAGTTTAAATAAATTATAACTTAGTAACAATGATTTTAAAGTGCAAAAAAGAAATAATATTTAGTGTGAACCTCTTTGTGCTATTTGTTTGGACTGTAATAAAAATTCAAAGTGGATAGATTTGTCTGACTCAAACAAGGGAGTAACATACAAAAGTTTCAAACCAAACCCTTAATCGTTTTACACAGATTTTCCGAGGTTTGTTGATAAATCTCCAACACAACCAGATCAATTTATCTGCATATCTATTACCATTATTTTAAATCCTAACATTATTAAATATCACGTGTCTCGCATCATACATAAATCAAATAATTCAGAAGGAAGTATAGGAAATCAAACGGATAAGTTAAATGCCCAAAGTTTTTTAATCATTAATACCGTAAGATAACAGGTTAATGAAAAGTAGTCATATTTATCAAAAATAAATCTAAAAAATATCTGTACGAATTCTTTGACTTCAATTTTCTATTTATGGGTTTGGCATACACTTTCCCGTACACGCCATTCAGAGATCGCCGCCAGGTAACCGGCAACAAAAATTCCATATTTTAATGAAGAAAAATTCGTGTTTTCAAGTCCCTATTAATGTGTACTATTCAATATCTGTTTCTTAATTATAATATTAAAAAATATAACCATTGCAAGTTAACAATAGTATTTTTTATTTAAAGTGATAAATTTGTAGATGTGATAATTTGTTTTATCAGAATAAACATATTTGTATTCTTAAAATATAATATTCAATTTGTTTAGTAATAACCAAAGAGATGAAAATAAGTTTGACTAAATTTTATATAAATAAATTTTTTTTTTTAATAATTTTAAATCTTATCTGTTATGAATTTTTATTAAGCATCTTTTAAAAAAATTATTTTACTTTATTAGTTTTTTTACTAATTTATTTTATATTCAAATTTTTAATAGATCATTAAACTATTTTATAAACAAGTTATTAAACTATTTAGATAGATATGTCTTTGTAGAAGATATAAGACATATATAAAAAAATAATTTAACACCTTAAATATGTATAATAAAATTACAAATTTTTATTTTATCAAAATACTTAATCGAGACAGTACAAATACAAATTGACATTATGTATACAACAAATCAAACAACAATAACGCAAAAGACTTTAGCAAGCATAATAATCTCTCAAAAAGTATATATAATAAAGATACTTACAAATTCCAAAAAAAAAAATTAAGATTCATAATTTAAGATTTTATTTATTTTAAAATTTAATTTATTTAATATAATATTATATTATAATTTTGATATAAAATTATTTAATATATTAAAAAATTTTAAGTTTTAAATAGATCATTTTAATAAATTTAATAAATTTTATTTTTTAAGTTTAAATCTGATATTTTTAATTAATTACATTTTTTAAAAATTTAAATTAAGTCTAATATTTAAATAGGTCTAAATTTTAGAAAACTAAATCGTAAACCTAACCTATTTTCATTTTTAATATCTCGAATCATAATCAATATAATATATTTAATTATGAGGCAAAAGTTTTTATTACTCGAATTTAATAAATTGCACCCAAAAATAAATTGCACATGGGATGACTTTATAAATGTTACAAGACTTATGGCCAACTGGTCAAGTACCGGAGAAAAATAAGAATTATTTAGACAAAAATGTCCATTTTAAATAAATATTAAATATTGATTAATTTATTTAATTAGATTATATATTTTTATTGTTAAAATTAACAACTAATATTATTCGTATCATAAAAAGTGCCGATACTGGAAAAAGTATAACAAAACTAAAATTTCATAATATATAACATATCTAAGTAATGAACAAATTTTTATTATGACCCAACAGACCTCCATAGAGATGATTTTGACCATTTGATTTAATCGGTTGAGTAGCTGCGTGCAACAATGCGAAATAAAAATAAAAATCACGATGATTTAAAAAAGAATATTATATTTTAATTTTTAGAATGTTAAACATGGATACGGTAGGGATTTTAAAATTGTTTTCACTGTAACATTGTCAACAAAAATTCGTCAATTTACAGTTTGTTTTGTAGTAATTTAGACAAAATTGGAAGCAGACACAGTCAAAACGACAAGATCAACAACCAACCCACCTACCTAATTGCAAGAAAATCAAATCACAGAGCAGCTCTGTGATTTCTCTCCAGAAGTCCCTCCATGATCACCTTTTTCTTGTACTCCTCCGAATCCAGATCCACGCCGTTTGATTTCATCGTCGTATTAGGATCACCATCGTCGTTTTCATTATCGCTCTTCTTGAAACGCGGAATAAAGTACAACCACGCGGAAGTGCAGAGGATGGCACATAAACGACCCCAAAATATCATTATCAGCAAGGTCACCGCAAGCACGGACATGCCAACGACAGAGTCGTACGATCTCCTCGCGTTTTTGTGCTTCTTGCTTGTCGTTTGGCTTTGCATTGATGACGACACTCGCCGCGCCTGCCGTTTTACTTGAGGTGGAGAAGCTCTACCTTGTTGACGCGTATCCTCTACATTGTTGGGACCATGCCTCGTCTGGAACACAACATCACGAATAAGAACAGGTTCATCCAACTCATCGAAACTGAAATCGCCAGTGTGAGCGTACACAATACCAAAAAAATTAATACTTTAAAAAGTATATATCCCTTTTATTAAAATTACGACGCACTTACATATGTTTAATTCTTATTTTGAAAATTTTTAGGTAAAAATAGAGAACTATGGCCAAATAATTTTAAAGTATTTTAAAAATAAAAAAATATTGTGAACATAATTGATAAAGAAAAGTTTAGGAGTATAATAAATAAAATTAACTTTAAAAAGATATTTTTAGGATAAATATATATCTTAAAAACAGATATAGTATACATATATTTAAACTAAGTCAATTTATAGATATTTAGATAAAAGAAATGATAGATAAATAATACCTGAGAGGGTGTATAATAGGGTGTGGCGGGAGGCGGTGGATGATTGGTTCCCGGAGCTTGAGAATTGAGATGAAGAGTTGACTTTGACCTGGACTTGGAGTAATGAGCTTGATCAGATATTGAGGCTTCAAGCGGCACCGTTTTGTAAGCTGAATTCTTGTTGAGTCGAATCCTTCGCCACGAAAACCAGCTAGTTTTCTTCTTTTTCTTCTTTGAAATAAGATCAGATCCTTTGGTGGTTGATTCCATGGCAAGGGAGGGCCCAAAGCAGCAGAGAAAAATAGAGGTTTTGGGTTTTGATGGAGTTGTGTTTCTGGGCTTGGCCATGGAAGAGAGGGTGAGAGATTAGGAAAATTAATAAGGGGTGAACATGAACATGAACATGATCACGATGATGGAGAATTTTTGAGACTCGAATGGTTGGCTTAGTCGCTAGTGATGATGTTGTAATTGAAAGCATGATTATAATAATAATGGGGTAGGGTATAGGAAATGGTTTTGTTGAATGTGTGCATTTGTTTTATTTTAATTTTGATGCATATTAAAGTTATGGTTTGGAGAGAAGACTTGGACTTTGTCCCTTCTCAGTCTCCAACCCTTCCTTCCTCACACGTTTACACCTTCCTCACGTTTCCACTTCAATTTATATATTTGGAGGCTTTTTCAAGGTACTTGTAGTTTACGTGCATGCCTGTTGCATATACACACAATAAATTGAACTAAATGAAAACAATAACCAAGAATAAGAATAAACTGAGAGGGAATGAAAACGTCACTACTCACATTTTACCTCAAGGAGATATAACCATGCATATTCAATTAGTTACGTGTAGGCTTGACGAGAATGAAGAAATGACTTGTTTATGTATGATAGAGTTATTAGTAATTGGTGGGGATCAGGTGAAATTTTTGAATTGAGGACCACTCATGTTTTATTTTAACCTATCATGTGTATTAACATTTCAGACGTATGCACCCGTATTACGATTTTAAAACGTACAATTTTAAATTATTTTACCCTTTATTCTTGTAATTTTTAATTACTGAATGAATAAAATATTAAATATTTTTATTTGATATTTATTTATTAGAGACATAACTAAAAATGATGTTCAATAAAACTCTTTTTTTTTTATATATATATCACAAGTATCTTCTATTAAAAGTAATTATGTTCGAGTTATGTAGAATTGGGCGTGAAACATGTTTTATTTCTTATAATCAAATTTCTTTCACCGTGAAAGAAAATAAGTTCTTTACGCAAGCCTATTAAGATTTTAAAATCAATAATTTCAAAATTATTTTACGTTTTATTCTTATGATTTTCAATTATTAAATGAATAAAATGTTAAATATTTGTTATCTTTTCAAAATAATTAATATATTTTCTATTTGATATTTATTTATTGGAAAAATAAATAAAATAATATACAACAATTAAATTTTTTCTTCTAAATCATAAATATCTTTTATTAAAAATAATTCTATTCAAGTTAAGTATCTAAGACCACAACAAAAATCTCTCTCTTAATATTTAAAATTATGCGTAAAACATGTTTTATTTCTTGTAACTGATATGTAATAAGATTTTAAAACTAACAGTTTAAAAATTATTTTACCTTTTATTCTTATAATTTTTAATTATTAAATGAATAAAATATTAAATATTTTTTTTATCTTTCAAAATAATTAATATATTTTATTTGATATTTATTTATTAAAAAGATAACTAAAATGATATATAATAATCAATTTTTTTGGAAGTAATTTTATTAGAGTCACCATAGCAAAACTCTCTCTTTTAATATTTAAAATTATGCGTGAAACATATTTTATTTCTTGTAATTAAATTTTTTTTACTGTAGAGGAAAATAATGTCTTATTCATTACGTATAATTTCTAAATTAATTTTTCATTTATAATTAATCATAATTTATAAGACAATTTAACATATAGTTTCACGTGTAAATGGAGTTGGTAACGAAAATCACAAAAAGAGTATAGTATTATCAATTATGCAAACAAAAATTGCGTTGGCAAATTTATTGTAGTTAGATCCAACATAAATTTATAAAAGAAAAAGCTTACCTATATTAATTAAAACATTCGTTTTGTGTGTATGATAAAGAAAGGCGACTATAGTATATATATATATACAAGGGTTTCTTTCGGTTAGTTAACAAGCGGATTAAATTAAAACATTATTATAAAATCATGTTAGTTTCAAACTTCGAGAGCAATCAAACGAAGAATAGCCTCATTTAAATTTAAATACGACGAGACAGAGACAGAAAAATATATATAAAAAAGAAAATGACACCAATTTTTCTTAAAATCTGATTGTTGTTGAGATATTCAATATTGAACACCATATCTAATTCTTATTTCCTGTCAAACCTTTAAAACAGAAGACCCTACATGTTAGAATGGTGGTTTGGACATTAGAAATGTGCAATACTTTAACTGGATGCTTCTTGATAAATGGTTGTGGTGAGGCGTTAATTGTTTTAGTTTATTGCGGGTGCAGGTATTAGAAGTTAAGTATTGCATATTAGCTTCTTTTATTCAGCGTTCATTAGTCCACAACAGATATTTTTTGTGGTGGTGTGATTTGCTGGAGGTTATTCATAAAAAAAATTCATGGCTAGATGAGAAGTTGGATAGGAGTATAGATGCAGGTTTACATACTCTTTTTGGAGAGATAAGTGGGTAGGTAGGGTGTGATTATATTAGGCATTTCCGTAATTGTTTGCCGTGGTGAGGAATGTTGAATCTTGTGTATTAGAGAATAGTTTTAATGATAGCACTAGGTAGGTTTGGGATGTTAGTTGACAAAGAAGACTCTTTCAATATGAGATCTCAATCTTTAACCTTTTGTTGGAGCTTGTGAATGGAGTTTCTATTAAGGTATTATAAGAAGATAAATGGGTATAGAGGGCAGATTCTTCATATTATTATTCAGTATAATTTGCGTATTCATGGCGATTTGAACTTTTTGGTGGTCCTAATAATGTAGATTAGTGTACAGTGAACGCCTTGCAAAGGTTATGGAGAGGGAAGGTCTCTCTTAAATGTCTAGTATTTTCTTGGCAATTGTTGTTCATTACACTTTCTTGTAAAGGTTTGCTGATTGATCGTGGTGTTTAAATTGATGATATAACTTGTTGCTTCTGTCATGGTTTGGAGGAACTCAAACTCATTTGTTGTTAACGTGCTTAGTTTCATATCAAATCTAGTACTTTACTTGCGTTAGCTTAGATTCTCACTGGTTTTACCTTCAAATTTATAAATTCACTTGCTTTCTTGGATTGGTGTTAGTTGTAGTAAAAGAGAAGGAATATGTTTATTAATTATTTGGGTAAGTATAATGTGCCAATGGTGTTTTGGATAAGAGGGAAGTCCTAGATTTTATTATTTTGAAGTCCTAAAAATGACTATCACTTGTTAGTAAGGGAGAAGCTATTTTATTAACTAATTAGTATTTGAACCTACGAAATTGCATTCGTCTTAGCTACGTATAAGTATGTTTTTACTTTTTATTTTTCTAAGTAAATATTAATTTTTTTCTCTATGTATATGAGTTTTGAGTTCTCCTTGAACTTTCTCTAATATTATATGTTTTACCTATAAAAAAAAAAAGGGCCCTACATGTTTCCACAAAAAAGTTTATTCTAAGTTGAGATCAATTTGAAGGAACGACTACCATAAATTCATATATGTAGTATCTCCTTACACTAGTGTAAGTTTAAAATTTTTTACACTTTTTATTTAACTTACATCTAACAGATTATAATTTATTACTTTTACTAATCAAATGTAAAATTTTTTAGATTTACACTTGTGTGAGAAGATCTTTTCTGATATATATATACATATACATACATTCATTGAGAAAAAGGTTATTAAAATAAGTTAATATATTAATTTCTATGAAAATTGCAATACTTTTAATCTTTCCTTATTTAATGTTAATTCCACTAGTATTAATTATCCTAATAAATTTTATTATTAAATTTATAATTTAAGTAATTAATTAAAAAATAAAATTTAATAAATAAATATTTGAATAACTGGATATCAAAATACACTCTTAAGTTGTGTTTAGATAGATAATTATAAATTTTAGAGAATTTAAATTATATTATTTAAATTTTTATTATTTTAAAATAAAGTAATTAAGATTTCCTCCATTTCAAATAGTTTTATTTAGATACAATAATTAAATTAACTGTTTAAAAAATATAAAATTATTGTTGTATTTAACAAAATTAATTAAAAATATTTAATTTTTTTTTTTGTAAAAATATTTAATTTAAATTATTAAATTATTTACAATCAAATTAAAATATGAATAGAACACATGATAAATGAAATAGATAATGTCAAATTCTCACTCTTTTACTAAGACTTATAATTTTTTAATTTTAATCTATTAAAAATTCTCATTAAAATTTTTAGAATTTTAAGTTCTTTAAAATTCAATATCCAAACAACAAATTTTAAATCATAAGATTATAAATTCTTTTAAAAATTAAATTACTCACTTAAATATCTCTTTTAAACATACTCTTAGTTCTCATTCTTTTCATAAATTTTTTCTGACTAACTAATTTTTTTTAGAATTATTATATATCCTTATCATCCATAAGATCCTATTTTAATGAAACAAATACAAGATTTGGAATATTTTTTCATTATTTTTTATTTATTTATAGGTTGCAGTATAGTTGAAGTTTACAATGAACAGTTCAAATTTATAAGGCAAAGTTGCACAATTAATTCTTAAGAAGGCTCTTTCTCAAATTTGTATGACTTTTCAATTGCTCAATAAGATCAATCATCTTGAAAACGCGTAGTCCAACTTGAATATTTTCAAGCATTGTAGACCTGAACAAAGTCTTAGATAACTAGTATCAAGTCGTCCTGCTCTGAACACTACACTTCTTCTTAAGATGTATAATGGTTTGTTGTGGATCTATAACCACATGTTGTTGTTAGATTATTTTAATAATCTTGTTATAGTGGCCTATGTAACTTATAGCATGACTTTAATTAATGATTTAATGTGATGGTGGTTAAATATAAAATAGAGTCATTGAGGGTATGATTGTAAATACAATTATAAGGAAACCCTCCCCTCTCCCTTCATATAAATTAAAGAGCGGTTACCAAATGAGGGTTACGGCATTTCTTATTTTCTCACTTTTCACTCACGGTAAACGCATAAAGGAACCTTCTCTCAACCATCCGAGAGGAGCTGAAAGAGGAAGAAAGAGTTGGGAAAAATACAAAGAAATCAACAACATCAAAGAGTGAGGTAACATCAAAGAACAATGGATTCAGGTTAGTGCTCTCTAAACCCTTAATTGTGTGAGAACCATATATTGTGTTGTGAGAGTAACGTAATTCAAGATTTAAAAAGGGAAAAGGTAATTTCATAATAGTCATTGCATAATAGAAATTACATAATGGATTAAAGAAAATTTTTAACAGTTGGTATCAGAGCTAGGTTGTCAATTTCGTTGATTCTCCATAAGAGATCGGTTCTCCATTAAAGTTTTTCCCAAATTACATGAACCCTAGGTATTTTATATGATGGATTGGCATTATTTTGATGTTGAATAATTGCTTTGGATTCAATAATTGAAAACCCTAAGGTTTTGAAAGTTAGAAACATTGGATTTGAATCTGTAATATGAGCAGGGCCATGTATCAGTGAGCAGGGCCATGCATCAGGGAGCAGGGCCACGCATCAGGAAAAAGCACGGCCTTGCATATTATAAGCACGGCCGTGCATAGGAATTTTACGGCAGAATAAGGAATATAATTCATAAAATATATAGATAATTTTAGAATTATATCAAAGTGAATTTTACTCACCAAAGTGATTAAATTCTCAAGTTAATTAATTTTAAATTACATTATCATAATAAGAACTTCACAATTTAGTGCTTAATTTTAAGGGTAGCTTGTTAGTCACCAAAGTGACCTAGCTTTAAAAATTCTTTAAGCATTTAATTGTGTGTTATAAATTGTTCAAAATTATTTGATGTTATATGGTAACATAAAGGGTGAACAATTTAGCTCATTAATTATAACGCTAGGAGATCACCCAAAGGTGGATCATTGCATATAATTAATGACATTAAGGAGACATGTAAGCACTTCATAATATGTTTATATATCCAAAGATGACTTGCATATTGGTTTAAGTGACTGGTTGTCAATTAAAGTTGTTTATTAGCATCATTATAGATAAATTGTGTATTTACGCATTACCCAAAGGTAAACTTAGATGCATAATTGATGACAGTTGACTGTCCGAATCCATTAAGTTTATTCAAAGCATAAATGTTTAAGCATGTGTTAAATATTTCAGTCTCTATGAATGCGTATGGCATGAGCAATGGCGTAGTCAAGTTTAATGGGCTTAATTATGATGATTGGGCTGAACAAGTTTGTTTCCAGCTAGGTGTTATGGACTTAGACCTAGCAATCAATATGGAACAAGAGCCTGCAGCCATCATAGAGACCAGTATTGAAGAGGAAAGAACTCTTCGTGAGGCTTGGGAAAGGTCGAATAAGCTGGGCTTAAGCTTGCTGAAGATGACTATGGCTGAAAATGTGAAACCATCAATGCCAAAGACTGAAAATGATTAGGAATTTATGGCAAAGGTAAAAAAGTATGCACAATCGGACATTACTGACAAGTTCATTACAGGCACCCTGTTGACTGAGCTAACTACTAAGAAGTTTTATTGGTCACGGCCCATTTATGACCATGTGACTGACATGATCAATCAAGCGGTAAAGTTGAAATCAATGGGCATGGAGGTAAAGGAATTCTTTCTAGTACAGTTCATTTTAAACTCCCTCCCTCCTGATTTTGGTCAGTTCCAGGTGAATTACAATACTATTAAGGATAAATGGAACATACAGGAAATTAAGGCCATGCTGGTTCAGGAGGAAGGGAGGCTGAAGAAGATGAAAGAACACTCCGTCCATCTCACATTTCATGAAGGGGCTAGTAGTAGCAAGGCTAAGCCAGGTAAGAAGGATAACAAGGACAAGAAGGATAAGGCCTCATTAAAGATTCGTGAAGGCCGAATCCAGAAAGGCCAGAGGTGCTTCTTCTGCAAGAAGACTGGTCACTTCAAGAAAGATTGTCCAAAGAGAAAGGTTTGGTTTGAAAGAAAAGGTATATATTATGTTTCAGTATTCTTTGAATCAAATCTTATTGAGGTACCTTAAAATACCTGGTGGTTAGATTCTGGTGCAACTACTCATGTGTCACATGTAATACAGGGATTTCTTTTGATCCAGCCCATAAGCAGAACTGAAAAGTTCTTGTACATGGGAAACAGAATGAAGGCACGGATAGAAGGAATAGGGACTTACAAATTGATCTTGCATACTGGTTGTTGCATAGATCTAGAAAAGTGTCTTTATGTTTCTGAATGTGCTAGAAATTTAGTTTCTGTTGCAAAGTTGGACGAATTTGGTTTTAATTTTAAGATTGGAAACAATACCTTTTCTTTGTATAAACACTCGTACTATTTTGGATCTGGTACATTAATTGATGGTTTATATCGTTTTAATCTTAATGTTAAATTTGCTAAATCTTTGTTTCATGTTGAGAGTACTATTCGTAGTAATTTGAATATGCGTAATGAATGCTCTACTTTCTTGTGGCATCAAAGGTCAGGTCACATATCCAAAGAAAGGATGATGAGGTTAATGAAAAGTGAAATTTTACCTCAATTAGATTTTGTTGACTGGGATGTATGTGTGGATTGTATTAAAGGAAAACAAACTAAAAACACATCAAAGAATCCAGGCACAAGAAGCAGTCAACTCTTAGAGTTGATACACACTGATATTTGTGGTCCGTTTGACATCCCATCTTGGGGTGGTGAAAGATATTTCATTACCTTCATTGATGACTACTCACGTTATTGTTATCTGTATGTGTTGCATGAAAAATCTCAATCAGTGGATGTCTTATAGGTATTCATTGATGAGGTGGAAAGACAATTGGATAGAAAGGTAAAGGTTGTGAGGTCAGATAGAGGTGGTGAATATTATGAAAAATCTGATGAAAGTGGACAATGTCCAGGTCTATTTGCAAAACTTTTGGAAAGTTGAGGCATATGTGCAAAGTATACTATGCCTGGTACGCCACAACAAAATGGTGTGGCTGAAAGGCGGAATCGTACTATCATGGAAATGGTTAGGAGTATGTTGAGTTACAATTATGTACCTATGTCTTTGTGGATGTACGCATTAAAGATCGCTGCGTATCTGCTTAATAGAGTTCCTAGTAAGGCAGTTCCAAAGACTCCTTATGAATTATGGACAGGAAAGAAACCCAATTTAAGACATCTTCATGTCTGGGGTTGTCCAGCAGAAGTAAGAGTGTATAATCCACATGAAAAGAAGCTTGATGCTAGAACCATAAATGGTTATTTCATCGGCTATCCTGAAAAATTAAAGGGGTACAGATTCTACTGTCCTAACCATAGTATGAGAATAGTTGAGTCTAGAAATGCAAGGTTCATTGAAAATGGTCAGTTTAGTGGGAGTAGTGAAACACGAAAGGTGGAAATTAAAGAGACACGTGCGGAAACTCCTGTAATTAGTGTCTCTTCTCCAGTTGTTGTTCCTCTTGTTGTATCACGGTCACACAACATAAGGAGACAACAAATTAATGTTCCAAACCCACAAGAACATCATATAGTAATTATATTTCCTTTTGATTTTCTTAAAGATAAAGGGGTTAAAAACACAATTTCAAGTGAAATCAAGTTCTTAAATGTCTAAATACTAGCTAGAATTTATACAAAATAGACACTTAACAAAGTTATCTAAGATGTTAGAGACTATGATTGGAAATAAAATTACATGGGTTTTGTAGAGCATTGAAAAAAAGGGAATCCATACACATTTGATTAATTTTCATCAAGTATTGAGGTAGAAACCCCAATCCTATGTATGTTTATATTTTAAGATGATGTATTTGGTGTGCCAAGTATAAAATTTATTGCTTGTGTATGTAAGAGCTGTGTTTTTGACTATTTTATGTGAGTTTCAAATTGGTTTTGAATTTTGTTGTTCAAGTGTTGAATTTAATTTGGTTGTACATTATGAAATTTGTGGTTTGTCCTTGGTCATGGTTAATCCTTATTTTTCTTTCATGTTTACTCCAATTAATGGAATTTGGAATTTCTTGTGAGTTTTTCACAAGATAGGGTGTTTGTGGGGCCTGGTCTAAGGAATTTTTTCCCCTCAAGATCTTATGTCAATTTTACTCTTCAGTATTCACTTAAGTAATAAAGTAGAATTAAAATGAGTGGATGTAAATTGAAATTAATTGTCCACTATTGTCTTATAAGATTGTTTTGCTACGTCTTGATGTAGTATTGTTAATCTAAACCATAAATTTATTTGCTCTAACTAATGCATGTAGACTACAAAGGTCCTCTTTCATGTAAGCTCAACTTCAAATTTATACCAAAGCATTCCTTCGATATATATATTTTTTTACGTTTTAAGTTTGAATTTAAATAATTTTTTCAATGTTTGGTCATTGACCACCCTTTTCGAGATGGAGAAAGGCTTTTGTAGTTTCATCGTTATATTGCTTAAATAAATATGTTGCATTACATTGATAGATGCCTTGCCACTTACTATGATAAATATTTTGGGGCATGTTTGTAGTGCAATAGCCAATGGTATTGGTCAATGGTTACATAGCATTGGCAGCAAATACTAAAATAAATAAATAAATCTATTTTATTATAGTAACCAATATGAATAATAGTAACAACGAGACCCAATTGCTTTTAAATTTTTTGTAGTTTAAAGTTATTGATGAAATTTTTGTTTTTTTGGACATAAAAAATAATTTTGCGAACCTTTTTTATTGTAACAAAATGCTTAAAAATATTAGATATTCTTCTAATTTTGATCTAAAATTTTTTATACATATTTTTGACACTATTAAGCACATTATGTTCAACATACCTTCCAATTTGATATTATTTAATTAATTAAAAAATTTGTGTTCTATTATGTGCATATGATTAATTATTGTGATTATGTCATATTGCCATTGATGAATCCATATTTTTACTAGTATTTTACTATAGTTTTAACCCATTTAATAAGGAAAATATGTTAGAAAAAGCAGAAAAAGTCATAAAAATATAATGATTAAAGATTTTATTTAAATACATAATTGTTTTAGAATTTGTGAATTTTTTGTGTAGAATTTAAGAATTTTATCATGTTTTTTAGAAAAAGCTGAGCCAAGTGCATGAAGATGGAAGATCAATGGAAGGATAGAGGAAAAGTAGCAATTCTGGACTCAAAGAACAAGATTAATGGAATGAAAGCTGGGCGTGATCACTATTATTAGTGAAAGTGATCGTTACAGAGCATAAATGAGGAATATAGTCTGTGTGTGGTCACTCTTACCAGCGAAAGTGAGTGTTCCAAAGAGTCTCTCAGAAGAACACACAGGGCGTTATCACTCTTGCTGGCAAGACTGAGTGTTCCAGAGAACCTCAATCTCAGCAAACATCAGCGTGACCACTCTCGTTGGCGAAAGTGAGTATTCCAGAGAAGACTTAATTTTAGCGAGAAGTGCATAACCACTTTTATTGGCAAAAGTGGATGTTCCAGAGAGTCCTCAATTTGGCGAGTTGTGCGTGATCACTCTTGCTCTCGAAAGTAATCACGCACACTCCTCGACCTCCTGCATTGTTACTCTTATCAGGAAAAGTGAATGTTCCAGTCTTCCAGAAACTACATGAGCCTCTGCGTGGCCACTCTTATGAAGCAAAGTGACAACGCCCAAAGTCGGGAAAATCTATAAGTTGTAGAAATGCTCAGATTTTAGGATCTTTTGTTCATTTTTCATTTTCACTTAGTTTCTGGGTGTGGAGAGAGTCTGAGAGAGAGATTGGGGACGAACACTTTCTTTCTTTGCTGCAATAGCTGTGTAATTTCTTCATAGTTAGGCATTGTAGATCTAAAACGAACATGTTGAATTGATTATGGATCTGGATTTCAAGTTTTGGAATGGATTGAGTGGTTGATTCTGCACTTTATGTAGTAATTGAATGGAAATTTGATTAACTAATTTTAGAGGAACTTATGTCAATGGAAATTGAATTTGTTCTTCATATCTGAACTAATCACCAAGATTATAGCTTTCTTAGGGATAAGAGAACTTGATCTTGCAATCCTATGGTTTCTCACACTTAAAGCAACATTGAATAGAACCAGATCTAATGAGTTAGAGTGATTTAATTGAATGTTAGGTTCACTGAGTTAAGGAATTAACCTCTGAATAATACAACGTGAACTTGATTGTCATTCTTTCCAATTACTTGTAAGTTCAAAACTTTATTGATTCAACGTTAAGCTATGGTTTCTACCTCTGTTTTCTCACATTTGCTTGTTTGTTGTTCTGTTTTTCTTTTGATTTTAACATTGCCAATTTTAATTCTAAACACTCTCTGAAATTCATGAAGCTCAACTAATTGTGGCATTGTGAAGTGGTAATTGAACACTTTTATTCTCTGAGATCGATACTTGGGACTCTAATACAGTTCTATCAATTTTTATAACTTGTTACGTCAACACTAGTACACTTGCTAGTTAATTCAACTTCTCTTCTGAAGTGTGACAAGTTTTTGGTGCAGTTGTCAGGAAATATTGTTTTTAATATCATTAGTAACAAGAAAATAACTAGATTGAGCATTTTTCTTTTGTTGTTTTGCTTCCAAATTTTTCTGCATATTGTCTAATTTTTCTGCATAACTTTTTTTCTTTCTGCATTTTGTGTAGTTTTCTGCATAAATTTTTTGTATTCTTTTGCATTTCCTATGTAACACCTTAATTTTAAATTTCTGAATAAATATGTTTTTGCAAGGTTCAGAGTAGTAAAAATTTTTCATTCAGATAATTGTTCAAGCACAATTTCATAAAACGTTTCAAATAAGAAATTAGAGTGCAGTTTGCATCATTACTTGCTACAGGACTTAAATATACATCAGATTTTCAGAATAAATTTCTAAGTCCTATAGCAGTTTCATCCTTCCTTCCTTCAAGGGCCCCCGGTGCTGATCGTCTTGGTTACCTGAAAAATAAACGTAAGGGTGAGTCCTTTACACTAGTATAAACACACAAAATTAGACTCACCTGACTCATTATACATAAATTCTAATCATATTAGGGGCATACGTCAATGACCATCATGCATCTAAATTCTCAATCACAATAGGTGCGCTCACTGCACCAATTACAAATCCACACATTTACACAAATACATGTGCACTCACTGTACGTAGCCACGCTCACTGTGGCACTGTGATCACAGATTCCTGATGCCCTTGACCACATGGACTTACTCAGTTATACTATGGATGGTCGCCCGAATAGCTCTCGCTTCATGGATACAACATGTGCGATATTGAGCCCCCGAGGCAAAGGTGTTAGTCAGAGGCCGAGTCAGGAGGAGAGTGTGTGGCCTGTGGTGCACTCACGCTCACTGTTGGTGTCACCACCACCCTCTCTTCCCCAAGGTATTTCTCTCGCCCCCATCTTCCACACCTCCAGTGTATCTCTGAACCATTCATAGTTCCAACACCCAAACACATCATCATTCATTCAACATGCCATCCACACTCATTTCCAACCATTCACATTATTCAATTAGCAATCAAGGGCATGTCAACACAATTTCATCCACATTGTAACCAACCATTTCATCACAATCATCACACATCATGCTTAACGCATTCATAATCACATTTCTATCATACACACATCATTTCCTTGCATCCAATGACAACCAACACAAATCACATCACTCAATTTCACACAATGTGCCAGAGGTCGAACACCTCCGGACTCAACCCAATTTGTACAATTCATCAATACACATATTTCCACCTCCTATTTCTATCTCATTGCCATAAACAACCAAATAGACCTATTTCTAACAAAGATAACTAGAGTAAAGTCCTTCCCTTACCTCAAAATGAAGGCCCGCCACGAAACGTTGATGGAATCGCCTCCCTACACGGATTTCATCCCTAAAGCACACAGAAATCCCGAGGAAACTTAGGGGGAACTTAAAAAAATGAAGGAGAGGGACGAAAATTGAAACCCTAACCATAGAACTTACCTCCAAAGACTCCAAACGTATTTCCAACCTTCAACCAAGATCTCAAACGTCCTTGAAGGGTTTTTAATCGGTAGGAATGGGTTTGGGTAGAGAGAATTGTAAAGGAGAGAAAGGGAAATCATGAAAAATAACCCTTTCCTTGAACCTTAACCCTTCAAATACTCCTCTAGTTGCGACATTCTCGCTATAGCGACTCCTCTCGCTGCAGCGAGGCACCTCTCACTGCAGCGACGCCCTCTGTCGCTTAAGTGAAAAACTCAGACAAATCTGTACTCTGGTTTCTGCAAAATCTCGCTACAGCGAGACCCTCTCGCTACAGTGAGATTGCACCCAGAAATGCACCCTAAACTGTCGCTACAACGAGACGTCTGTCGCTATAACGAGAAGGCGACAGTCGCATGTTTTCCTCCCAAGGACCTCTCGCTACAGCAAGATTATCTCGCTACAGCAAGAATGCCCTGCACCAGGACTTAACCTATTTCTTTCAATCCAAATTCCAATCACCCACACGTATACATACATTTACATATATCTGTATTCACACACATATTCCCATCAAACTAAGGCACATCCGTACATCTATATCACCATCAAGTCAATCATCATACCACAAAATAGTATATATATATATATATATATATATATATATATATATATTCAAACAATATTACATTTTTGGGGCGTTACATCTTGCATAATTTTGTTTTTCATTCTTTTGCATAATTTTAATTTTTGTTCTGCATAAATTTTTGTGTTTTCTACATATTTTGTTTTGTAGCTTTTCTGTATTCTTTTGCATTTTTTCTGCATAATCTTGTTTTTCATTTTTCTGCGTAATTGTAAATTCCATCCTGCATAATTTTCTATGTTTGCTGCATGTTATGTTTTATAACTTTCTGCATAATTTCATATTTCATTTTTCCTAGTTACAAATGCGATTTGACTTTCGTTTTCTTTCTTTTTGTATGCAAGGAAAAACTAAAAAAATAAGTTGCTCTATTATTTGAAAACAACAAGCATGTATCAAAATTTCCATCAAAGCCAAGTTGCAAGAGCAGAAGCTTATGAAGTAGATGCTTTTGAAGCTTTAATTACTAATTTTCGAGCTGGAGTTGTCCAAACTAACCCCTTGGTTTGTGATTTTGATAGTGAAAATGATATGAACGAAACCTATGATGTGGATGCACCAGATTTTCAAGAAGAAATCAATTATGGAGAAAATTTTTAAAGACTTGAATCTACCTTTCAGCATATATATCAACATCAAGCTAACATGAGTCAGCCATATTATGATTGGAATCAAGAAATGCTTGCTGCAACAACACCATTTTCTAGTCCTCAATCTTCATAACCTTATTTTCAAATATCATATTCTCAACCTCAAGGAGGACTGCAGCCTTCACAGACTTTTCCAAAAAGAATGAATGAACTTGAAGAAACTTTACTCCAATTCATGGAATTTACTTAGTCAAGTTTTGAGAATCAAGATGCATCTATGAAGAAGATGGAGAAGCACATAGGACAAATTTCAGAGCAATCGTTAAATAGGAATGATGAAAATTACCTAACAATACCATTGTAAATCCAATAGAGCAAAGCCAAGTTGTCTGTACAAGGAGTGAAGTGGAATGTTCAAGTCCTAAAACTGTTGAGAAAAAGAAAGCATTAGATAAATTTGAAGAGAATAGTGATCAAGATAATCAACAAGAGGATTTCAAGGAAAAATAACTAACTCTTTTAAGAGAATTTAAGAGAAAATGAACAAAGGACTGCAGCAAGACACGACCTAAAAAAAGAACCAAAAAGCATATGTTTGAAGATGTTTACATGCCAATAGAGGAAGCTAAATGCAAAAAGCTTTTATTTCCTCAAGGACTGCAGTATCCCAAGCAGGGAAAACAGAATGATAATTCTATACAAAGAGAGATCCTTGTTGCAGTAACATACCAAGATAATGAGAAGGAGGGAAAGAAACCTAATGAGTATATTAAACTACTAGAAGTCCCTCCACTTTTACTTTTTGCATGTTCAGAACTAAATGAAGAGCTGCAAGTTGGTGAGAAAAGGTGGAAATATGTAAGGATAGAGTGAGAGTCATTATCTTCAAAATCATCTCTTAGAACCAAAGATTAATAGGCGTTAAGCTAGTGACGTTAAAAGAGCGCTTTGTGAGAGACAACTCACATTTCTGAACCATTTTAAGCTTTTTGCATTGCATTTGAATTTTCATTATTCATTTTGTTCAATTTCTACAATTTCATTTATGTGATTCTGCTGCATTTGTATTTTGGGGTTGATCTGATGAATGAATTAAGATTTCATATAGTGAGTGTGTATTGGAAGGATTAGAATTTGATAAGTGAGTTATTTGAGGTTTTAGAGAGCTTTGATTGATGAAAGGAATCACTATTTTGCAGGAAAGGAGTAACGCAGAGACTGCATTTTGATGTTCCCCTCTGGAACAATCACTTTTACTGATAAAAGTGATCACGCAGAGGCATGAAGAGTAACATACTCCTCTGGAACAATCACTTTTACTGATAAAAGTGATCACGCAGAGGCTGACTGGAAAACATGCCCTTTTGGAACATCCACTCTTGCTGATAAGAGTGACCACGCAGATGTCTAAAGGAAATAACTCCCTCTGGAACACTCACTTTCCCTGAAAAAAGTGACCATGCATAGGTAAGTATGAGACATCTCTTTGTGCGTTTTCCCTTTCATTGATAAAAGTAATCAAGCTCAGGAAATAAGCTTGCGTGTTGTCACTTTGCCCAGCAATAGTGACAACGCGCATTTCAATTATAAAATCAACCTCTCTGGAACGCTCACTTTGTTTGAAAATAGTAATCACGCTGGATGCCTTTAATACTGTAACGTTCACTTTTTCCTTAAAGAGTGGTCACGTGCACACGTGTGATTATAAATATTGCTTAAAGTGATCACACACACACACACACACACACACACACACACACACACACACACACACACTCATCCCAAAAACTCACATTTCTCTCTACGTTTTCTCTGATTGTCATTCTCTATGTATCGACTCAGCAGTATTTCTTCTTTCATACACTTGAACCTACATTTCTGCATCTCCATTCCAGGTACATTCTTCTTCATTTCTAAAATCTGTGGTTAGGGTCCTTTATGTTTAAAATATTTGAGAAAATGTTTGAATAAGGCAAATGAAAGAATTTTCTGAGATAAATTGATTCGAACATGGAACTAAAAGAGAATGTGGCTAGATTTTCACTTCATTTGATGTTCTTATTGGAAGATTCGAAGCACATTATGATATATACATGAACAAATTTCTGCAGAATATGAGTTGACCTATAACACTTCATTGAAAAATATTTGAATTGAAATTCTTGAATGTGATTGTCTGAAATTAATTACTGCTATGTACTAAGACTGAATGTTTGAAAATTTTCATGACAATTACTTCTGCATTATCGTGATGAAACTTCTTCTTGCTGAGAATGAGTGGGTTGAAGAATTTTATTGAAAATTTATTGAAAACCTGAATGTGTCCTTCTGCGTTACCCTGATATTCTGTGATAGTATGTATTCTGAAATTGCAAATTGAGACAAAAATTACAATCTTTTTGAGTTTGATTGCTAATGCTGTGCAGTTGTAATTTTGCATATGCGTATTGATAAATTCACATTTTACTATATTTTTAGCCTAGTTTTTGTTAGCAAATAAAGAGTTAAATAGTAAATAAACTTGAAAATATCATAAAAATTACATTAATATTCATAATTGTATAAATAGTTTAGAATTTTAGATTTTATTCCAATTCTGGACAATTTTGCTTAAAAAGACTTAATTTTGTGCAGAAGCTTGAGCTGAAGATGTTCGAGTTGAAGATTGACGTGAAGAAAGTAGAGAAATTGAGCTTAAAAGATGAAGAATCAAGTGTTATGTGGTGGGCGTAGCCACTTTGAGTGCATAGAGTTAACACTTTGAAGAAGAAAATCTATGATGACCAAGAGAGTAGCTACTTCAAGTGTTCAGAGTAGCTATGCAGTAAGCGCATAGCCACTCCAGGTGCTAAGAGTAGCTACGCCCAAGGCCAATTCAGAACTGCACAGTGCGCATAGCTACTTCAAGTGATCAGAGTAGCTACGCAATTGAGCGCGTAGCTACTTCAAGTGCCCAGAGTGGCTACGCAGTCAGTGCGTAACCACTTCAAGTGCTCAGAGTGTCTACGCAAAAGTAACAGAATTTTAAATATCACTTCTAAGTGTCAACTTTGGACGATTTGAGTTTCTAATTCTGTTATAAAAGCTTCTAGAAGACCTTTCATGCTATAATCCTTAGAGAATAAAGTGTGAAAGTGGAAAAGGCGGGAAAAATATTATAAATAGAAGTTAAGAGTTCAGAATTGGAGGTCTTTTTCCATTTTTTATTTTCTTTTCATTTCCACACCTTAAGAGAGTTAGAGAGGGAGATTGGGGGCGATTTCCAAGCTCTGGACCTTGAGGAATTAGGCTGGAGATTGGATTTATGAAGAAATTCTGCAGCTCCTTTTCTCCTACTCTTTCTTTCTATTTTTCTTTTAGAAACATGTTATGATTTCTTTTTGTTATGGATTGATGGATCCGATTTTGATATTGTAAATTGATTATGGATCTGGATTTTAAGATCTTGATTGTATTGAACATTTAATTCTGTTCTTAATGCAATTGTGAACTAATCCTTCATTCAATTGAACTTAGAGAAATCTTCATCAATGGAAATTGAGTTTATTTCTCATATTTGAATTAAATGTCAAGGTTATGGATATCTTAGGGATAAGAATTCGTGATCTCTTAATTTCTAATGCCCAATGCAATGTTTGATTGAATTACACCTAAGAAATTAGGGTAGTTTAGCTAGATATTAGGATCAATGAGGCAAGGAATTGTCCTTTGATTAATCTAGTGAAATTGATCATCAATCAATTAAGGAACTTAAGAGTTCAGATCTACTTCAGTTTGGCAATTGATAAAGAGATGAATCAATCCTAACTTCATTTACATATTATTTCATTTCTAAATTCGTACCTTTATTTTGCTGTATTTTTCAGATTTTTGCCCTTTATTGTTTTTGTTTGTTAAATGATTCAAAACACTCCAAATTTGTTTGGCTCAACTAGTTATTGATTTGTGAAGTGGTAATTGATAGAACTAATCCCTGAGGACGATACTTGGGACTCATATTGATTTCTAAATTTTATTACTTGCTACAACTACCTAGTACACTTGCTAGTTAGTTCTCCAAATTTGTGACACGTATAAACAATTGCATTGTCTTGACAGCGGATTGCACTTTAACTTGTTCAAATTAATTTTTCTTAACAGAATTTGAAAATTACAAGAACTTCAAACAACACTCTAGTAGGATCTTTAAAGGGAACCCCAAGGACTAAGAGGGGCAGACTAGCAGCAGCTTCATCCTCAAGACCTGTTGCTGAGCATGATCCAAGGTTTAGGAGCATAGCTCATGAGAACTATTTCAAGGCTAACATTCTGAGAAGGAAGATAGTTCCAGATAGAGCATTTGAAATAGTTGGAGACAACTACCCTGAGTACAAAGAGGAAATCCAAAAAAAGGGAGTGGGAATTTTTTTGCTCAATGGCTGGTATTGGCTAGAGGGAAATTACACAAGAGTTCTATGTCAATGCCATGAGGTTCAAGGGAGACCAAATACCCAACTACCAAACAATGGTCAAGAGGATGGAGTTGATTTTTCTGCTGCTAACATCAACAGGGTGCTAAACGTCAACACTGAAAGGCAACTTGGACAACTAAACTTCAGTGTCTTCAAGAATAGTCCAGAGAAGGACTATGTGGAAATCCTACAGAGGGTTGGAAGACCAGGGACAACTTGGCAGCTGAACCAGGCAAAGAAGCCCAAGTGCATCACCACCAAGAATCTTCGGCCATTTGATAAAGTCTAGAGTACCTTTATTCTGAACTCCTTTATACCAGTAAAGCACAGTTCAACACTAGCAGTAAAAAAGGCCAAACTCCTATTTGCTATTGTAAATGACATGTATATTGATGTAGGAGAAGTGATCAATGAATGTATTGTGAATATCCTGAAAACAAAAACAAATTCATTGGCTTTTTCCTCATTAAGAACTGTGCTGTGTGAGGATGCAGGGGTAGAAATTGGTGATTACCAAGAGAAGATCAGAGCTGCACCTTCAATCTCAGTTGCAATGGTGAAGGAGATCTATGCAACTACATCCTGCACTTCAGAAGCTCCTATCCCTTCTCAGTTTAAGAAAGAAAAAACTAATGAAAATGAAGGACACACTATCATTGATGGCTGAATGGCAGAACCAGTTGGCTAAGAGGCAAACTGGACTTTATAGCAGTGTTAAAGCTGGAATCATGCTGCTAGAATGTGTTATGCTGAACCTTGGTCAGAAGATGGGAATGACCAAGGATGAGATGTACCATACTCTAGATTTTGCAGAGAATGCTCAGTGCCTTCGTTCCTCAATATTTAAGGATCTGCCAATCTACAAAACTCACTTTCCCACATCCAGATGAAGAAGTGGTGGAGGAGGAAGAAGATGAAGAAGAAGAATCAGAGGAAGAAGCAACCTCAGATGAAGAGGATGAAGCATAAGATTTTAATTTAGATATATGTAAATTTTAACAATTAGGAGTTTTTGTTTCTGTAAATGCAGTAGTTGTTCAGAACAATTTTAATACTTTTCAATTGTAATGAAGTTCAATTTCTTTTAGTTTTAGAATTCTGCAATTTTCATTACCTTACTTTTCTGATAATTGATGGAATTTTTGGTGTTTTGTGCAAAAATTGTCACAATTACACAACACTCAAATACATGGATGTTGACACTTTCACAAGCTGCCATGAAAGGGGGGTTATTGTTTACCTCTTGTTCATGTGTTAGCTTCACAATACACTGAATTTTTTTAGAAAAACACAAACATATTAGTATAGATTAGTATAGATATTGAATTGTTTTCTATGCAACGATTACATTTCAATTGATAATTCTATGAATTCTGACTTAATTTTTCTTTTTAAGTTGTTTTTCACATTCTCAAACTGATATCACACTTGTAATTGTCAAAATGAGGCAGTCTTGCCACTATGTGCATATAATTATGAAAAAGTTGAGTGTGAGCTTCTTTGATTAACATGTTCACTTAAATATAGTTGGTGAGACTTGAACCTCATGCATTTCTTGTTGTGTGTTGATTGATCTCATATTTTGCTGCACCTCTAGAACTTGCATTGTTTCTTAATTGAATTTGTAAATTGTATAATTCACATATATGATGGAGGCCTTCCTTGTTCATGCTTAGAGCCTAAATAAACCTCCCTTGTGCTAAAAATCCTAGTTCACCCTTTTGAGCATTTTACATGTCTTTTGGTAAACTTCAATACAAGCCCTACTGGAAAACCATGAAACCTGTCCAAATAAGAAAAAGGCAATTTGAGTTTAACCAAAGATGATTTTCAGAATTAAGTTTGGGGTGACATGTTGTGATATTGTATGACATTGCTTGAGGACAAGCAAAATTTTAAGTTTGGGGTGGGTAACAGCAAAAGTATGAGTTACTTAAAAAGAAAAGAAACAGCAAAAGCTCCAAGTTCTGAGTTAATTGAAAAGAAAAATGAAAAGCAAAGATTGAAAAGAAGAAAGACAAAGTGTGAAACACAGAAAAGAAATTTGTGCATAAATGCATAAATTGATACATGAAAAACAATTGAAATGTTGCAAATATTAGAAAATGTCGTGCAGGATTGAATGGAAGATAAAAAGAATGCAATCTCACTCTAAATTCTAAATCTCATCTACTTGAATTGCATTTTTTCTATTTGGCATAACCTACATTGTTTCCCAAATTGATTGAACATCTACCAGTCCCTTAACCTTAATTTTACCTGAAATGTCTTCTTGATATGTGATTTGTTACATTTTTATAGAGGAGATTGAGAATATATGCAAGCCTATGGTAAAGTGTAGTAAAAATGATGATTTAGAGAGAAAATAGTACCTAAACATTGTTAAGTGCTGAGGGAAACACTTCTTGTGAGCTGTGATCATGCTTTTCAATGTTGCTCACATGAACTTTGCTGAGATATATGAACTTAGATAGAAATTCTTACTTAGAGTATGATTAATGCAGTGTGACTATTATGATGAGTAATTTGATGAACAACTTGATTAAAAATTTTGCAGAAAAACACAAAATTGGAAATTGGAAAATCTTAGAAAAGCAGTTTGTTAATTGAATTTGAAAATGGAGGAACTTACCCTTGATTTAGTTTGATTTGCTTGAGGACAAGCAAAAATTCAAGTTTGGGGTAGTGATGAATCCATATTTTTACTAGTATTTTACTATAGTTTTAACCCATTTAATAAGGAAAATATGTTAGGAAAAGCAGAAAAGTGATTGATAGATTACATTCAATCTCAACAAAAAAGTGATTTAGCTACTCATTGTAATGAGTGTCAATCTGATAAATCCATATTTTACCATATTTTTAGCATAGTTTTTGGTTAATAATTAGGAAAATAGTTCTAAAATAAACTTGAAAAGATCACAAAAATAATATAATTAGTGTAAATTGTTGTTTTGTTGAAATATTAAAAATGGTTTAGATTTTTGTAGGAGTCATGCAAAAAGATGAAAAGTTGTTGAAATTTCTTAAAGGAAGGATTAGCAGCTGAAATTGAAGAAGAATAGTCAAATAATCAAGATTTAAGAAATCCTAAGAGCTGGGCGTTACAACTCCAAGTGATTGGCGTTTGAACATGGAAAGAACAAAATACAGCACTTGGTTTACGTGGCCACTTTGAGTGATGCACGTTAACACTCCAGCAACTGAAACTGGATAACTGTCATTGCGTTGAAATGCACATCACCTAGCGCTTTGGTGCGCAACAGAGCGTGGAAACGCATAGCAGATGGCATAGCAACGCAGAGCTAAGCACATAGAAGAAGCATTCATTGAAGTGCTATGCGTTGAAACGCACATCATTTGAAGCTTTGCCGCGCACGAGCGCGTTGCAACTCATAGCACATGCAACCAAGGCGCACCTTTACTCCAGCCACTGCGCGTTTTGGCGCAGAATTCTGTAACTTTATAACTTCTTCTTCTTTCCAATTTTGGACGTTTGGAGCTTTTGTATCACTTTTAGAAGATTCCAGAACACCTGGGGACAACTAACTTTTAGAATTTCAAGGGTTAAGTCGAAGAATTAGGGGAACTCTATAAATAGGAATTAGGAATTTAAGAAAAGGGGATTTTTGTCATTTTTTGTTTTGGTATTCATTTTGTAACCGTTTTAACTTCCAAGGGAAGTCAGAGGGAGAGGAGAGGAGCGACTTTTGTTCTTCTTTGCTAGAGGAATCTGGGAGAAGGCAAAGTTATTGAGATGACTCTCTGCTTTTCATCTTCTTGCTTCTCTCCATTTCATTGTAATGTGTTTCTAACTCTTTTGTTAAGGATTTATGGTTCTAGAATTGATATATTAATTTCGTTTTGACTTTGAACTTTGAGTAATTGATTTGATTGAGGGATTAATTCTGTGTTTACTTGATCTTTGAATAGAAATTCAATTGATTAATCAAAGAGTAACCTTTACTAATGAAAATTGGGTTTGTTGCTTGGATCTGAATTAATTCCCAAAACTCTTGATTTTCTTAGGGATAAGTGGTCTTAGTTTTGCAATCTTTTGGTTCTAATTCGTAATGCAATATTGAACTGAATTTGGCCTAAGGAATTAGGGAGATTTGGTTGAATATTAGGACCAATGAGTTGAGGAATCAATCTTTGGTTATTATAAAGAGAAACTGACTGTCAATCAATCAAATACTTGAATGTTTAGAGGTAGAACTGAATTGATATTGATATTCTAGTGAAATAAATTCCTAACTTTTTTCCATTCATGATTCATTTTAATAGTACAAGTTAACATTCTGTTTTTAACAATTTCTCATTTCCTTAATTTTGAATTTTACTTTCTTGCATATTGAAATTTGTTCAATGAATTGTTTGGTGCAAATGGTTATTATCTTGTGAATTGGTGATTAAAAATAAGATCCTAGAGGACGATACTTGGAACTCAATCTGATTTCCACATTTTATAACTTGCTACAACTACCTAGTACACTTGGTAGTAGTGAAATTACACCATTTAACTGCTGCGATAGAAAAAGCGTGTAACAAGTTTTTGACGCCATTGCCGGGGATCTTAATTTTTAACATCATTAGTAACTAGAGGATAGCTAGATTGTACCACTTACTTTTTGTTTTAATTCAGTTCTGTTTGATAGTTCAATTTCGTATTAAGTTTTGGTAGTTACTTTACATATATTAGCTGTTATTATTTTAATTTTTGTAATACTGTATTGCTGTTCTGTTTTTAAATAAATAAAGATTATCTCTTTTAGCTCTTGAAGAATATTTTGATTGTAATTTCTCTGCACTCTACTGCTCTGTGTTCTAATCAAATTTCAAGTATTAGTGCTTGTGTTTAGTTTTCCTTGTGTTATATGCGTGGGAAGAATAAAGACAAATTTGTTCTTGTATTTGATCTGGACATAGACAGAACTTTGAGAAGGATAAGGAACGAATTAAGGGCAGAGAACTCAGCTAAAAAGAAGCAGAATTCACAGTTTACACCTTCTTCACCAAACTCAGCAGAAAGAAAAGCTAATTCTCCAACTTCACCTGTAAATTCAGAAGCAAAAATGGCTGAACCACATAGACAAAGGACTTTAGGAGACTATGGAGTACCTAATATGCATGGATACAGTTCTTCTATTGTCAAGCCAACCATTTTGAGACTAAACCTGCCTTACTTCACCTAGTTCAACAAGATCAATTTTCTTGTTTAATTTCAGATGATCCTAACTTACATATTTCTAATTTTTTGCAGTTATGTGATCCCATAAGGATTAATGGAGTCAACAAAGATGCAATTAGATTAAGATTGTTCCCATTTTCCTTGAGGGACAAGGCAAAATGTTGGCTCCAAGTCCAACCACAAGGGAGCATAACTACTTGGACAGATCTGGTCAACATGTTTTTCTCTAAATATTTTCCACCTTCTAAGGCTGCAAAGCTAAGAGGAGAGATCACATCCTTCATGCAGAAAAAAGGAGAAACTTTATATGAGGCATAGGAGAGATACAAGGAACTCTTGAGAAGATGCCCACACCATTGCATACTGGAATGGATGCAACTTGAAACCTTCTATAATGGGATGAATCCAGCAACTAGAACCATGATAGATGCAGCTGCAGGAGGTTCATTGAACACCAAATCACTAGAAAAAGCTCAAGGAATTATAGATATGATGGCCTCCTCTATGCATCAAAGCTGTAGGTTAAGACAATCAACAAGAAGTAGTGGCTATGAGGCATAACTTCTTGAGACTTTTTTGACTCAAAATCAGCTGCAAAACCAATTGTTTTCTAAACAAATAGCTGCACTCACCCAACAAATCAGCAACTTACAAGCTGCACCAACACATAACACTCCACTTGTGTGTGACTTTTGTGGAGGGAATCATGTAAACAGAGCTTGTGATGAGAATAATTCTGAATCTCAAGAGCAAGTCCATTATATGGGGAATTTTCAGAGACAACAATCTTCATTTCCCCTTGGTTTTTAGTTCTCTAACAATAGAAACCAGCAGCAACATAGTTGGAATAACCAAAATTCCAATTGGAAAAATTCTAACTCTGCTATCCCATTTTCAAATGCAAGTCCAACAGCACAACAACCTTATTTCCAAGGGAATCCAGCCAACCAACTTAAAAAAAATAAGAGGTTTTCTAAACCACTGAATGAAAGGCTGAATGAAATGGAAGAAACAATGCTGCAATTCATGAAAGTAACACAAACAAGCTTCAAAAATTAAGAATCTTCCATGAAGAAGCTGGAAACACAGATTGGATAGCTAGCTGAGCAACTGTCCAGTAGAGACGATGGGAGATTCCCTAGCAACACAGTTATAAATCCAGAAGAACAATGCCAAGCTGTGATGACTAGGAGTGGAGCTGTTATGGGCAGTCCAAAACCAATTGAGAAGAGAGAGAAAACCAAGGAAGAGGAGAAGATCAAATCTGATTTAGAGGAAGGGAACTTCACCTTATTGAAAAGAGAAAATTCAGAAGTAGATACCTTCCTTAAAACTGTGAGAAGAACAAAGAGGCAGATTTTAGAAGATTCAAACAAGCCTATAGATGAAGAGAGATACAAGAGAGTACCCTATCCACAAAGAGTCACCAATTCTAAGCAAGAAAGGCAGTATGAGAGATTTCTAAACATCTTCAAGAAGCTCCAAATTAATATACCATTTGCTGAAGCATTAGAACAAATGCCTTCATATGCAAAATTCATGAAGGAGCTGCTGTCCAAGAAGAGAAAGTTAGAAATGACAAGACAGTCCCTTTGACTGAAGAATGCAGTGCTATTTTGCAGAGAAAGCTACCTCAAAAATTAAAAGACCCAGGCTCATTCAGCATTCCATACTCTATTGGAAATTGCACAATAGGAAAAGCTTTGTGTGATCTTGGGGCAAGCATCAACCTTATGCCTCTTGCCATCATGAAAAGACTTGAAATAGAGGAAGTCAAACCAACAAGCATCACTTTACAACTTGCGGATAGATCATATACTTATCCATATGGTATTGTAGAGGATTTATTGGTTAAAATTGACAAGTTTATTTTCCCTACAGATTTTGTGATTTTAGTCATGGAAGTGGATGCCGATATTCCTTTAATATTGGGCAGACCCTTCTTAGCTACAGGGAGAGCTTTGATTGATGTGCAAAAAGGGGAATTAATGCTTAGAGTGCAGGATGAAAAGGTTACTTTTAATGTTTTTGAAGCACTCAAACATCCTAGTGATGATAGCACTTGCATGAGAGTTGATATTTTAGAATCTATTTCATTTCCTCAATTAATTGATAATGTTGATGAATTTTCTATGTTAAGGGAAATTATAGTTGCAGGAAATTCACAAGCTACTGTAAAAAGAGAAGAAACATTCATGGAATATATGCAGCAACTTCAAACATTGCCTATCATCCCTTTATCCAAAAATTCAACAAGAGAGGAGCTGAAAAAAGAAGAGGAAGAAGAGAAAGTTGAGCTGAAACAATTGCCATCTCACTTGAGGTACTCTTTTCTAGATCAAAGACATCAATATCCAATGATTATAAGCAATAATCTCAAGGGAGATGAAGAAGAAAAGCTGCTGAGAGTTTTAAGGAATCACAAATCTGCAATTGGATGGCACATCTCAAATTTGAAAGGTATTAACCCATCCTTTTGTAGACACAAAATTCTGTTTGAGGACAACTACAAGCTAATAGTACAACCACAAAGAAGGTTGAATCCAGCCATGAGGGAAGTGGTTAGAAAAGAGGTGATGAAGCTATTATATGCATGGATAATCTACCCAATTTTGGATAGTCAATGGGTCAGCCCAGTTCAAGTTGTTCCTAAGAAAGGAGGAATGACTGTAATAGCAAACGAAAAGAATGAATTAATACCCACTAGAACTGTGACGGGCTGTCACATGTGCATTGATTATAGAAAGCTTAATGATGCAACAAGGAAGAATCATTTTCCCTTACTATTTGCTGATCAAATGTTAGAAAGATTGGTTGGACATGCATTTTATTGCTTCCTTGATGGATATTCAGGCTATAATCAAATAGCGGTGGACCCTATGGATCAAGAGAAGACTGCCTTCACATGTCCATTTGGAGTATTTGCATATAGAAGGATGCCATTTGGATTATGCAATGCTCCAGCCACCTTCCAAAGGTGCATGCTGACCATTTTTTCAGACTTATTAGAAAACACCATTGAGGTCTTCATGGATGATTTTTCTGTCTTTGGCAATTCTTTTGATGATTGTCTATCTAATTTGTCCATTGTTTTGCAGAGATGTCAAGATACAAACCTTATGCTAAATTGGGATAAATGTCATTGTATGGTCCAAGAGGGAATAGTCCTTGGCCATAGAATTTCTGAAAAGGGAATTGAGGTGGACCAAGCTGATGATGGTTTATTTTGAGGTGTTTAAAAGATTTGTCGCAAATCCTCATCAAAATTTAAACAATTTAATGTAGTACTAGGGTTACCCTAGATTGTTTCCCGTGAACATTAGCTATTAATCTTCATTAAACATGTTGAAGGCATTAATTGAACAAGCAATTAAAATGGGAGGGGGGTTTGTGGTTTCAAATCAAAATAAAGAGTAACAAACAAACGAGTTTAATTAGTTCAAACAATGGAAAGCAACAATCCTTAGTTCATCCACAAAGATTCTATCCTCATTCCACTCAAGATTTAACATTCATCCTCTCTTCCATGAATTAGGTTAATTTAACAAGCGAAAATCAACCTTATGGTCCCAACAAAATTACGCAATTTGTTAGGCTCTAATCTCTCATCCCAAAATTACACAACCTTAGAATTAAACCTAGGATTAAGCAATCCCTAGTATAGAATCTCCTTAAAATGAAA
Organism: Abrus precatorius; assembly: GCF_003935025.1. NCBI lineage: Eukaryota > Viridiplantae > Streptophyta > Magnoliopsida > Fabales > Fabaceae > Abrus > Abrus precatorius. The sequence continues at coordinate 3,570,051 of NW_020874406.1, forward strand.
TTAGGGTTAATTGAGCAATACCCCCCTTATTCACCATTAATTCAATTCAAGAGACAAGGAAGAAGTAATTCATGAAAAGAAAGGAATTATATTATCATTAAATTCAAGTAACTCAAGAATCTATGCGAACTTACTAAGGATTACACAAAATTTAGCCCTCTATGGAAATGGGGGTCAAAAACGCAGTTAGGAAATGCAGAAAACTCATTAACATTAATGTAAAAGCAAGAGAAATGAGAAACCAAATCCTAGGTTGGACCCTTGGCTGTCACCCAAGGTTGCCCTAAGCTCTGGAAAAATATCCTAAATTGAGTAAAGAAGAGAAAAGGTTCAAAAAGTGTAAGAACCCCCTACCCTAATTTGGTAAAAATCTTCTTATACTAAAGCTGGCACCCTCCAAAGTAGTTACTCTCATTCTTTCATAGTAAACACGCGCAGCATCAGTTGGGTTTTGCCTCTCTGGAGTGATTACTATGAATATTCATAGTAATCACGTGCAGCACTGGGACATTTTGGACTCTCAGGATTTGTCACTATGAATTTTGATAGTAACTACGCGCAATACCTTCAATTCTGCATGCTCTGGAGTGACTACTATGAATATTCATAGTAACCACGCGCAGGTTTAGTGGATTCTGGGTTGCTGTAGTTGTCACTTTGAGCTTTGAAAGTGATCACTTTGGTCCCTTTGCTGGAAATGGCTTACTGTAGTTGTCACTATCAATTTTGAAAGTAGTTACTTTCACCTCAAATTCCTCAAAATCCAATAATTCTTCAAAATAAGCATGGGGATTCCTGCCACATTATTCAAATGATAAAAACATGTAAAATAAACTATCTAAATCAATGTAAATTAACCAAAAACTAAGAAACCGATATTATGTAGCCTAATTGGAATATTCATCTTATTTTCACTATCTAAGTCTATTCTTTTCTATAAAGAGTAATAAATGATGTATAAAAATTTAGTAAAATGTGGATTCATCACAAGCAAAAATTGAAGTCATTAGTAAACTGCCCTCACCAATTAATATTAGGGGAATTAGGAGTTTTTTAAGCCATGCAGGTTTTTATAGGAGGTTTATAAAAGACTTTTCAAAAATAGCAAAACCTCTTAGTGATTTACTTGTCAAGGAAACTGAATTTGTGTTTGATGAAGCATGTTTGCATGCATTTTTTGTTTTAAAAGAGAAACTCATTTCTGCACCCATTCTAGCTAAACCTTATTGGAATTTACCATTTGAATTAATGTGTGATGCTAGTGATAGTGCAGTAGGAGCTGTTCTAGGATAGAGAAAAGACAAGAAATTGCATGTGATTTATCATTCTAGCAAAGTTTTAAATTCTGCACAAGTGAGTTATACAACTACTGAAAAGGAACTCCTTGCCATTGTGTTTGCCTTTGACAAATTCAGATCATACTTGATAGGATCAAAAGTAATAGTATATACTGACCATTCTGCACTTAAATATTTGTTGTCAAAGTAGGATGCCAAACTAAGATTGTTGAGATGGATTCTGCTACTGCAAGAGTTTGAGCTGGAAATTAGAGATAAAAAGGGCAGGGAAAATGGAGTAGCTAACCATCTGTCCAGACTGCCATTGGACAGTTTGAACTCTAATTCTTTGGACATCAATGAAAAATTTCCAGATGAGAAGTTATTTGTGGTCAAAGAGTCACTTTGGTTTGCTGATTTAGCAAATTTTAAGGCCATTCAGCTGATTCCAATAAAGTTTAATTGGCAACAAAGAAAAAAAATTTACATGACAGTAAATTTTTTGTGTGGGAAGACCCTTACTTGTTCAAAATAAGGGTTGATGGTCTACTGAGAAGGTGTATACCACAAGGAGAACAAGCTGAAATTCTGTGGCATTGTCATAACTCAGAATATGGAGGCCACCATGGTAGCTCAAGGACTACAGTAAAAGTCTTACAAGCAGGATTTTTCTGGCCAACATTGTTTAAAGATGCCAGGAATTATGTTGAAAGCTGTGACAAGTGTCAAAGGACAGGCAATATCTCTAGAAAGCATGAACTGCCCTTGAGTAATATTCTAGAAGTGGAGATGTTTGATGTATAGGGAATTGATTTCATGGGACCATTTCCCACATCTTTTTCTCAGGAATATATACTTGTGGTAGTAGATTATGTGTTTAAGCGGGTGGAAGCCATCCCAACAAGGTCCAATGATGCTAGAGTGGTGATATCCTTTATCAAGAGAAACATATTCACTAAGTTTGGAGTACCTAGATCTTACTGAGTGATGGAGGTACTTATTTTTGCAACAATTATCTTGATTCAGTCTTAGCAAAATATGGAGTGAGACACAAGATTGCTACACCTTATCATCCACAAACAAGTGAAAAAGTGGAAGTTTCAAATCGAGAAATTAAGCAAATCTTGGAGAAGGTGGTGAATCAATCAAGAAAGGACTGGTCAAAGAAGCTAGATGACTGTCTATGGGCATACAGAACAGCCTTTAAGACTCCAATTGGTATGTCACCTTACCAATTAGTCTATGAAAAGGCATGTCATTTACCTGTGGCATTGGAACATAAGGCTTATTGGGCTACAAAGTGGCTAAATTTTGATTTGGCAAAGCCTGGATAGAAGAGAATTTTGTAGCTACATGAATTAGAAGAATTCAGATAGCAAGCCTATGAAAATGCCAAAATATACAAGGAGAAAACCAAAAGGATCCATGATAAGTTCATCCTGAAAAGGGAACTCAGACCTGGACAACAAGTGTTGTTGTTCAATCCAAGAATGAAATTATTTCCAGGGAAACTCAGATTAAGGTGGTCTGGACCCTTCCTCATTAAAGAAGTATCACCTCACGGGGCAGTCTTGGTGGTAGATCCTAATACAGGGAGTGAGTTCAAAGTCAATGGCCAAAGGTTGAAAATTTATCATGGAGAGACATTCTCAAAGGAAATTTCATGCATCAAAGTGGTTTCTCTTGAATGAGAAACATCAAACGTCAAGCAAGTGACGTTAAAAGAGTGCTTGTGAGAGGCAACTCACGTTTCTAAAACCTGAACTTTTATTGATTGTAGTTTAGATGTTGAATTTCTATTTAATTTTGAGTCATAGTAGTATACTTTTGTTGAATTAGGTAGAAATTAATATTTTGAAATTTAATTTTTGATAAGGAAGTGTAGTGAAAATTGATTGGTTGTTTGCTGTGATTCAGAGAAAAATTAGATAGTGAACTTAAGTTTCAAGATGGGTCATAATCAAGGAATTCAGATTGCAGAAAAATTGCAGCTCTTAAGTTGATATGGAATAAACAATCATGAAAGTTGAGACCTCAAGTGAGTAGAGTAGCAACGCAGGGATCTTATGATCTGCGCGTTGAAACTTTAAACACTTGAAGCCAACAGGCGCAGACCAATAAAGAAGAATCTGAAGCAGTGAGTTGTGGATTTTCACTCTAAACAATTGAAGTTTCAACGCATAGTTGCTCGCTGACACGCTAAATGGATAGAGACAAAATGCAGAAGCTCTGAGTGAAAAGCTGAGGAGGAGCAGTTGTGCATCTTCACTCTACTCATATGACGTCTTGGCGCATCAAATCGCGCCTTCACTCTAAGTGAATAAAGCCAAGATGCGTTCAGAACGCCTTACACAAAGAAGATGCGCGCCTTAACGCCAATTGGGTGAAGTTACCATGCGCAGTTGAGCGCCTTCACCCTAGCTGTTTAAAGCCAACACGCGCACAGGTCAGATCCTTTAAACCTTAACTTCCTTCATTTTAAGTAAGCACGTGAGCTGCACGAGGATTTTAAGTTGAAATGCAGAACGAGTGAAATAACCATGCCTAGGGTATTTTTGAACTAAATCTTCTGCGTGATTACTTTCCCTATTTAAAGCCTTCATGCGTTCAGAGTTTTCACTTAAAACCCCCACAGCCAAAACGCACTATGCAAAACCATAGCTGCCCAGATACCTTAATAAAAAATTAGCAACTTTCTGTTTGTTTTGAACTGAATCTCAGACTTCATTCCACCACATTATCACTGTCGAGTAAGTCTATATGAGTTCTGCACTCCAATTCCAAGTGATTTTCTTCAATTTGCGAATTTAAATTCTAGGGTTCTTCTGAATTTGATTTGGGGATAATTTGGGGATTGTGATTTGGGAATAAATTATGCTTAATTGATGATTGGAACATGAAATTAAGGTGTGATTGAGTCGAATTCATGTCAGAACTGTAATTTTTCATGAAAATTTGAATCTGGATTATGAATTTTTGTTTTGTTCCTTTGCTGAGTATGTGTAGAAATATAGCCATGAATATTTTAGGAATTTTATTTAAAAATTTGTGCAATGTAGCATTGAGTATGATGAGAAACATGTTCTGTGAAGTGTTTAATTAATTTTACTCAGTTTAATATCCAGAAAAATAATTCAAATTGAATCTTATGAGTACTAATGTGATTTTTGGTACTAAAAATTGTTTGATCAAGACATTCTGGATTATTGTTTTGATGCATTACAGTGATTTGTTCTGAGTTTTTTTTTTTTTTTTTTACCATGGAACTTTGATTCTACATTTGTTGTCATACTGCTCTGCATTTAGCACGTTGAACATGAAAATTAAGAGTTGAGCTGAACCTAAAAACTTATCCTACACTTGGACATAGCTAGATACTGATGAATTTCACTGGAATTATAACTTGTTGATGGTTCACATAGCTTTAAGATAGCATATTCTCTGTATTTGGAGTTAGAAAAGGTGCTGCAATTGTTGAAATAATTCCTGCACACTTGGTTAAATTCTGAACTAATTCTTTCTTGATTTAAAATTGTGATAGGTACTGAAAAATGGCAAGCACACCAAGGGGAACTCTTAGGACAAAAAGAGGCAGATTTTTAGAAGGTCCTTCTTCAAGAAGCATACCTGAGCATGACCCTAGATTCAGAGGCAACCCACAGGAAAACTACTTCAAGGCTAATATTCTGAAAAGAAAAATAGTACATGACAGAAACTTTGAACTAAAGGAGGATGAACACCCTGAATTCTCTGACCAAATCAAGAAGAGAGGATGGGAACTATTTGTATCAGCTACTGGCAAGGGATTCAGAGAGCGGACACAGGAATTTTATGCTAATGCTTTGAGGACTAAAGGAGAACATATACCCTCCAATCACACTTTTGTAAGGGGCAAACTGATCAATTTCTCAGCTGAGAACATCAACAAAGTATTGCAAATCACAGCTGAGAGGGGAGAAGAACAGAAAGACTTCTACGAATTTCTGAATGAAAAAGACAAGGATTATACAGAAATTCTGCACAGGATAGGCAGATTAGGGATAACTTGGGAAATGAAAGCAAGAGATGAGGCTAAAAACATCTCCACACCCAAGAATATCCCAACCAGAAATCTGCTGCCCTTCACAAAAGTGTGGAGTATTTTTATTTTGAGTTCTTTTATGCCTGTAATTCACAGCTTCACTATTGCCATCAAGAGAGCATAATTGATCTTTGCAATAGTGAATGACTTCTTTGTGGATGTTGGGAAAGTGATTAACAACAACATTAAAGCAATTTTAAAATCAAAGGTTGATTCTTTAGCTTTTTTAGGCGTGTTAGCTTTGCTGTGCAAGGATGCTGGAGTGGATTTTGTAGATTTTATAGAACAACTTAAGGCCACTCCTCCTATAACAGCTGCTATGATCAAGGAAATCTATACCAACACCCCTGTCACTGTTGCCTCACCTCTTCTAACTAAATTCAAAAAGGAATTACCTCTAAAAATGAAGTCTCAGCTACAAAGAATTCTGGACAGACAAGAGTCCTTGGTTGCAAGGCAGGATGCTTTCCTTGAAAGTCATAAAGCTGGACTTCTCTTGATGGACACTATGATGATGAACATAGGAAAGAAGCTAGGAATGACAAAGGAGCAGTTGTATGAGTCTGAAGTTCAAAATGTACCATGTCTGAGGGCCACTACATTTAACAATCTTCCATTGTTCACTCCTGGTATGCACACTCCTCCAAGAGAAAATGAAGAAAATGAAGAGGAAGAAGAAGAAACCAGTTTAGAGGAAGAGGAGGAAGAAGAAGCATAGATTAGGAGTTATTTTGCTTTATTTTACAGCTGTAAAAGTTTGAGTGCTTAGAACAATTTATATTCTATATAATTCAGTTAGCACTTTTGAATGTTGAGAACATTTTAAATCATTTTCAGTCGTAATGCATTTTGTTGTTAATTACTTTAAAATTTCTGCAGTATTCATTTCATGAAATTCCTTTAAACTGATGATGATCTGAATTTCGTTTGTGCAGAACACTTCACCTTTGCACACAACACTCACATTTGAACTGCACACCTGCACAAGCTTTCATAGAAAGGGGGTGAAATTCTATACCTCTACTTCATGATTTTAAGTTGAAACCACTTCCTGAAAAACACAAAAATAATTGAAAAAGAATTATTAAACTGCATCTTTTGAAATAATTGAATATAGTGAGATTCTGTGAATTCTGAATTTCAAATTTTTTAAGATGTTTTTCCCATTCTCACATGATTGTCACACTTATCATTTTCAAATTGAGGTAGTCTTGCCATTCTGTACATACAATTCTGAAAAAGTAAATTGTGAGCTTGATTATTTAATATTTTTACTTTAATTCCTTGGTGAGACTTGAGCCTCATGCATGACATTTCTTGATGTGTGAAATAGATCTCATATTTTGCTGCACCTCTAGAGCTTGCATTGTTCTTAATTGAATTTATAATATGTTAAAGTCACATATATGATGGAGGCCTTCCTTGTGGATGCTTAGAGCCTAAATAAACCTCCCTTGTGCTGAAAATCCTAGTTCACCCTTTTGAGCCTTTAACCTGTGTTTTGGTAAACTTCACTTCAAGCCCTACTGAAAAACCATGACACCTTTCCAAATAAGAAAGAGGCAATTTAAGTTTAACCAAAGATGATTTTCAGAATTAAGTTTGGAGTGGCATGTTGTGATATTGTATGACATTGCTTGAGGACAAGCAAAGTTTTAAGTTTGGGGTGGGTAACAGTAAAGTATGAGTTATTTGAAAAAAAAAGTAACAGAAAAAAAAAATCTTAGTCATTTGAAAAGAATGATTAAATGATTGAATGAAAAACCAAAGTATTGAAAAGAAGAAATAGGAAATGAAAAACAGAAAAGAAATTCGGGCATAAATGCATAGACTGGTATATGAAAAGCACTTGAAATATTACAAAATTCAAAAAATGCTGTGCAAAATTGAATAGAAGAAAAGAGAATCCAATCTCATGATAAATTCTGAATATCATCTACTTGAATTGCATTTTTTTCTGTTTGGCATAACCTACATTGTTTCCAAAATTGATTGACCACCTACCTATCCTTTAACCTCAATTTCACCTGAAAAGTCCTTTTGATTTGTGATTGTTACATTTTTTTTAGAGGAGATTGAGAATATAAGCAAGCCTATGGTAGAATGTAGTAAAAATGATGATTTTGAGAGCAAATACTGAGCCTAAACACGAATTGAGTGATGAGGGAAACACTACTTATGAGTTGTGAACATAGTTTTCAATTTTGCTCATATGAAACTTTGCTAAATTACATGAATTAAGAGTTTAAATAGTGTAATGATCATGTTGATCAATGGATGAATAACTTGATTTGGATGAGAAATCAGAAAGATACAGAATTGGGAATTAGAAGTGTTGAAAAATCAGATTGATGATTGAATTCTTGTCAATTGGATTATTCCCTTTCCCTTTTGTTTGATCTGATTTGCTTGAGGACAAACAAAATTCTAAGTTTGGGGTGGTGATAAATCCATATTTTACCATGTTTTTGGCATAGTTTTTGGTTAATAATTAGGAAAATAGTTCTAAAATAAACTTGAAAAGATCACAAAAATAATATAATTATTATAAATTGTTGTTTTATTGAAATATTAAAAATTGTTTAGATTTTTGTAGGAGTTCATGCAAAAAGATGAAAAGTTGTTGAAAGTACTTAAAGGAAGGATCAACAGCTAAAATTGAAGAAGAATAGTCAAATAATCAAGCTTTAAGAAATCCTAAGAGTTGGGCGTTACAACTCCAAGTGATTGGCGTTTGAACGTGGAAAGAACAAAATGCAGCACTAGGTCTGCGTGGCCACTCTAAGTGATGCGCGTTAACACTCCAGCAACTGAAACTGGATAAATGCCATTGCGTTGAAATGCACATCACCTGGCGCTTTGGCGCGCAACAAAGCGTGGAAACGCATAGCAGATAGTGTAGCAATGTAGAGCTAAGCACATAGAAGAAGCATTCATTGAAGTACTGTGCGTTGAAACGCACATCATTTGAAGCTTTGGCACGCAAGAGCGCGTTGCAACTCATAGCACATGCAGCCAAGGCGCGCGAATGCGCGCCTTTACTTTAGCCACTGCACGTTTTGGCGCAGAATTCTGTAACTTTATAACTTCTTCTTCTTTCCAATTTTGGACGTTTGGAGCTTTTGTATCACTTTTAGAAGATTCCAGAACACCTGGGGACAACTAACTTTTAGAATTTCAAGGGTTAAGTCGAAGAATTAGGGGAACTCTATAAATAGGAATTAGGAACTTAAAAAAAGGGGATTTTTGTCATTTTTTGTTTTGATATTCATTTTGTAACCATTTTAACTTTCAAGGGAAGTCAGAGGGAGAAGAGAGGAGCGACTTTTGTTCTTCTTTGCTAGAGGAATCTGGGGGAAGGCAAAGTTATTGAGATGGCTCTCTGCTTTTCATCTTCTTTTCTTCTTGCTTCTCTCTATTTCATTGCAATGTGTTTCTAACTCTTTTGTTAGGGATTTATGCATCTAGAATTGATATATTAATTTCTCTTTGACTCTAAACTTTGAGTAATTGATTTGATTGAGGGATTAATTCTGTGTTTACTTGATCTTTGAATGGAAATTCAATTGATTAATCAAAGAGTAACCTTCACTAATGGAAATTAGGTTTGTTGCTTCGATATGAATTAATTCCCAAACTCTTGATTTTCTTAGGGATAAGTGGTCCTAGTTTTCAATCTTTGGGTTCTAATTTGTAATGCAATATTGAACTGAATTTGGCCTAAGGAATTAGGGAGATTTGGTTGAATATTAGGACCAATGAGTTGAGAAATCAATCTTTGGTTATTATAAAGAGAAACCGATTGTTAATCAATCAAATACTTGAATGTTCAGAAGCAGAACTGAATTGATATTCTAGTGAAATAAATTCCTAACTTTCTTCCATTCGTGATTCATTTTAATAGTACAAGTTAACATTCTATTTTTAACAATTTCTTATTTCCTTAATTTTGACTTTTACTTTCTTGCATATTGAAATTTGTTTAATGAATTGTTTGGTGCAAATGGTTATTATCTTGTGAATTGGTGATTAAAAATAAGATCCTAGAGGATGATACTTGGGACTTAATCTGATTTCTATATTTTATAACTTGCTACAACTACCTAATACACTTGCTAGTAGTGAAATTACACTATTTAAGTGCTGCGATAGAAAAAGCGTGTAACACAATCCCAAAATACAAGAGAGAATGGAGTAGAAGAAGATGAAATGATGAATCTCCTCATTCCTAGGTTAAATCCCTAGCTCTGTGGTCCTTTGTTCTTTCTCTATTTTTTTTGTTCACCCTCTCTGTTCTTTTTCTATTTTTGGTTTATACCATTTGGAGAGAGAGGAAACCACTCAGCTTTTGGGAAATGGCTAAATGGTTAAGAGAATTCTTCATGATTAAGAAACCTAAACACTAGGCTCCTAGAAAACTACTAGACACTTGGAAGGCCGAGATTACCATTCTTTCTAGAACCAATTCGCTTAACGCTTATAAAATAGTTGAGCAGTTGAGACATACTTCTAAAGCTTGCTCTCTGCCTCCAATCCACTTAGTGCTTCCCCAAAGGTTGAGCGATTGAGAGACTCTAAATCTTTCAAAAACTTTCTAAGTCTTGCACGGTTGAAATGAAAGAAAATTAGTTCCAAAAGCCAACAACTCTAAACAAAATATAGTAATTATATTTCCTTTTGATTTTCTTAAAGATAAAAGGGTTAAAAACAAAATTTCAAGTAAAATCAAGTTTTTAAATGTCTAAATACTGGTTAGAATTTATACAAAATAGACACTTAACAAAGTTATCTAAGATGTTAGAGACTATGATTGGAAATAAAATTACATGGGTTTTGTAAAGCATTGAAAAAAAGGGAATCCATACACATTTGATTGATTTTCATCAAGTATTGAGGAGAAACCCCAATCCTATGTATGTTTATATTTTAAGATGATGTATTTGGTGTTGCCGAGTATAAAATTTATTGGTTGTGTATGTAAGAACTGTGTTTTTGACTATTTTATGTGAGTTTCAAATTGGTTTTGAATTTTGTTGTTCAAGTGTTGAATTTAATTTGGTTGTACATTGTGAATTTGTGGTTTGTCCTTGGTCATGGTTAATCCTTATTTTTCTTTCATGTTTACTCCAATTAATGGAATTTGGACTTTTTGTGAGTTTTTCACAAGATAGGGTAATGTGGAGAGAGAGATACCTACAAAAGGTCATACAAGCTGAAGTTTGTGGGGCCTGGTCTAAGGAATTTTTTCCCCCTCAAGATCATATGTCAATTTTACTCTTCAGTATTCACTTAAGTAATAAAGTAGAATTAAAATGAGTGGATGTAAATTGAAATTAATTGTCCACTATTGTCTTATAAGATTGTTTTGCTACGTCTTGATGTAGTATTGTTAATCTAAACCATAAATTTACTTGCTTCAACTAATGCATGTAGACTACAAAGGCCCTCTTTCATGTAAGCTCAACTTCAAATTTATACCAAAGCATTCCTTCGATATATATATTTTTTTACGTTTTAAGTTTGAATTTAAATAATTTTTTCAATGTTTGATCATTGACCACCCTTTTCGATATGGAGAAAGGCTTTTGTAGTTTCATCGTTATATTGCATAAATGAATATGTTGCATTACATTGATAGATGCCTTGCCACTTACTATGATAAATATTTTGGAGCATGTTTATAGTGCAATAGCCAATGGTATTGGTTATATAGCATTGGCAACAAATACTAAAATAAATAAATAAATCTATTTTATTATAGTAACCAATATGAATAATAGTAACAACGAGACCCAATTTCTTTTAAATTTTTTGTAGTTTAAAGTTATTGGTGAAATTTTATTTATTTTTTGGACATAAAAAATAATTTTGTGAACCTTTGTTATTGTAACAAAATGCTTAAAAATATTAGATACTCTTCTAATTTTGATCTAAAATTTTTTATACATATTTTTGACACTATTAAGCACATTATGTTCAACATACCTTCCAATTTGATATTATTTAATTAATTAAAAAATTTGTGTTCTATTATGTGCATATGATTAATTATTGTGATTATGTCATATTGCTATTGATGAATCCATATTTTTACTATAGTTTTATCCCATTTAATAAGAAAAATATGTTAGAAAAAGCAGAAAAAGTCATAAAAATATAATGATTAAAGATTTTCTTTAAATACATAGTTGTTTTAGAATTTGTGAATTTTCTGTGTAGAATTTAAGAATTTTATCATGTTTTTGTAGGAAAATCTGAGCCAAGTGCATGAAGATAGAGGAAAAGTGGCAATTCTGGACTCAAAGAACACGATGACTTTGAAAATGCAAATATTCTAAGTTCATTCTATGAGGCAAAGAAAACCATCATGAAGCTTGGTTTGAACTATACCAAGATACATGCATGTCCAAAAAATTGCATGTTGTATTGGGGTGATGATGAGAACAAGGAGACACGCAAAGTTTGTAACAGGTCTAGACAGAAAAAAGTGTCAAAAGATGGTCGAGACAACCGACATTGGTGGTAACAATAAAAAAAAGTTGCCTGCAAAAGTCCTTGAAGATAAAAAGATTGTTTTTATCTTCAAGGACTGTAGAGGATATGAAATGGCATGCTTCAAACAACAATAAGAATGACCTAATGAGGCATCCAAGAGACTCAAAAGCTTGGAAAAGCTTTGATTTAACAAATCCTTTATTTGCATCTGATCCACGAAATGTTCGCCTTGGTTTAGCTACTGATGGGTTTAATCTATTTGGGACTTTAAGTGCAAGTTATAGTATTTGGCCTATCTTTCTTATTCTATACAACACCCCTCATGGGTGTGTATGAAACAAACTTCATTCATCATTTCAATGATTATTCTTGGCAAAAGATCTCCAGGAAATGACATAGATGTCTACTTGCAGCCTCTAATCAAAGAGTTAAAAGAGTTATGGTATGAAGGTGTTCATGCATATGATGCTGCTGCACAAGAAAAGTTCAAGTTGCATGCAGCTTTGATGTGGACTATAAGTGACTTTCTTGGGTTATCGATGCTTCCTAGGTGGAACACATATACAGGACTAGCTTGTCCAACTTACAATTTTGATCCTGTTCCTTGTCGACTTAAACACAGTAAAAAATTCTATTTTATTGGCCATCATTGTTTTCTTGACCAAAGACATAGGTTCAGATTGAATAGGATCCGATTCAACGGAGAGCAAGAGACTAGGTGTGCACCAAAAGCATTGTCTGGTGTTGAAATCCTTTCCCAAGTTGAGAATATTAATACCACATTTGGGGGACTTCCAAAAATAGGAGAAAAGAGAAAAAGATTGCAGGCTAATGGATATGGCAAAAGCACTCAACAATGGAAGAAAAAAAGAACTTTTTTTAGCTTCCATATTGGAAGTGTAACTTGTTGCGTCACAACCTCGACGTGATGCACATTGAGAAGAATGTGTGTGACAATGTCCTTTATACCTTGCTAAATGATAGTTCAAAGTCAAAAGATCATTATAATGCTTGAAGAGACCTTCAAGAAATGGATATCAGGCAAGAGCTTTGGGCAGATGAAAATAAAAAGTATGCTCATGCTATTTTTACACTTACTAATTTTGGGAAGAGATCATTCTTGAGAACTTTGAATAACATCACAGTGCCTGATGGTTATTCAAGCAACATTTCAAGATCCATTGATATGGAGAATCTCAAGTTCAGTGGGATGTTGAAAAGCCATGATTGCCATACTCATGGAGCAATTGCTACCTTTAGCCATGAGGACATCATTGCCTAATGAGGTCTCTGCAGTATTAGTCGAGTTGTGCTCATTCTTTAGACAATTATGCAGTAAGTCCTAAGGTACTACAACTTTAGACAAATTTCAAGATCAAATTGTCCTTACTTTATGCCACCTAGAAATGTTGTTTCCTTCTTCACAATTATGGTTCATTTGGTGGTGCACCTTGTTGAAGAAGCTAAGCTTGGAGGTTCTGTCCATTATTGATGGATGTATCCTATAGAGCGATAAAGATTCTATGATCATAACTTCCTTAGATTATTAATGTATAATATAGTTTTTAACTAGACTTGTTATTTTGTAATAGGTATTTAGGGCAGTTAAAGTCTTATGTGCGCAATAAGTCAAAAGCAGAAGGATCAATAGTAGAGGGTTACCTAATGGATGAAATTCTTACATTCTGTTCAAGGTATTTCGATGATATTGAGACAAGGTGAAATCGCCTTAGGCGTGTCGATAATGGACCCAATTGTGTACATCCTAATTCTTGGGTAGCAGAATTGTTTCCCATAGTAGGGAAGAAAGCTAGCGGTTACAAAAATGTTAATTTAACAACCATTGAGAAGTTGCAAGCACATAGACACGTGTTAATCAACTGTCCTGCAATTGAACCATACCTCCAATGAGTAACTCATAACCTTATCCTTTTGATAATTGACATCTCCTTATCTAATTATGATATCAAATGCAAGGAATATAGAAATATCATACAACAAAAACTGAGAAGTCGTATAAGAAATACAACAGAGATAGACAAGAAGGTCTATAGAGAGTTCTCTAGCTGGTTTGCTAGTTGTGTGAGTAAAATCACAAGTTTCACAAGTATTGTATCAAGATTCTAAAATAATTATGTAATTAACTCTTAGCATGCTTTTTTAGATTGTTAGGGATATGGATAACATCGAAGAGTCTAAGAGAGGAGTTTTGCTTACTCTTGCCAAAGGTCCTATCAATCATGCTAGAAGATACTCTACATACAATATCAATGGATTCAAATTTAGAACTATGGAACGTGATTAGCAATTAAATACACAAAACAGTGGAGTTTATGGTTCTTTTGGAACAAGAAGTTACTCAAGTAGTAGCGATTCCCAATGAGATTTGGAGAGGTGCCTTATTATGGGAAGTTAGTAGACATTGTTGAACTTAACTATAATGGTGCATTCAATGTTGTACTATTTAAATGCCAATGGGCTAATACTACTAATCCAAAGGGCATGAAAAAAGATAAGCTGGGCTTTACATCCATCAACTTTGGTAGATTGATACATTCGGGTGAACAAGAAGATGACAAACCATGTATAAAGGCATCTGAAGCTCAAATGGTTTATTATGTGGATGATGAGAAGGAAACAAGTTGGAGTTTACCAGTTCTTCTTGCACTAAGAGACTTGTATGACATGGGATCCCTTGACAATGAAGAAGATATCCATGACCATGAGGGTTATCCATCCCAAAACTTGGAACAAATTTTCCTAGAAGATATTTCACATCTACAATTGGCAAGGGATGGCATAGATGATGATCCTCACTCTACAATTGTTAATGAAAATGTTAGGGATGATGATGATCTGGACTAAGAGTCCTAGTAAATTTTGGTAAAATCTCTCTTATTTGTATGTGTTTCATATCTCTTTTTGTGCAACTTAATCTGTTATGTTAAAAATTTGATATATGTATAATGTTTGTTATGCCATGGTTGGTTTGTGACAGCTTATGTATTGGAGAATTGATTTGTGTTTGCATTATTTTTCCTCCTTTTAGATTTGTTTATAACTATTTAATTTTGTAGATACTTGTTCATATGTACTATAATCAGGTTTTGGTTTGACTATATGTTAGAAACCCATTGAAATAGTAAAAATGACAAAGAGAAATAAAAATGGTGCTAAGAGAATGACTAGAGTAGTTTCAACTCATTCTCAAGAGGCAAACAATCTTGAAGCCATTGGTGAGATACCAGTTCCATCCAATGAGAGATCATCCACTCCACCTACTATGTTACCCGAAGTTGAAAATGTTCCATCAATTGAAATTGAAGAAAAGACTAGATCTTGGCTTGTAAATCTGATTGGTATGTGATTTGTTTGCTTTTTTCAACATGAAAAATGATCTTTCATTTTTAATATTTAGTTTAGTTTAGATAGGCTTATGTTCTCTTTAAGGAATAGATGCATGTTAGTTGCTGACAATTATCTGTCTTTGTTTCACAATGTTAGATGCGAATGGGATAGTGAAGACAGAAAAAAAAATAATTGCAGATATATGGAATCTTAAGACTGGGACCAAGGTTATGATAGAATGGAGTGGTAGCCAGTTAGTTGGGAATTCAGGTGGCCTGTTACGGATGTTTCTAGGAGCAGTTGCTAAAAACTACAAGAACTTTCCAATTTGTTATAAGACTTGGCACAAGGTTCTAGACAGCTACAAAAATACCGTATATGAGAAGCCCATCAAGGTTCACACTATAATCAATATAAAAAAAAATTTACTTTTGGCTTGCTTGATTATTATATTAACTTTATCTTTTTCCTTTATTTGAAGGAAAAATTTGATGTCAATGATGGAGCTCATAAAAAGTATATACTTCAAAACCTTGGAAAGAAGTGGAAAGACAACCGGACCAAATTATTCAACACCCACTATGATTTTGACAAGAGTAGAGAACAAAACATTGCGTCATGTCCAGATGGGGTTGAATTGGACCATTGGTCAGCATTCATTGACTACAGATTGGATCCTAACACTATGGTAGTTAGAGATATATTGAAATGTTTTAAAATATATATTTTTATTACTAAAGATATTTTTTTAATACCACAGGCAATGTGTGACAAAAATGCAGAAAATCGACAAAAGCAGATAGTCCCTCATACCCTTGGTTCTAAGTTGTTATCTAGAAAAAAAAATGAGTTGGTACGTATGATTACTAATCTCATAACATTATCTAATTTTATAATTCTCGTAACATTATGTTATTAACCTTAAGCAAACATTGATTTTAGGAAACAAAGAATAAACGAAGCTTCTCTAGGATTGAAATGTATCCAATCAGCCATAAAAGAAAAGATGGATCTTATATTAAACATATTCATAGGATTGTAGAAATTTAAAATATTGTTGTTTTCACTTTATAGTGTCTCATGTAACATAATGGTGTATATGTTTAATTATCATGGTTTTAATTTTACTATGTAAGTTGTGCATGATTATTAAAAGTATTTTTTAGATATAGGACCAATTAGCCATGCTTGAAAGTGAAGGGACTTCTTCCCAACATACTTCGCATGATGATACTTTTACTAAGGTATTTGGAAAGGAACACCCGAGTCATGTTTGAGGTATGGGCTTTGGGGTGTGCCCATCTCAAATGTTGACTTCTGCCCCAAGATATAGTGAAGGGATGGCATCCTCATCCTGTCATACCTCTGAATCCGCTAAGATTCGACAAATAGAAGCCACGGTTTCAATTCTACAGGTTCAAGTCAATTACTTCATCACGCACTATATGGGTGGTGTAGTACCACCGAATTTTCCTACTATCTGAGAGAATGGGGTTATTGTTTTTATTTTTTCTCATTTACTTCAAGGTTATTTATGATATAGCTCTTGTGTGGATTGTGAAGTTTTCTTACATCTTTATATTGGTATAGAATATTTGTTTTGTTGGTATAATATAAAATCTAATTTTGTAAATTTTTCCTACAATTTCAGATTGGAGACTATGAATCGTCAGTGCCAGCAAGATCCTCTTCTTCAGCTAGTCATAACCCACAACACCTTTCACCATCTAACACTTAGTTTGTTTGAGAGATTTTTTTATTTGTAATTTCGGATTACGCACCTGAATTTCTAGTTTGTAAGATTTTTGTGGATTTTATTTTTATTTAGAATGACTATGAAATTTTATCTAAATATTATGTTTTATTTTTTTATATGAATGTTTAATATTTAATATTAGCATTTTAATATTTCAATCACTAATTCAATTGAAAATATAGATGTAAAAAAGGCATAATTTACACTTTACAATGGTTTAAAACTGTTATATAATTTCTTTTCTTATTATAGCAATTATAAATGTTGCTATTAGTATGAGTTTTTTTTCTTCAAAGTGGACGTTGGCAACAATTATAAGCTGTTGTTAATTTTATTAAAAGGTTTAATTTTCTTTATTTGGCATAAAATCGCTGCAATAATATTTTTTTATTATCCTGATTTTTTACAATGATTTTACAAAAGGTGATTGTACAACTGTTGTAATAATATTTTAATTATAGTTATTTTTTTGCGGTGGTTGTCATTTTTTGCTGGCAGTTTTGTCATTTTATTCTTATTGCATTTTGTGGTAGTTTTTGAACCTCTGCTATCTCAAAACTATATATAGGGACGGTTGTTCCAGCAGTTTTCAAAACCACTGTTAACCACCCTCTTGACACTTGGAATGGTAGTGGTTTAGTAACCGCGGCGAGCATCAAATTGCAGCGATTTAAACTGTCGCGAAAGGCAAAAAGAACCTCCACTAAAACCCTTCTTTCCTGTAGTGTATTTTTCACAATTGTGAGCTTGCCTTTGCGAGACGGATGGTGATAAAATACTGTGATATGAAAATTATTGTTATTAATCTGCCATTGGGAATTATTTAAATAATGCACCTACCTTATCGGTTTGTCTGTATTGATATAGTTCTTATTGATTAGCAATTATATTTTAAAGTTTTCAATATCCGTTCGATATTAGCTTTAAGAATATAATTATTTTCTATAACGTGGGAGTTAACTCTTGTATTATAATTTAGGACCCTTTGGCATGATTATAATTGCATGAGGTTATAACACCTTAATTTAATTTCTAAATAATAAATTTCACAAAAATGAGAATATTGAAAAAATTTATTTAACTAAAATTCCCATCACATGGCTTCATAAAACAGTTTAAAATAATAAATGATTACAAGTTTATATCAAAGACTGCTACAGGAGTAATCCAATTACATCATAAATTTCAAAATAAATTCTAAGTCCTGTAGCGGTTCATCCTTCCTTCACTGAGTCCAGTGCTGATCGTCTTGGTTACCTGAAAAATAAATGTAAGAATGAGTACTCTGCACTGTCCCACAGACACATGCATAACATAGAGACTCACCTTGCATAACTATAGATATTCTAATATATTCTACTCAAATCTAGGTAATCATAAACAACATTTCATTCCAGTTCATAATCGATGCACTTATGGCACCAAACAGTTTACACACGTGCACTCACTGCACCTAGCCACGCTTTCTGTGGCACTGTGATCAGAGATTTACACCATGAATGGTTGCCAGTTACCCCTACCTCATGGATACCACGTGGGCAGTCATGGGTCGCTCAGTAAAGGTAGTAGTCAGAGATCTAGTCAGGAAAAGAGTGTGTGGCCTGTGGTGTACTCGCTCCCACTGTCGGTATCACCACCACTCCCTCTTCCCTAAGGTATTTCTACCGTCCTCATCTTCTACACCCCCAGTGTATAGCTGAACCATTCACAGCACGTTATACCGGTGTTAATCATGCCCCATTCACACACATTGCAATATTCATTCTCAGTATATGGCATAAAGCCCACAATCATGCATAATACACGGCACTAGGCCCTCATTCATTTTACAATACACAGCATAAAGCCTATATTCATTCATATTACACAGCCCTTGGGCCCACAATTGTTCATAATATTCATTCAAATATACGGCACAAGTGTCCACATGCATTTACAACATAATTCATTTCAACCATACACACAATATTCACCATTCACAACACACGGCACAATTATTCATTCACATTCCATTCAGCCACATTATGATGCATAGAGAATAAATGAATTTCTAAACAAAATGAGATAGGGTAGAGTCCCCTCTTACCTCAAATGAAGACCCACACACAAAATCGACAATGAGAAGGCTCTCTACACAGACTTCATCCTAAATACACGAAAGAATTCCATGAGAACCCAGGGAAATTGTGAAAACAAGGAAAAAGGAGGAAAAATGAAACCCTAACCATTAAAACTCACCTCCAAGCGTTCCCCCGACAGATTCAACCTTTAATCTTGCTCTCGAACGGCTTTGAAGGTTACAACGAGACTGCACCCAGAAATACAGCTCAAATTGTGGCTTTGTTGCTACAATGAGAGACCTTTCGCTACAGCGACAAGGTGACAGTTCCATCCTTCTCTCCTAGTGCTCTCTTGCTATAGTGAGAATCCTCTCGCTATAGTGAGAAATGTACAACTTCATGCCTCACGCCTAGGGGCCTCTCACTACCGCGAGGATGCCCTGCAGCAGCATCCATACTTAACTTGTTTTCAGTCTAATCAATCCAATCCAATTATATATACTTATATATACACATCCATACACATCATACCCACAACATCATCATTACGCATTCAAATGCAAATTACATCTTTCACATTTACACGTACATATAAACACATATACATATATCAATAATAATTAATATTACAAAAATTTAGGGTGTTACAGAGGTAAACTTGTTGTTTGATGAATCCATATTTTTACTGATATTTTAGCATAATTCTAGCTCATTTAATAAGGAAAATATATGAAGAAAGCAGAAAAACTCAGAAAAAGAGAATGATTGAAAGTTTTATTTCAATTTGTAGTTATTTTCGCATTTGTAGAATTTATGCTTAGTTCTTAAGGAATTTATCTTGTTTTGAAGGAATAAGCTGAGCAAAAGTCATGGAAATGGAGAATCAATGGGAAGGAAGAGGAAGAATGGCAATGTTGGACTCCAAAATACAAGAATTATGGGTTGCAGCCTGGGCGTGGTGATCACTATTGTTAGTGAAAGTGATCATTCCAGAGCCTAAAGGAGAAGAAGAGCCTGTGCGTAATCACTTTTATTTACAAGAGTGAGCGTTGCCAGTGTGCGTTATCACTTTCGTCAACGAAAGTGAGCGTTCCAGAGAAGACTCCATTCCTGAGAAGCTGCGCATTGTCACTTTCGCCAACGAAAGTGAGCGTTCCAGAGGCACTTGTATCAGGACAGCTTGCGCGTGGTTACTATTACTCACAAAAGTGATCACGCGCAGCCCTTGACCTCCTGCGTTGCCACTATTATGAATAAAAGTGAATGTTCCAGAGAAGCCTTCAACTCTGCAAGTTGCGTGTGGTTACTCTTGCTCTTGAAAGTGAACACGCGCACTACATAAAGCTTCTGCGTGGTTACTCTTGTGAAGAAAAGTGACAACGCGCAGAACTGGGGTTTCTATATATACATGATTGAAGCGCGAAAACGGGGATTCTGTTCATTTTTTAGTTTTTTTAGTTAGTTTCTGGTTAGAGGAAGTGAGAGAGAGGAGTGGGGATTCAGATCTTGGAGCTTCACGAAGAGGAATTGGAGTGGAGCAAGCTTCCATGGCGTTTCTGAGTTTCTTCTTCTCTTCTTCTCTTTCTTTTTCTTCTTCTGCTGCCATGGCTGTGTAATTCGTTCATAGTTAGGGATTGTAGATCTGAAATGAACATGTTGAATTGATTTGGATCTGGATTTCAAGCTTTGGAATAGATTGAGTGATTGATTCTGAACTTCACGTGTGAATTGAATGGAAATTTGATTAACTAAATTCAGAGGAACCTTTGTCAATGGAAATTGAATTTGCTCTTCAGATCTGAACCAATCACCGAGATTTTAGTTTTCTTAGGGATAAGGAACTTTGATCTTGCAATCTTTTGGTTTCTTACACTTAAAGCAACATTGAATTGAATTAGATCTAAGGAATTAGAATGGTTTAATTGAATGTTAGGTTCACCGAGTTAAGGAATTAACCTCTGAATAGTATAAAGTGAAATTGATTGTCATTCTTTCCAATTGCTTGTTAATTCAGAACTTTATTGATTAAACATTGGAGTTTTGGTGAAGCAATTCCCTAGCTATGGTTTCTCCCTCTGTTATCACATAACTGTGTGTTCATTGTCTTATTTTCTGAAAGTTCATTTTACTTTTAATTGTTCTAGTTTGCTGCTGTTATATGTTACAAATCTCATTCCAAAATTTGTATGGCTCAAATGGTTATAATTCTGTGAAGTGGTACTTGAAACCTAAATTCCCTGTGGAAACGATATCTGGATCTTAAATTTACTCATCACTTGCTGCAATCCTAGTGCACTTGCTAGTATAGATTGCCAACAACAAGTTTTTGGCGCCGTTGCCGGGGAATTTGAGTTTCAATATCATTAGTAACATAAGAATAGCTCGATTGAGTATTTTGTTCTCTGAATTTCTGTAGTAGTAGTCTGTAGTTAGACATTTTGTCCATTCTGCATAATTCTGCAACTTTTGAATTTGTGTTTCAATTACTTTTACTGATATTTGCTGCATAATTTTCGTGGTGCAGTTTTGAATACTAACTTGTAGTTTACTTTTGCTTCATTTTGAATTGTATATGCGTGGCAAAAACAAAAACAAATCAACTCTAGTCTTTGATCTTGACATAGACATAACCTTAAGAAGATTGAGAAAAGAGTCTAGAGAAGAAAAAGCCATAGGGAGTGATAGTGAGTTAGAAGCTGTCCATTCTCCAGAATCTCAGAGTAATCCTAGAGTGAAAAGAACACCTACATCTTTGAGACAACTAAATTCAGAAATAGAGATGGCAGAACAAAATAGAATTAGAACATTAGGGGACTATGCAATTCCTAACATGCAAGGTTTTAACTCTTCTATAATCAGGCCAACTATTCAAGCCAACCCTTTTGAGATTAAACTTGCCTTGTTACACTTAGTCCAACAAGATCAGTTTTCTGGTGGAAATTCTGATGATCCTAACTTACATATTTCAAATTTTCTACAGCTATGTGACACCATAAGAATAAATGGGGTTAGTGAAGAAGCCATCAGACTGAGACTATTTCCTTTTTCCTTGAGAGATAGAGCAAAATGCTGGTTACAAGCTCAACCACAAGGAAGCATTACAACTTGGACAGAACTTGTGAACAGGTTTCTAACCAAGTACTTCCCTCCATCCAAAGCTGCTAAACTGAGAGGAGAAATTACATCCTTTGTTCAGCAAGATGGAGAATCATTGTATGAAGCTTGGGAAAGATACAAAGAACTGCTTAGAAGGTGTCCACATCATTGTATTCCAGATTGGATGCAATTGGAAACTTTTTATAATGGGATGAATGCAGTAACAAGAACAATGGTTGATGCTGCTGCTGGAGGTTCATTAAATACAAAGTCTATGGAAGAAGCTCAGAGGATTATTGACATGATGGCATCTTCAATGTATCAGAATTCAAACTCAAGGAATCAAGGAAGAAACTCTGGTCATGAAGCTAAAGTTCTGGAAACTTTTCTTGCACAAAATCAGCTACAAAATCAATTGTTTTCAAAACAATTAGTTGCCTTAACACAACAAATCATCAATCTTCAAACAGGGAGTATGCCTACCAGTCAGCTAAGTTGTGATTTTTGTGGAGGAAACCATGCAAATGGTGCATGTGAGGCATCCACAAGTGAACCACAAGAGCAAGTGAATTATATGAATAATTTTCAGAGACAACAGCCATCATATCCCCCTGGATTTCAATTTTTGAATAATAGAACTCAGCAGTATTCTAATTGGAATAATCAATATTCTGCTGCAAAGAATTCTAACTCAAATTTGCCTTTTTCTAATGCAGGTCCAACAACACAACAGCCTTATTTTCAGAGGAATTCATCGACTCAACCTCAAGGAAATCAGAAATTTTCTAGACCTATGAATGAGAGGTTGACTGAGATGGAAGAAACTATGCTGCAATTCATGAAGGTGACTCAAACAAGCTTCAAAAACCAAGAAGCTTCCATGAAGAAACTAGAGACACAGATTGGACAATTAGCTGAACAATTATCCAGCAGGGATGAAGGAAGATTTCCAAGCAATACAGTAATCAATCCTAAAGAGCAATGTCAAGCCATAACTACAAGGAGTGGAGCTGTAGTTGCAAGCCCTAAACCAGCAGAAAAGAAAGTGAATGATGCAGCAGAAAGAAACATTGAACAAGATCTGCAACAAGGAAATTTTAAGCTATTGAAGAAAGACCATTCAGAAGAAAAAGAAAAAGTTCCCATGAATTCTGAAAGGAAAACCAAAAAGCAACTCTTTGAGGAAGCTTGTAAGCCAATAGACCCAGAAAAATACAAGAGGCTGCCTTATCCTCAAAGAGTCCAAAATCCTAAACAAGAGGAACAATTTGAAAGGTTTATGAATGTCTTTAAGAAATTACAAATTAACATTCCTTTTGCAGAAGCTTTGGAGCAAATGCCTTCATATGCAAAGTTCATGAAAGAACTACTTTCCAGAAAAAGGAAGCTAGAGCATGACAAAACAGTACCTTTGACAGAGGAGTGCAGTGCCATTCTCAAGAGAAAGCTTCCTCAAAAGTTGAAAGATCCTGGATCATTTAGCATTCCTTGTGAAATAGGAAACTGCACTGTGGGAAGAGCATTGTGTGACTTGAGAGCAAGCATAAATCTGATGCCATTAGCTGTTCTACAGAAACTTGGCATAGAGGAAGTGAAGCCTACCAACATTACACTGCAGCTAGCTGATAGATCATACACTTATCCATATGGAGTTGTTGAAGATTTATTAGTTAAAGTTGATAAGTTCATTTTTCCTGCAGATTTTGTAATTCTGGACATGGAGGTGGATTCTAACATTCCTTTGATCCTAGGGAGGCCATTTCTTGCAACCGGAAGAGCTTTAATAGATGTGCAAAAAGGTGAACTTATGCTTCGAGTTCAAGATGAGAAGGTAATATTTAATGTGTTTGAAGCTTTAAAATATCCAATTGAAGATAATACATGTATGAAGGTAGATATACTGGATGCTTTTATTACACAACACCATATGAAAGAATTTGATGAAATTGCTGTGTTAGAAGAGATAATATCTGCAGGGAATAACAAATCTGAAACTCTAAATGAAGAAGATATCATGGAAATGCAGCAACAATTGGAAGCTCTGCCGATCCAAAAACCTGCAGAAAATTTAGTGAAAGAAGAGCTGAAAAAGGATGGTAAAGAAGAGGAAAGGCAAAGGCTAGAACTGAAACAACTCCCTTCACACCTACGGTATGCATTTCTGGATGAGAATCATGTAAATCCAGTCATCATCAACAATGAACTTAAGGAAGAACAAGAGGAAAAATTGCTCAGAATTTTGAGAGAACACAAATCTGCAATTGGCTGGTGTATTACAGACCTGAAAGGTATAAATCCCTCATTTTGTAAGCACAGAATTTTATTTGAAGAGAATTTTAAACCTGTTGTGCAGCCACAAAGGAGGTTAAACCCAGCCATGAAAGAGGTAGTTAAAAAAGAGGTCATAAAGCTGTTAGATGCAGGAATAATATACCCTATTTCTGACAGCAATTGGGTAAGTCCAGTCCAAGTTATTCCAAAGAAAGGTGGTATGACAGTTGTACCTAATGAAAAGAATGAACTTGTCCCTACTAGGACTGTGACTGGATGGAGAATGTGCATAGACTATAGAAAATTAAATGATGCAACTAGAAAAGACCATTTCCCACTACCATTTGCAGATCAAATGTTAGAAAGACTTGCTGGACATTCATTTTATTGTTTTCTTGATGGGTATTCAGGATACAATCAAATAGCTATAGATCCTTTAGATTAAGAGAAAACTGCATTTACATGTCCATTTGGAGTCTTTGCATATAGGAGAATGCCATTTGGTTTGTGTAATGCCCCTGCCACTTTCCAAAGATGCATGCTTTCTATTTTTTCTGATTTGGTAGAAAACATCATAGAAGTGTTCATGGATGATTTCTCTGTTTTTGGTGATTCTTTTGATGATTGTTTAGCTAATCTATCCACTGTTTTGCAGAGATGTCAAGATACTAACCTTGTGTTAAATTGGGAGAAGTGTCATTTCATGGTACAAGAAGGCATTGTCCTTGGTCACAAAATTTCAGAGAAGGGAATGGAGGTGGACCAAGCTAAAATAGAAGTCATTAGTAAATTGCCTCCACTTGTCAATGTTAAGGGAGTTAGAAGTTTTTTAGGACATGCTGGTTTTTATAGAAGATTCATAAAAGATTTTTCCAAGATTGCTAAACCCTTGAGTAATTTACTTGTAAAAGATGCAGATTTCATATTTGATGATAATTGTTTGCATGCATTTTCTGTTTTAAAAGAGAAACTGATTTCTGCACCTATTCTTGCAAAACCAGATTGGAAATTACCTTTTGAACTCATGTGTGATGCAAGTGATAGTGCAGTGGGTGCTGTGTTAGGATAGAGAAAAGATAGGAAATTACATGCTATATATTATTCAAGCAAAGTGTTAAATCCTGCACAAGTGAATTACACAACAACAAAAAAAGAACTTTTAGCTGTTGTATATGCTTTTGATAAGTTTAGATCATATTTAATGGGTTCAAAAGTGATTGTATACACTGATCATGCTGCTCTTAAATATCTCTTGACAAAACAGGATGCAAAGCCTAGATTATTAAGATGGATTCTACTCCTCCAAGAATTTGAGCTAGAAATCAAAGACAAGAAAGGGAAAGAAAACAATGTAGCAGACCACTTATCCAGACTTCCTTTGTAGAGTTTAACCACTGAATCATTGGAAATAAATGAAGAATTTCCAGATGAAAAGCTATTTGCAGTGGAAAACATGCCTTGGTTTGCTGACATTGCAAATTTTAAAGCCACTCAATTCATTCCAAAGAGGTTTACTTGGCAGCAAAAGAAGAAGTTCTTACATGACAGCAAATTCTATGTTTGGGAAGACCCATATCTGTTCAAAATTGGAATAGATGGGTTAATTAGAAGATGCATTCCACAAAGTGAGCAAGCTGAGATACTATGGCATTGTCACAATTCAGAATATGGAGGCCACCATGCAAGTTCAAGGACTGCTGCAAAAGTCTTATAAGCAGGTTTCTTTTAGCCTACACTCTTCAAAGATGCCAAGAAGTATGTGGAAAACTGTGATAAATGTCAAAGAACTGGAAATATTTCAAGAAGACATGAGCTGCCATTAACCAACATCCTAGAAGTGGAACCATTTGATGTATGGGGGATTGATTTCATGGGACCATTTCCCCCATCATTCTCACACGAATACATTCTAGTTGCAGTGGATTATGTGTCTAAATGGGTAGAAGCAATTCCAACCAGATCAAATGATGCAAAGGTAGTGATTTCTTTTATAAGAAAGAACATTTTTTCAAGATTTGGTGTGCCTAGAGTGCTGATAAGTGATGGAGGTACTCACTTCTGCAACAAGTATCTTGAAGCTGTATTAATGAAATATGGTGTGAAGCATAAGGTTGCTACTCCATACCATCCACAAACAAGTGGACAAGTGGAGGTTTCAAATAGAGAGATCAAGCAAATTCTAGAAAGTAGTGAACAGTTCAAGGAAGGATTGGTCAAAGAAACTGGATGACTCACTGTGGGTATATAGAACTGCTTTTAAAACTCCAATTGGTATGTCTCCATATCAGCTAGTATTTGGAAAGGCCTGTCACTTACCTCTAGAGCTGGAGCACAGAGCATATTGGACTACCAAGTGGCTTAACTTTGATTTGTCAAGTGCTGGAAAGAAGAGAGTTTTACAGTTGCATGAATTGGAGGAATTCAGACAACAAGCTTATGAGAATGCAAAGTTGTACAAAGAAAGAACCAAGAGGATCCATGACAAATTTATTCTACAAAAAGATTTCAGACCTGGCCAGCAAGTACTATTATTCAATTCAAGATTAAAATTGTTTCCAGGGAAACTGAAATCTAGATGGTCTGGACCGTTTATAATCAAGGAAACTTCTCCCTTTGGAGCAATTCTTATAGAAGATCTGAAAACAGGGAGAGAATTCAAGGTCAATGGCCAAAGATTGAAGATCTATCATGGAGAGGAGTTTACAAGGAACATATCATGCATGAAACTGGTTTCTCTTGAGTGAAAAACATTTAATGTCAAGCTAATGACATTAAAGAAGCGCTTTGTGAAAGCCAACTCACATTTCTAACCCAATTTAAGTTTTCTGCATTATTTTTGAATTAACAGTGTTCATAGAAGTCAAAGTCTGCACTTTTCATCTTGGTTACCTTGCTGAATTTGATGTTTGGAATAAATCTGGTGGCTGAAACAAGAATGCAGATTGGAATTAATTAGAATGCTTAAAGTTCTTGTACAGTCTAAATAATAGTTATCAAATTCTGCAAATTCTCTGAAAAATACAAAGTTCTGCATCATACTCATCATATTCTATAATTTTGGTGCAAAAGGTAAATTTTGAAGTATGCTAAATCTGTCATTTGTAGCGAATCTGATAAATGCAATTGGACTTCATGCTATAATGTGTTATGGAAAAGTCAGAATTGCATTATGAATATGTTAAGCAGAAATTCTGCAGAATTCAACTGTGATGTTTGTTGCATCTGTAATTTGGAGCAAAAATGATGAATGAATTGAGAGTTCATGATAGGAGTGTGTAATGTAAAAGTCAAAACTGCATAAGTAGGGAGTGAATACTTGTTCTGCAGAAATTCTGCAGAATTCAGTCTTGAATGAATGTTGTATATGTAATTAAGGGTGAACATGATGAGGGAAGTAGGTATTTTATATGGTAAGTGTGTATTGGAATGATTATGATTTGTTAAGTGAGCCAATTAAAGTTTGGAGAACTTGGATTGATGAAAGGATTCACTCTTTTGTAGGAAAGCAATCACGCAGAGATGGAATTCTGAGATTTCCCCTCTGGAACAATCACTCTCGCTGATGAGAGTGATAACGCAGAAACTGACTGGGAAACACAACTCTCTGGAACAATCACTCTCGCTGATGAGAGTGATAACGCAGAGGCAGATGGGAAAAACACACTCTCTGGATCACTTCCTTTCCTTGTCAAGAGTGACCACGCTCAAGCAAAAAGCTTGCGCGTTATCACTTTGCCCAGCAATAGTGATAACGCGCATTGCATTCAAAATTTTCAAGTTCTCTGGAACACTCACTCTGTTCGACAAGAGTGACAACGCAGAGTTTTATTAACAAGGGAACGTTCACTTCTCACTTAAAAAGTGGGCATGTCCACACGCGTGACCACAGACTCCATATAAAGGAACCACGCTCACATCCATTTAAACCTAAATCCCCATTTCCCTCTGAAATTCCTCTGACTTTCAATCTTTCGTGAAGCAACCAGCAAGCAATTGCTCCTTCTTTTTCACTGTCATTCACATTTCTGAAGCTCAAGGTACGTTCTCTGCATTCTCTGAAATTGTATTTAGGGTTTTTCTTTGCTGCAACTCTGGAAAAATGTCAAAAATGGCAAGTGGGGAAATATCTTGAGCGTATTCGAATTAAGGAACTTTAAATACTGTGAATAGGTTTTCAAAGTCATTCAATCTCCTCTGTTAACATATTTACATCTGCATTATGCGAAAAATCTGAACATGACTTTGAAAGAAATAGAAATACTCCAGTTGCCTTCAACGAAAATACTCTTTGCATGCAATATTTGAATGTTGATGTCTGAACTGAGTTGTATGGAACGAATTACTGTTGTATATTGCACTGCCTGATTGTACAGATAGCATACTGATAGTCCTGTATTGAACTGATCTTTAGTCTTTGATGATAATGAATGAGTGCACTGTCCTAATTGTATGTGATTCAAAGAAACAATAGGCAATATTCTGGATGAATTTTACTGTCAGAAGAAAATTTCTTTTAGGAACCATTAGTAGTTGAAATTTGGTTGAAAATTGTGATTATTTTTTTGCATTCTTGGTGAAATTGTGAACTCTGAGGGAACAAATTATGAAGGCCAGTTTAAAATCCTTTAAATATGGTTTGATTAATTTTGTACCTAAGTTCTGGTATATCTGAAAAGTTAAGAGAGCATGTAAAAAATATGTTGATGACCTATAATAGCATCTCTGTGTTAACCTGATGTGCTTTGAGAGTGTGCACTCTAAACTACAAATTTAAAGGTTTAACCAATTTTGACTGTGATTGCTTAGTAATTTGCAATAGTGCTTGTATGTTGATATGATTACATTCTCATGACAGCAACTGATTGTAAATAGATACATACTGCAAGTTGGAATTCTGCACATGGATTGATTGAAATTATCTAGTAAAGAGATGTATACTGTCACAATTCTGTGTCATGAATTTTAAACTGTCAAATTACTTGCTTGTTTTTGCAGCCACTTCAAAATGGTCAGAACTTCTTTGAATACACCAGTTGGACCTTCTAAGAAGACCAAAGCTGGATCTGCCAGCAACACTCCAAGAAGGAGATCTATCAGGAATATGCAAGCTGGAACAGCCAGGAATTCTTCAACCACTAAAAGAGCAAGAACTGATGGCGTCTCACCTTCCTCACCCATTGAAATCGCTGACCCTCCTCAGCCAAGTGTACCCACACCTGCAACCTATTCACCACCTCAGCCGACCAGAAGAAATGCTCCTTCTACCTCTACCCCTACTGATCATGATCCAAGATTCAGGAGTATTGCTCACGAAAACTATTTCAAGGCAAATATTCTGAGGAGGAAGATTGTCCCAGATAGAGCCTTTGAAATTGCTGAAGGCAACTACCCTGAGTACTCAGAAGAAATTCAGAAAAGGGGATGGGACAACTTCTGCTCCTTGGCTGATAACGGTTGGAGAGAAATTACACAGGAGTTTTATGCAAATGCAATGTGGTTTAAGGGAGACCAAATTCCCAAATTTCACACAATGGTCAAGGGTATGAGGGTGGATTTCACTGCTGCCAACATCAATCGAGTGTTGGAAATTTCCACTGAAAGGCAACCTGGGCAGATGGACTTCACTGACTTTAAGAATAGTCCAGACAAGGATTATATTGAAATCTTGCACAGAATTGGAAGGCCAGGCACAACTTGGCAGCTGAACCTCGCCCAGAAACCCAAGTGTATCACCACCAAGAACCTGCTACCATTTGCTAAAGTCTGGAGTACCTTTCTATTGAATTCTTTCATGCCAGTCAAGCATAGTTCAACCCTGGCAGTAGAGAGGGCTGAATTATTGTTTGCTATTGTTAATGATATGTACATTGATGCAGGGGAAGTAATTAATGAATGTATCTTAAATATTCTGAAAACGAAAAGAGATTCACTAGCCTTTCCCTCATTAATCACTTTACTATGTGAGGATGCAGGGGTTGAAGTTGGAGACTACCAAGAGAAAATCAGATCTGCTCCCCCTATCTCTGTCTCAATGGTAAAGGAAATCTATGCCACCACCTCCTGCACTTCAGCTGCACCTATCCCCACCCAGTTCAGAAAGGATAAACCAATGAAGATGAAGGACATCCTACATCTTTTGGTTGAAAGGCAAAATCAATTGGCTGAACGACAAACTGAGCTCCACAACAGTTTGAAGGCAGGAACTATGCTAGTGGAATGTGTGTTGATGAATCTTGGTCAGAAGATGGGAATGACCAAAGATGAGCTTTATCACACACCAGACTTGGCCGAGAATGCTCAATGTCTACGCTCATCAGTCTTTAAAGACTTGCCAATCTACAAGACTCATTTTCCACAGCCAACTGAAGAAGTGGTGGAGGAAGAAGAAGATGAGGAGGATGAGGAAGAAGATGAAGATGAAATTTCTGATGAGGAGGATGCTCAAGATGACTAGTTTAGGATTTTTGTTTTCTTTTCTGTTAATTCGAATTTTCTCTTGATGGTCTTGTAATTAAGTTTCAAACTTTTTGGTTTCATTTTAGAATTTGGGTTTGTAATTTGCACACTTGGTATATTTTGGTTTCATGCTAATTCTGAACAATTATATTTTGAACATACATTAATTCTGCAGAATTCAATCCCTTTTCACTTGATAATTGACGGAATTTTTGGTGTTTTATGCAGAAAATGTCACAACCACACAACACTCACACACCATGGAAACTGACACTTGCACCAGCTGCCATGGAAGGGGGGTTTCATTCTCTACCTCTTATTCATGAGTTAGCTTCACAATTACACTGAATTATTCCTGAAAAACACCAAAATACTAGAATAGATAATAAATTGTTGGCTGTTAATCAAATAAAAATGATTGACAATTTTGTGAATTCTGTGTGAATTTCTTTTTAAGTTGTTTTTCCCATTCTCAAAATGAGATCACACTTGTATTTTCAAAAATGAGGCAGTTGCCACTAGGTGCATAAATTTCTGAAAAATGCATTGTGTTTTCATTAATCCACATGATCACTTATAAATACCTAGTGAGATTTGAGCTGTCTAATTCTTTTCTTGTGTGATTAATCATATTTGGCTGTATTCTCTAGAACTTGCCCTTGTTCTTAATTGAATATGCATGCTACAGTTTTCACCCACATGATAGAGGCCATGTTTGATTATACCTAGTCAGCCTAAAGGCCTTCCTTTATGATTGAATGTCTTAGTTCACCCTTTTGAGCTTAATATCCTTTTTCTTGAAATTACCTCATTATAAGCCTTACTGAAAAACCAATTTTTACCATTCCAAAGATCAAAGGCATAATGAGTTTAATCAAGAATGAGTTTTAAAACTAAGTTTGGGGTGGTATCCAGATTTTAATTGCTTGAGGACAAGCAATGTTCTAAGTTTGGAGTGGGAAATAGCATGCTATCTAAGTTTGAGTTCAACAAGCCAGAAAGAAAGAACAAAAGTGCTGCAGAAAAAAAAAAGATAGTGACTGAAAGCAAGAAAAGAAGAAAAGTATCAGTGAAAATTCTGCTGCAAGAAAAAAATTTGTTTGCTACATAAGTGAGAGAAGTAAGGAGGAATAATGTAGATCCAGGCTAGTTTTAAAACAAATCACTCAAAATGCCTCTGATCTTTTGAAATTGCATGTATTGTTTTCCATTTTCTTTGATACCTACCTGAACCTTATCCTTGTTATAACCTAAAAAAGTCCTCTAGATGTGTGATTAATTGTACTAAGCAGAGGAGATGGAGAAATTGGGCAAGCATATGGTAGAGTGTAGCGAAATTGATGATTTAGAGTGAAAACAGCACCTAAACACTGTTGAGTGATGAGAGAAACACTTCCAAGTGAGCTGTGATCATGTTGATTAATTGTACTCACATGAATTTTGATGAAAAATATGAACTTAGGTAGCAATTCTTACTCAATGATGACTATGCAGTAGGAATATCATGATGAGTATTTGGAGGAACAACTTGATTGAAAATTTTGCAGAAAACACAGAATTGGAAATTGGAAAATCTGAGAAAAGCAATTTATGAACTGAATTTGAAAATGGAGGAACTTACCCTTAGTTTAGTTTGATTTGCTTGAGGACAAGCAAAAATTCAAGTTTGGGGTGGTGATGAATTAATATTTTTACTGATATTTTAGCATAATTCTAGCTCATTTAATAAGGAAAATATATGAAGAAAGCAGAAAAACTCAGAAAAAGAGAATGATTGAAAGTTTTATTTCAATTTGTAGTTATTTTCGCATTTGTAGAATTTATGCTTAGTTCTTAAGGAATTTGTCTTGTTTTGAAGGAATAAGCTGAGCAAAAGTCATGGAAATGGAGAATCAATGGGAAGGAAGAGGAAGAATGGCAATGTTGGACTCCAAAATACAAGAATTATGGGTTGCAGCCTGGGCGTGATCACTATTGTTAGTGAAAGTGATCATTCTAGAGCCTAAAGGAGAAGAAGAGCCTGTGCGTAATCACTTTTATTTACAAGAGTGAGCGTTATCCCTTTCGTCAACGAAAGTGAGCGTTCCAGAGAAGACTCCATTCCTGAGGAGCTGCGCGTTGTCACTTTCGCCAACGAAAGTGAGCGTTCCAGAGGCACTTGTATCAGGACAGCTTGCGCGTGGTTACTATTACTCACGAAAGTGATCACGCGCAGCCCTTGACCTCCTGCGTTGCCACTATTATGAATAAAAGTGAATGTTCCAGAGAAGCCTTCAGCTCTGCAAGTTGCGCGTGGTTACTCTTGCTCTTGAAAGTGAACACGCGCACTACATAAAGCTTCTGCGTGGTTACTCTTGTGAAGAAAAGTGACAACGCGCAGAACTGGGGTTTCTATATATACATGATTGAAGCGCGAAAACGGGGATTCTGTTCATTTTTTAGTTTTTTTAGTTAGTTTCTGGTTAGAGGAAGTGAGAGAGAGGAGTGGGGATTCAGATCTTGGAGCTTCACGAAGAGGAATTGGAGTGGAGCAAGCTTCCATGGCGTTTCTGAGTTTCTTCTTCTCTTCTTCTCTTTCTTTTTCTTCTTCTGCTGCCATGGCTGTGTAATTCGTTCATAGTTAGGGATTGTAGATCTGAAATGAACATGTTGAATTGATTTGGATCTGGATTTCAAGCTTTGGAATAGATTGAGTGATTGATTCTGAACTTCACGTGTGAATTGAATGGAAATTTGATTAACTAAATTCAGAGGAACCTTT
Organism: Abrus precatorius; assembly: GCF_003935025.1. Taxonomy (NCBI): domain Eukaryota; kingdom Viridiplantae; phylum Streptophyta; class Magnoliopsida; order Fabales; family Fabaceae; genus Abrus; species Abrus precatorius. The sequence goes on from NW_020874406.1 coordinate 3,603,652, forward strand.
GTCAATGGAAATTGAATTTGCTCTTCAGATCTGAACCAATCACCGAGATTTTAGTTTTCTTAGGGATAAGGAACTTTGATCTTGCAATCTTTTGGTTTCTTACACTTAAAGCAACATTGAATTGAATTAGATCTAAGGAATTAGAATGGTTTAATTGAATGTTAGGTTCACCGAGTTAAGGAATTAACCTCTGAATAGTATAAAGTGAAACTGATTGTCATTCTTTCCAATTGCTTGTTAATTCAGAACTTTATTGATTAAACATTGGAGTTTTGGTGAAGCAATTCCCTAGCTATGGTTTCTCCCTCTGTTATCACATAACTGTGTGTTCATTGTCTTGTTTTCTGAAAGTTCATTTTACTTTTAATTGTTCTAGTTTGCTGCTGTTATATGTTACAAATCTCATTCCAAAATTTGTATGGCTCAAATGGTTATAATTCTGTGAAGTGGTACTTGAAACCTAAATTCCCTGTGGAGACGATATCTGGATCTTAAATTTACTCATCACTTGCTGCAATCATAGTGCACTTGCTAGTATAGATTGCCAACAACATTGTTGTCATAAGCTCTATCTTGTCTATTGGATTATAAATTTTTGCTTTGCTAAATGAACTCTTTACCAAAGCTAAATGGAAGTAATTATGAGGACTGGACTGATTTTGTTAAACTATTCCTTGTCTTTCCTAATGTTGATGTTGCCTTTGAATGAGCCAGATACTCTCACACCCAAATCTTCCGCTGCTATTTTAAGAAACATGATAAGTGAGCTCATTCTATTAAAATATATCTAGTAATTATGAAGTTCACTATAGATTCTGTTCTTGAGATATATAGTGCTAACGAGTAAGTTTAGTCATAAAATTTGTCACAAAATGATTAGCGACAGATTTTTTTGACAAAAATCCATTGTAAAATTGTGAAATTTTAATAGTGTCTCTGGTCAAGAAAGAAATTTGATAAGATGGAGAAGACTTACTATTTTTCATGATTGACAAAGACAATTAGCAATTTGTTTGTAGGATATTGTGTAGGCTGTAGGGGTTTTAGATTTTATTGTTCTACTCATATCACCGGAGTTGTTGAGTCTAATTCTATTTTGAAAATAATTTAGAATATATTGTAAGCTCTCTTGACTTTAAGAAAAATGCAATTGATTAATGCATTTATCTGAGAAATAGGGGGAGAAATTTGTTGTTATTGTTCTTTATGTTAATGATATCCTTTTGGTGATGCATCTTTTGTTTGGGGCAATGAGATTTATCATTATTGATCTCATAGTATTGTTGTGTTGTCTTAACAAGGATATATTGAAAGAATCTGAACCAGTTCAATATGCAATTTTGTAAGCCCTATGTTGCACTGTAGAATTTTTCCAATGCCCAGTGTCCTCAAACTAATAGTGAAATAGTAGACATGGAGAAAATTTATTATTCTTTTGTTGTTGGCAGCCCTATATATGCTAGCGTTTGTACATGTCTTGATATTGCTTTTGTTATCGCCATACTTGGGAGAGACTTGAGTAAACTGGTGTGGCACATTGGCAGGTTGCAAAGCATGTTTTGAGGTATCTAAAAGGTACCACAGATTATATAGTTACATACAAGAGGTCAGGTCATCTTGAGGTGACAGATTATTGTGATTCTGAGTATTGTGGTTGTCTAGATGATCATAAGTCCACATTAGGTTATGTATTTGTGTTAGCTAGAGGAGCTAGCTCTTGTAAGAGTGTACTCTTTCAACCACGTCAACTACGGAAGCATAGTATATAACTTGTTATGAGGCTACACGTTAGCAATATGGTTGAAAAACTTTATTGCTAAATTTGATTTTGTAGAGAGTATCTCTAGGCCTCTGACTATATATTATGATAACTTTGCAATGGTTAGTTTCTTTCTCTTCAATAAGGGCTCAAAGCAAACAAATCACTTTGAGACATTTTATTTTTGTGAGAGAGAAAGTTCAAGAGTTTAAAACTCGTGTCAAGCATATCCCTATTGAGCTTACGATTGTGATCATGTATCCCTATTGAGCTTATGGGTGTAGTAAAGTGTAACACCTTAATTTAAATTTCCAAATAAATTAATGTTTACAATAAGTGGGAATAATATGAAAATTTCCATTCAATTGTTGCCAACAATAGTATAATAAAGTATTTCAAAATAAGGATGGATTACAAGTTTGAATCAAATCATTGCTATAGAACCAATTTAAATACATCAGAGTTCTCAAAATAAATTTCTAAGTCCTATAATAGTTTCATCCATCCCTTCACTGAATCCAGTGATAATCGTCTTGGTCACCTAGAAAACAAATGTAAGGGTGAGTACTCTACACTATCACACATAAGCACAGAGTCTCACCTCACACAGTCCACTCATTTACTAACATAATTTGAAACATGCATAAGACAAACGTAAAATAACACTTTCCAAGATTTTACTCAAAATTCATATACAGGTGCGTTCACTGGCCTATCAAACAATCCACACACATGTGCATCCATTGCACATAGTCACGCTCATTGTGGCACTATGATCACATATTCCTGAGTTCTTCAACCTCAGGGACTTACTCAGTTCACACCATGGATAGTCACCGAATAGCTCCTGCTCCACGGATACAACGTGTGTGGTATTGAGCTCCTATGCAAAGGTGTTAATCAGAGGCCAAGTCAGGAGGAGAGTGTGTGGCCTGTGGTGCACCCACACTCACTGTTGGTGTCACCATTACCCTCTCTTCCCCAAGATATTTCTACCGCCACCATCTTCTATACTCCCACTGTATCGCTGAACCATTCACAGTTTCCAACCATCTCAAACACATTCACACACACATTTCATTTATCTCAATCGAAGGCACATACACCTATATACCACCATACAATATTCAATTACACAATTTTTATCACAATCTCCCTACAATCATTCATTTCATCACACACAACATTCATTATTCATCATACACCTTTCTCAAATAGTAATCACATTATATTACACACCACATTTCCATCAAGATTCAATCACAACCAAACCATTCTCATCAAAATACACTTCTTCCTACGTTTCATTCTAACTACATTACAATATACACCCAAATAAATAATTTCTAAGTACAATGAGATAGGGTAGAATCTCCCCTTACCTCTAATCAAAGACCTATAACACCAATCAACAAAGAATGTGCTCCCCACACGAATTTCATCCTAAACACATGAAAAACTCCATGAGAAACCAAGAAATCAAGAAAAGGAATGAAAAATTGAAACCTAACTCTTAGAACTTACCTCCAAGTGCCCTAAACACGATTCCAACCTTCAATCTTACACCCAAATGACTCTGGAGGCAATTTAATCAGTGAAATAGGGTTTTGAGTAGAGAGAATCGAAGGGATTTCAAAGAGAGGAATGAGAAATGAATTTCTTAAACCCTAAACCCCTAAAATACCCTTTTGGTTGCAATATTCTCGCTACAACGAGACATCTCTCACAACAGCGAAAATAGTAGAGGAAACTGCACTCTGATTTCTGCAAAATCTCGCTACAACAAGACTACAACCCAGAAATGCACCCTTCTCTATTCTCTTCTCGCTATAGCTAGCGAGGAGCCTCTCGCTAGAGCAAGAACACAATAGAATAACCCCCTACTCCCAAGACTTTCTTGCTACATCGAGAACGCTACAGATTCATGCTCTATGTCTAGGACTTTCTTGCTACAGCGAGAACGCCTTTGCAGCACACACTTAGCCTACATTTTCAATCAATCCAAACACATCCAATCTCTCAATACACCACGAATATCCGTAATTATACATATATATATATATATATATATATTTATCTACACGCATTCACACATATTTATGTCATCACACATACACACATACATTTAAATCATCATACTCATTAAATACACATTCGAATAGCAACCCACATGCTTATATTAATAATCAAACAATATTACAAAATTCAGAGTGTTACAACTCTCCCCTCCTTTAGGGAATTTTGTTTCTAAAATTCAACCAAACTATACAAACAACTCTGAATACAACTCTCTCATCCTACTTTCCATTTCCCATATGACATCTCTCTCATCACTTGAGCTCCAAATCACCTTCACCAACGACATTTCCTTGCCCCTCAACTGCTTAACGTGATGGTCCACAATCCTCATCGGGTACACATCATAATACAAATCCTCTTTTACTTGAACCGAGTCAAGGTCGATCACATGAAAAGGATCTGACACATACTTTCTAAGTTGTAACACATGGAACACCGGATGTAGATTTGAGAGATTTAGAGGTAATGTTATCTGGTACGTTGTAGGACCAATTTTACTTAGCACTTCAAATGGCCCAATAATGATTTGTCACATTAAATGACACATAAAAAATTAGAAAGTGACGTATTATTAGTATTTTTTTTAAATAATATAAATTTTTTTACTTTTGATATTTCTGTTTCTCTGATTCATCTTCTTTTATGGAGTCTTGTGTTTTAGTCATCTTTTCTTCTTTAACCACTATGAACAATCCTCTTATTGTCGACGTTGCTATTATTTGGCCAAATAATTGATGACCTTTCTCCCTCACCCCAAGCTTTGCATAAAAAATCACTTCACGAATATTTTTTCCACCATCTTCTCCACCTCCAACTATGGTGAAACAACCTTCTTTCTATAAACCTCATTGCCATTTGATCAAAATGTTGTTGATCCTCTTCTTTTTTCACCCTCGAATCTCATGCCATGAATCACTTTGCCATGGAAGAAGATGAACAAGAAGAAGGGAAGAAGATGATGGACGTCATTGTTCAAAAATACCAAATGTCAAGGATGAAAATGAATTATTTTTAAAAATTTTAAAACAATATCGCTTTGTATCATTCCATATATCATTTAACGTGACAAATCATCCATCTGTTATTTAATTTTAATGTTTATTGATGATAAAAATTTAAGTGATTAATATTGGTTAATTTTGGAAACTAAAATTTAAAATTTTAATTTTAAATGATTGTTTTGATAACGCTATATATTTTAGAGAAAAAAGTTAAAGTTAAACTCTTGTGAACATTGCAATTATATCACCCCAAATTTTTTTCGTCTGTAATGTGTGAAACACATAAAACTGCGCCTCCTCCTTCTTCTTCATCATTTTGCATAATTTCCTCTCTCTCGCCTCTCTCTGTGTCTCTCTTTTTAGGAGCTTCAGCTTTTTGGCCTTTGCAAGTGATTGGAGCATCCATTTGAAAGATAATTTGCATCATTGTGTTCCTGGTACAATACTCTAACTTTTAATCGGTTTAGTTTTTTAATTTTTTTTATGTATTTTAGAGACTTAAAATCTCTAAGATAGAGTTGTAGGATTAGATATTGTATGACTGAGGGGAAGAGCGTAGAGGTCCTTCTTTGAACCTGATCATTGTGTTTTGTAGGATTGTTCGTGTTTGCGAAGTTTGTAGAATATGCATGTTATGGAGTTATAAGGAGATGTGCTTTAGAACGGTTTAGGATTATGATGCTTTTGTTTTTTATACATTGATTAATATATTGTTATATAGTATATTAGTTATGTGTAGTGAAAATTTTGATTTTTGTATTAGATGTAAACAAATGTAAGGAAATTGACATGTATTAGGGGAGATTCTGCCAAAATTTATATTAAAAAATTTGTGTAATGTATAATAGAAGGTTTATACAACATTGTGTATTTGTATTAGGTTTATATAATTCTTGATCCAGATATTTCTCAGAAATCATCATTGGATGTATGATTGGTTACACCTAAGTTGGGGGAATAAAACCTGAATTCTTTGAGGGTGTAAAGGAATTCATACGTGTTTGTTGTAATTCGCAATAATTAATCACCAACCAAAAAGTTAGGTGTCCATGTTTTAAGTGCAAGTGTAGATAGTTTTTGGATATTGATTCAATTAGGTATGATTTGTATAAGTTTGAATTTAAACATGATTATTGGATATGGACTGAGCATGGAGAAGTAGTTAATGTGGAAAATCAAGTAGGCAATTCAAATATATTGCAATCAGGTGAGGATGTAGGTAAGGTAAGTTGGGTAGAAAGTAATAGTTGTTATCAATAAATGGTTTATGATGTTGTTGGTTCTAAATTTAGAATTTTTTGTTATTTTGAAGCTGAACAAGAACCTAATAGAGAGGCTACAAGGTTTTATAATCTTTTAGAGGTAGCAAATTATGGAATGGGTGTGTGCATTCAGAGTTATCTTTAGCAGTAAGAATGTTAAGCATAAAGTTAGAAGGTAATCAAAGTCATAGTTCATTTGATCAATGGATTACATTAATTAGTGAGCTTAGTCCCCAACCTGACTCAAGCCCAAAAGACTTTTACCAAGTACAAAAATTAGTTTCCAAACTTGGATTAAAAGAAGTCAAAATTGATTGTTGTTTGAAAGGCTGCATGTTGTATTACAAAGATGATGTTGTTTTGACCAATTGCAAATTCTATGGAGAGCCTAGGTTTAAACCAAGAAGAGGTGGTAGAAGTGGTAAACATAAAGATGTACCACAAACTAGAATGCATTATTTACCTTTAATTTCTAGGCTAAAAAGGTTGTATACATCTATGAGCTCAACTCCTTACATGACATGGCATGTTGAAAATAAAAGGAATGATGAGATAATGACTCATCCATCTCATGGTGAGGCTTTGTAACATTTTGATCAAGTGTATCCTGAGTTTGCATCTGATCCTAGAAATGTCAGGTTAGGGTTATGTGCTAATGGGTTCACTCTAAACAATCAGTTTAATAAACCATATTCTTATTGGCCTATTGTGGCCACCTACGCATGGAGAGTTGTTCAAGGAGACACACACTCACAGGGGAGACACAAACCTGTGAGTTAATACATGATCTCAAGCCATATATGTAAGTCATTCTTATTGATACTATATGTTATTATTAGTGATTTATTAAATAATTTTCTAGACTAATATCTAATTATTTGAACTAAACTATAGGATAACTATGTTCAAAGGCTTAAGGAGGCATCTTCTCAGGATCCAGAGTCAGTTGAAAGATGCTATGTGGTCACAAATAATGGGTGGCCTTTATAAAGGTCGCATTTATGACATGGGGGACCGCTTTGCAGACTCCATGTCCCCTGCATTTGTCACCGGAGATGCCCCTTCTCTTGCACTGAGAAAGTGGAGGACATGGTCTGTACTATGGTCCATGTCCTTAATGAAGAACTCCAGAAGTAGAATGAGGAGATGTGAAAAAGCAAGGAAAGTGCATGGAAGAAGAAGTGGGCAAGGAAAATGGAGAAGAAGATAGAGAATAAAGTGGCATCGATGATGCAAAGGAAGGTCTAGCAACAGATAGAGCAACAACATATGCAAATATAGAAGATACATGCGTATTTTGAGCTCATAAGAGCAAGAAGCTCACATCTTCCTCCCCCTTCACCAGCTTTAGCTTCATCAGTTTTCAGCTCCATGCGTCATGTCTGACTCCTCGTCTATTGATGGCAATACTCCTTTAGATGATGATCATACGAATTATTCGTGATAGGCACTTGTATTTTATTTTTAATATTATTTTTTTGGATGTTTATGTCTTCATTTGTAATGACATTTAAATTTTACATTTTATAAATCAATTTTGAATTTTTAGATTTAATTTTGTAGTTTTTATTATGTTTATAAATTGTGATAATTAGGAATAGGCAGAAATAACTATGTATATAAACAAAAAGAAACAAAAATGATAAAATATATCACAGACGGATTACATTTTCCGTCTGTAACTTACATACAGATTTTTTCGTCTATAACTTACAGACGGATTTTTTTGTCTGTACATTACAGATGGTTTTTTCTGTCTCTAATTTACAAACAAATTTTTCTGTCTATAAGTTAAGGGATTGTGAAATCCATCTGTAATTATTTATCAATGAGGATATTACATACAATTTTTGTCCATCTATAAATCTATCTGTAGTTTCAAAAACTGTCTGTAATTGTTTAAAAATCTGTCTGTAAAACTGTCTATATATGCAGGTTTTGTAGTAGTGTTCGTCTAAAGATAGGATTCTTATTATTTTAGTTTTACTTTTATTCATTTTTATTTGCTTTTTATTTATGTTAGCCTAGCTTAAATAAAAAGCTATTAACTAACAGAGGTTGGTGGCAGCGACAAGCGGCTTGGTATTGCTTAAGCAAGGTCTTGGATTCAAATTCTTGTATATGCAAAAATTTACAATGGTAGACTCACCCACCACATCCAGGTAAATAATTAATAAATCTTCACAACTAAGTTAAGGTTACTGTTTTCTTGTTTTAAGATACCAATTAACATTTTAAGAAATAAATTTTTCTTCCTTTAAAAATAAAAATAGTAACACTTATTGTTTAGGAATTAAATAAATATAAACTACTTCATAAGTCATTTTTTATTTTAAAGATCATATTATTTTAGAAGTTTTTTTAAAGTTTTCTTAAATAAATTTTTGTAACAATGTAACATCCTTATCTCAAAATTCGTACAATGTATGAATTATTCTTAATCATTTAAAATAGAACATCTTTTACAAAATTTAATGAATTGATTCTAGCCAATTACTAAAAAATTTTCTTAAGTTCTATATGTAAATGAAAATTTTAAAACTTCCAATACTAATATAACTACAATATTAAATACTGTAAAGAATAAATAAATATCACAATTGCATTGAGTATTCTTCATTTTGGGAAACCTGAATATAAATCACATACATGAGCATCAAATTTGTCAAAATGAATGGGACTTAACACAATATATACATAACTATAATATTTACAATCCATAAACATATACAAATCTCAGAGCAGTCTTCCTCAAAATCAACTACTGAAAACCGGTCCTACTCATCTCCAACATTCCAACTCTCTATCTCAGCTAAATCTTCAGAGTTCAAATCCTCATCTGATCCCAGGTAGTGATCGCCTGAATCAGCTATAACCTCTGTGCCAGTGACACGCTCAAAGGTTCATCTAGACAGTCTTCCGATAGAGTCATGGTCGTGGCAGGTAAATAGATATGTGAGAGTTGTTGGGTTTCTAACAGTACCTCTGTACATATATACACACAAAGTCTGGTATATTCTACTCCTAGGAAAGTCAAAAGGGATACTACAAGAGAAATCTATCTCTATCATAACAAAAACCCTAGATTCATCTTCTACAAGTACAACAAATTTAAAATAACATACTCTTTGGTATTCATTAAATACATAATTCAACCTAAAATATACTGAACTATCTACTAGTCTAATCCTTCCTTGATGCTCTGTCATCCTGATTTCCTGAAATTATTAATAAGGATGAGCGTCTATTCTATCCTTTACAAACATTTAGCATAAAATCAAAATTTTAATGTAGATACAACATATTCAATTTCATGAATTCATATTACAAACATATTTATATCACACATGACATTTAACAATTTATTATCTATTATCCTTTTTCTTATTCTAATACGCACTCCCAATGCAATGTGATCACAAATATCGATGCCTCCAACACTTCTCGAGGTCTTACTTAACTAGGTAAATAGTTTCCGGTTAGCTCATGCATACGGATACAACATGTACAATAATTGGGGCCCTTAGCAAAGACATAGTCAGAAGTCTAGTCAGATTTTCCCCTAAATTTTCATCATCTCTGGACTCTATACCCCCACTGTATCTTTGTAACTATTCACACTAGATCAAATCCATATCCAACTCTTAGGTCATTCTCTGAGTTATTCTCTTTCTCATTCATAAGATCGTGCTTAATAAAGCACTTCTAGACTATTTCCATTCCACTCATACATTCATTGATACAATTTCAACTGTAAATCTTTCATATCCACATCATTTTTTCATATCATTTTACTCAGACATCTTTCATAAAATCACACAAATCACTCAACAAATTTAATCATCATCCACATTAAGTACTATAATCATATAGTACACATACCCATATATTTCAACCACTTAATCCAAACAATCAAATAGTTTGAACAATCAAATAAGCATCTTTTCATCTATTATTCACACAAAAGATATCTCAACCATCTATTCTCATACTATATTCACATAATAGTGCTCTATGAGCATAAAATAAATATTGTAATGTAATGATAAAATAGAGTTTTCCTTACCTCAAAAATGAGTTTATGGAGAGTTGTTAAAAAGGATCAAATTTCATGGACAGCTCTGTCGCCTGAGCGAGATATGCAGACAGCGGTCTCGCCTACTATTTTCTGATGCTCGCTTGAGCGAACTCCATCTCACCTGAGCAAGATGGTGTCTAGAAAGCATGCTATTTTTTTAATGGGTCCTCGCCTGAGTGACCCATCTCGTCTGAGCAAGATCCCTAGCTCGCCTGAGCGAAATCACTCTTGCTTGAGCGAGGTGACAATTAGACTGCATTTATCTTATCTCGCTTGAGCGGGATAGCCCTGCAATTGTATATTCTTGCATGACCAATCTCGCCTGGGCAAGATTTACCTCGCTGAGCGAAATCTCCTACACTAAAGTTCCTCTAAAATCCTTCAAATTCACATTTAAATGTATTCTAATACTACTTAACAATAAATAAAATATAAATTACTGAAAAATAAAAAGAGGGTGTTACAGACAACTCCTCTGATTTTTTAAAAATATTTTATCCTTAAAATATGTAACTAATTTTTATTCTATTTTATTGACATGTAACTCTAACCTTTTTAACAAGATTAATTTTGAATAAGAGACTAAAATATATGATAAAATGACAAGATAAATTTATCATATTTTTAGTGGCTCTGTGAATTAAAATGAGATGAAATAATTTTTTATATTATATTTCTTTTATTCTAAATTAATTTTAAAGGATTGTTTAGGAGAGAAATTTTTTTCAAAAAAAGAAGAATGTATTTTTTAAATTTAAATTAAAAGATCTATATATCATTTACAATGATAAATAAATAATTAATACATTAAATTTATATTAAAATACTTTATATCTTTTATTTTGTAAATATTAATTTAAAAAATATATATTTAAAATATAAATATACATTCTTCTCTTCTTTCCAAAACTTTTTTTTCATAGACAACTCTTAAATAAATAAATGGAAAAAAAAAACTAAACAGTTACTTGAGGTAAGTTAACAATAATAACAAGGCAAAAGATCCAATATACACAGTACAATCAACATATATAAACTCTATTATAAATGCGTAAAATTTTAACTTCCAAGGACTAAATACATGTTGTTTCTTAATGACTTTTAACCTTCAAACATAACAAATATGAAAATCATATACCTAGTAAAAACCAATAGTAATTCATAATAAAGCACGGTATCCATTATTAATCATATATTACTACTTAATTCATATTTAACCAAACTTAAAGTGCTTCTGAATTTCTGCCACATGACGCTTGTGAAGATTGACTTTCAATCCATGCTTCATGTAGAGAGTCAAAGCAAGTTTTGGCACCATAGGGTGGGTCTCCACCACCTTAACATGGTAGTTGAATATGATGCTGGCTGCAACATATTTCATCTGATAGTATGCAAAATCTTTGCCTAAGCACAAGCGAGGTCCTCCATTGAATGCAGTAAATTTGTATGCAGATTCTGTCATGAATATACCATCTCTAAGCCATCTCTCTGGCATGAACACCTTGCAATCCCTGCCCCATATGCTCTCCATTCTCCCCATGGCATATATTGCATACAACACTTTTGTTCCTTTCTTCAGCACAGTTCCATCAGGAAAAGTCACATCTTCCACCACCTGAAAAATTGTACTTCCTTTAGTTATATACATCATTTGTCATTTTAAAAAGTCTCATTTTTTTATTTGTTATTTTATAATACTAATAAAGTTCCTTGTTTCAATTTCGTCAAACTTAAGTAATTATAGAAGGAGAAATTAAAATAAATATAATACATGAGATGTAAAAAATATAATAGTAGAAAATTATATAAAAATTTTAAAAAATAAGAATATTGATTGTATTTTTTAGTTTCTGTACTACAATCTTTAGGATTTATATAAGTTATCACATGAAATAAACAATCTATCATCTTAAGTAAATTAATAAAATTTTATTTATAAGAAATTAAATAAAAAATTAATACAATCTTCAATTTAATATATTAGTCTCGTTAATTCATTTAAGATAAAATTATTTATTCTAGTTAACAACTTAAAATCCCTTAGACAGAGTTCAATTCTTTAACTAATAATAAGGTTGTAACAAATTATCAATTTTTTTAATACATACATTAAAACACACAATAAAAAATTATGAATAATATTTTTTATTAAAAATTATAAAGTAGTGGAAAACTTGATATATTAATAACTTTAATAAAAAAATTGTTACTTTTTTAATTTCTCAACGAGAAAACTGATACTTTATTAGTCTGTACTTGTTTCACTGGTTGACAATTGCATTCAGTCTCGGTTCCCATCCCAAGTTGCATTTAATAATATTACCTTGAATTGTGTGATCTTCTTAACTAATTAGTCATATGGGAGCCCACATATTTGCCAGAAGCAATTTTTCAAATAAAATTTGTGCTACATTTAGAGATAGTTTTCATTTCAGTCTTCCTAACACTTGAAGTCTACTTTGCTTTATCCTACAGTAATTTATGGATAAGTTATAGTGATTGGTTCGCTCAACTATGCTTACCTTTTAAAAACCTTCAGAAATTATGTGCCTGACAAAGATTACGTTTGTTAGGTAAACAAGAAGTTGACAAAAAATAATACTTAAATGTTTTAAATGGCTAAATGTCAGTCTGAAGAAATTGATTAAAAAATCAAGACAATTGGTTGTAGGGAAGAGAGACAACACATTTCTAATATATAGAAGACAAAAGCAAAAAGGATATATATCTTCAACTAGGACTTTGTGATGTGATCAGTCATGTACAAATTAATTACCAAAATGGAATTATAATGAAGCTGATAAAAAAGAAAGGATTACATAAAAATAAAAGGTAAATTGATCAATTACCTCCTTGTGATCCACAGGCACAGAAGGATACAGCCTGAGAGATTCCGAAATAGCAGCATGCAAATAGTCCATCTTCTTTATCTCCTCTGGTCTAAAGGTCAAAGAATTTGCATACCCTTCAATCTTGAAGTCCTTCCTCTGACTCACCACCCTGCAAATCTCTTCCAGAATGCTCTCTTCCACTGCAGGATTCTGATGAAGCAACCAGAAAAACCAGCTCAAAGCAACCGAAGAAGTGTCCCTCCCAGCTAACATGAAATTCACACATATATCCCTCAGAAACTTTTCTGAATAAGCTTGTCCATTCTCATCCTTGAGCCTCATGAACACCGTCAACAAGTCACTCTTGTGCTCCTTTTTCACCTCCTTACTTTCCAGACAAACCTCTCTCTTTCTTGTCCTAATAACACTCTCAGCAAACTCATCAACTTTCTCTATTGACTTCTTCAGCTTCTTCTCCACCCCCAAGTTGAGGAACCTCATGGCCTTCCAAATGCAAACTGGGGTGATAAATCTGAGCAAGGTGGCTTCAGTTGCATGCTCAAAGGCTGTTGCAAATGGAATTTCAGGCAGGTGGGGTTGTGAACAACCAGGGTCAACACCAAAGGCCATCACGCACACATTGTCAAAAGTGAGCCTTAACAAGATATCTTGAAGGTCTATGATAGCTGATTTCTTAACAGATGAGTCTAAGGTTGGTAAGAGCCTCTTTTGGACAAGCTCAAAGAGTGACTCAGTTGTTAGTTTTCTGAACTTTGAGGAGTGAAACTCAATGCTTGCTGTCTTCCTTTGCTTCTGCCATGTCTCGTCATCTGCATTAAATATGCCATCTCCAAGAAGGTCACGAACTGTGTCCCTAAAGAACTTTCCTTTGGGAAAGGAAGAGAACTTGGTCTTGAGGATGTGCTCAAGCTTTTGAGGGTCAGAGGTGATGATGCAGTTGAGGCTTGTGAACCATGGTCCCTTGAATATAAAGGTTCCATTTTGACGGTTGAGAATCTCACTGAGCCATTCATACAAGTTGGTTTTGAGTCCTAAGAGCAAGGATGGTAGCATTCCAAGGAAAGGCCAAACCGGTAGGCCATAATGACTCTTTGAGCTCACATAGTGCATGGCTATGAAGACCATGGCTGCAATGGTGATTTCAAGGATTTGGATGTGTTGCAAGAGGGAGAGTCTGAGGAAGAGCATGTTTCCAATGGATATTGCCATGTTGGAGGAGTTGGAAGAAGAGGTGGTGAGGTTGAGGAAGCTAGTGCTGCTAGCTTTGGTTGTGGTGTTGGACTTATATGCGGAGATGCATGAGCATGATGGTGAATCTGAAGAGTGATTTTGGGGATGCCTTGATCACGTTTGTTCTATGAGGTGTGTGTTTCTTGGCGTGCTTTGATTTACCAAGCGGTTTTGATTCGGTGAGATCAAGTGTTGTGTGACCAATTAGTTACTTTTCAGTGAACAAAGTACTTGGTTGTGTGGCATCTTTTGCTTGAACTGCGGTTTCGATTTGGGAGGTTGTGGTTTACTTTGGGAATGATCAAGGTGTGTGCTTGTTGGAAATAGATTTGTGGCTATGTTAATGTTTGAGTGTCAAATAGGACTTAAAAATGAGGTGACACTTTTTATGGTATGGCCAAGGAAGATGAGGAGTGGGTGTGGCTGATTACCTAAATAGCCACACATTTGTACAGTTTTAAGGTCCTAAATTTTCATATCATTATGAACATATCACCATAACTAGCTAGCTGGGTATTTAAATATATATTGAGTTGAACACTATTGACAACATCACTCGTATATGGGTGCCTTATCATTAGCAAGAAACGTATAATTACCAAAAGAAACAAAACACGTGCTATTCTTGATTAATGTGAGAAAACTTGCCAAACGCCTGCTTTAGGTAACAAGCTTTTCCATTTTATTTTATTAACCTTCTATGTTGTCATTTAAGGCTAACGACAACCAAACCAGTTATAGACTTTATTATTATTATTATTATTATTTTCTTCTATTAATTGTGTCTGCTATGTTTGGCTACTCTCTCATTTCTAATAATTAAAATAATATCAATGCACATTAAAATAATGAATTCAATCATTTTATATATTGTTATAAAGTATAAAAATTACATTATATTTAATATTATACTTTTTAAACTCATTAGATTGATGGTGTAACCATATATTATTAATTACCAAATGAAAAAAAAAAAATATACCACTTACTTTAAGAAAACCAGTGATCAAGATTAGTTTATTTGTAATGATTATTTTAAACAGCCTTTGTATAAAAACTTTAGCATTTATTGAGACATCAACGTAAAATATAGTATTATGATTCATAGCTTTTTTGGAATTGCGTTTAACATAATCATACGTGAGTTAAAAATGTGAAAACTAGTCTTGGAAGCATCTCAAAAAACGTGGATCCGGTGACTCTCAGTTAGTATATAATAATTGTACATTTCGTAAAAGTACACTAAACCACTGCTAAAACCCGTTTTGTGATTGAGTGTTTAGCAATTGAAACATCAACTTGAGACGGTAGTTTACTTCACGCTTTACCTCAACATATTTCATATTATAAAACAATCAATACTCTGAAACAGTTTATTTGCAATTTTTAATTCGTTGTATGAAAAAGTTAAGCATCTTTTGAGGCATCAATGTGAAACGGTGGTGATTCAGTTTGTATAAGAATAGTTTTAACTACTGTAAGCACACTACACACCACTGCTAAAACCCGTTTTATGGTACTATCAAAATCAACGTGAAATATTTAGCATCAATTGAAACATCAACGTTAAATGGTAGCGTACTTCACACTGTAAAAAAATGGATATTCAAAAGTAGTTCATTTGCAATAATTTTTTTAAACATTTGTTATATGAAGAGGTTAATCTATTGAAACATTACATGCACGAAATGGTGATGATTGATCATTTGTGTAACAATAATAATATTTTTATATTATGCAGGATAAGTTGTATAAATTTTTATTGATAATTATAGAATTTAAACTCATTTAATAATGTATTAATTTTATTATATGTTCCTGCTATGGAAACACCAGTCTTCGAGTCTCTACCTAGATAGAGTGATGTCCTTCCGTATCTTGCTGACGTTGCTTGATGTGGAGAGAGTACCTGCAAAAGGCACTCCGATGCTGAAGTCAGGTCTCGACTCTGAGCAATGAATACTATTGTTTAATTAAAAGTCCACCTTTTACCTATACTTCTTACCTTCTTTTTATAGGAGATATTATGGGCTAATGGGCCTTGTGGGTCAGCCCTGATCCTGATAATTAATTTATTAATTATAATTAATTTATAATTAACATGCTTTGTGAGGTACTCGTCCTTCGTAGGCCAAGTAGGTATTCAATTTCCTCTTTCTGTAAATAAGACCGAGTAATGTCCTATCTGGTACACTAGTCCCCCGAGCCCAAGGATGTAAGACGAGAGGGCTGGAATCATTGGTGGAGTTCTTGGCAAAGAGATGACATGGTAGTTGGCTTGCTTCTGATGATATGTTCATGTCAAGTATTCTGTTTTAGCAGAAAAAGAATGATGATATCAGCGTTAATGAATTAGGGTTTTAAATCTCTAGGGTTTCCTCGTGCATAGAGCCTGTGAAACGAAAGGGTGCGTGATCCTAGTCATCAGATTTGAGGAAGATTTAACGGTTCAGAGAAGGTGTGACCCTTCGCTTGCCCAATGCCCTGGATTCTATACATATGTGGTGGACCATCCTTCCATTCACACGCTTTTGCTCTACATCGAAGAGTACCTTTTATGCATTACCTTTCTCGCTTTTGCATAGTTATTTCTTCAAACCGAAAGGTACGCTTTGCTTCTTTCATTCCTCTCTTTTCCTATTATCATCATGGCTAGTTCACTAGTCTGGGAGGACTTCCTGTCGGATCATGTGAGGCCGACTACTACTGCCGAGGATGAGTGACTCACGAATGATAGGTTTGAGGAAGTTTATTCACAATTGAATAGGGATAGTTCTGAGGTTAATATTAGGGAGGATGAAGACAAGGCCGAATCATCCCAGGCAGGTGCTAAGTCAGATGAACCTCTGCCGAATGCGACCCCCCAAGAGAGAGACCTGTTTTCTGCCCATGTTCCATACCTGGATATGAATGGGTGCATGGTGAAGTGGCTGCCTACTTTTTACGTTTCCAGAAGAATAAATGTCTTCAAACCTTTGTAGATACTTGTGACATATCCTTGTGGGAGGGTTTGGATCCGTATCCTATAGCAATAAACACCTGTCAGGGCGATGGGACCGATCACCCAGACTTAGTATTTTTAGGGGAAGAGGTTGAGGGGGTTGACACCTTTTATGTATATGAGTATATGTTCAGGGGGTTAGGTGTTAGACTCCCTTCTGACGACTTCCAAATGGGAGTGTTAAGGATGTTAAATGATGAATCCATATTTTTACTGATATTTTAGCATGATTCTAACACATTTGATAAGAAAAATATATGAAGAAAGCAGAAAAACTTAGAAAAAGAGAATGAATTGAAGTTTTCTTTCAATTTGTAGTTATCTTAGAAATTGTGAAATTTTTGCTTAGGAATTAAGTTTTTAATCTTATTTTTGAAGGAATAATTCGACCAATGTTCATGTAAATGGAGGCTTGATGACAAGAAAGAGGAAAGTAGCAAGTCTGGACTCCAAAACACAAGAACAAGGAAATGCAGACTGCGCGTGATCACTATTGTCAGTGAAAGTGATCACTCCAGAGTTCAAAGAAGAAGTGAAGCCTGGGCATTACCACTTTTGCCAAGAAAAGTGAGAGTTCCAGTGAAGCCTCAGACTCAGCATGCTAGGCGTTATCACTTTTATCATTAAAAGTGAGCGTTCCAGAGAGGCAAAATATCAGGAAAGCTCTGCGTAACCACTATTGTCATCGAAAGTGATCGTTCCAGAGAGCCTTCAACTTGGCGAGTTGCGCGTAGTCACTTTTATTCATAAGAGTGATCACACGCAACTACTTGAGGTCTGCGGTGACACTTTTATCAGCAAGAGTGATAGTTCCAGAGAGCTCTCACATCAGCAAAGTTGTGTGTGGCCACTTTTTCTCATAAAAGTGTTAACGCGCAACCAACTAACCTTCTGCGTAGCTACTATTTTTGATAAAAGTGATAACGCGCAAATCTGGAAATTTCTATAAATACCAGATGCGCTCAGATTTTTAGGAGTTCAGTTTTATTTTCCGTTTTTCTGTTAGATTGTCGTTGAGAGAGATTGAGAGAGAAGATTGGGGTCAAGTCTTGAAGCTTCCACAAAGAGGAATCGGATTGGAGCTTTCAACCATGGCTTTTTGGAGTTTTTCTTCTTTCTCTTTCTCTTCTCCCATGTTTGAGTAGTTTTCTTGTAGTTAGGAGTTTATGGAACTCCAATTGATGTATTGATTTGATTCTTGCTTCTGAAATTTGAGTATTTGGATTAATTGAGTTGTTAATTCTGCACTTTTACATAATCTTTGAATGGAAATTCATTTGATTAACCTTAAAGGAACAATTGCCAATGGGAATTGGATTTGATTCTCTGATCTGAATGAACAACCAGAATTAGGAGTTTCTGAGGGATAAGTACACTTAATTCTGCAATCCTAATATTCCAAGTCTTAATGCAACATGAAATTGAACTTCACCTCACGGATTAGGGTGGTTTAGTTACTTGTTAGGGTCAATGAGTTAAGGGATTAACCTTTGGCTATTGATATACGAAACTGATTGTCAATTAACCAAGTTCTTGAATTTTCAAAAGCATAATTGAATTAATATTGACATTCTTGTGAAGTAAATTCTTAACTACCTTTCAATCCATTTCTAATCCCACATTGCATTCATTGATCTGTTTTCTGCAAGTTTCCTTTACTCTTAATTGTTTTGGTTTACTGCTGTTAGATGTTACAAAGCTTATTCAATTTTCGTATGGCTCAAATGGTTACAATTTTGTGAATTGATACTTGAAATATAAATTCCCTATGGAGATGATATCCTGATCTTAAAAATTACTCATTACTTGCTGCAATACTAGTGCACTTGCTAGTGTTTAGATTGCAAACAATAAGTTTTTGGTACCGTTGCTGGAGAATTTTGAATTTCAATATCATTAGTAGCAGAAAAGTAGCTAGATTGAGCATTTATTTTTTGTTGTTTTACTTTCAAGTTTCTCTGCATGATTTTTCTACATCTTGTGTAGTTTTCTGCATAATTTCTGCACCGTTTTTGCTACATAAAGTTTTTGTATTCTTTTGCATTTTCTGCATAATTTTGTTTTTCATTTTTTTGTATAATTGTAAACTTCATTATGCATAATTTCTATGTTTTCTGCATGTTCTGTTTTGGTGTTTTCTTCATAACTTTTGCATAATTTTCTATTGAATTCTGCATGATTCTATTTTGTATTTTTCTGCATAATCTTGTTTTTCATTTTTTTGCATAATTTTCTATATTTGCTACATGTTATGTTTTGTAATTTTCTGCATAATTTCTTATTTCATTTTTCCTAGTTACAAATTTGATTTAACTTTTGTTTTTTTCTTTTTTTTATGCAAGGAAAAACTAGAAAAATAAGTTGCTCTATTATTTGACAACAATCAGCATGTATCAGAATTTCCATCAAAGCCAAGTTGCAAGAACAGGAACTTATGAAGCAGATGCTTTTGAAGCTTTAATTACTAATTTTTGAGCTGGAGTTGTCGAAACTAACCCCTTGGTTTGTGATTTTTACAGTGAAAACTATGTGAATGAAACCTATGATGTGGATGCACCAGACTTTCAAGAAGAAATCAATTATGGAGAAAATTTTCAAAGACCTGAATCTACCTTTCATCATATATATCAACATCAAGCTAACATGAGTCAGCCATATTATGATTGGAATCAAGAAATGCTTGCTGTAACAACACCATTTTCTAGTCCTTAATCTTCACAACCTTATTTTCAAATATCATATTCTCAACCTCAAGGAGGACTACAGCCTTCACAGAAATTTCTAAAAAAAATGAATGAACTTGAAGAAACTTTGCTCTAATTCATGGAATTTACTCAATCAAGTTTTAAGAATCAAGATGCATCCATGAAGAAGATGGAGAAGCACATAGGACAAATTTCAAAACAATTGTTGAATAGGAATGATGAGAAATTTCCTAGCAACCCTATTGTGAATCCAACAGAGCAATGCCAAGCTGCTTTCATAAGTAGTGAGGTGAAAATTTCAAGTCCTAAAGCTGCTGAGAAAGAGAGAGCATTAGATGAATCTGAAGAAAACAAGATTCAAGATAAGCAACAAGAGGATTGCAAGGAAAAGCAGTTAACAATTTTAAAGAAAGAAGAACCAAAGGACAGCAGCAAGACACAACCGAAAAAAACCAAAAACTGTTTGTTTGAAGATGCACCAAAGCCAATGGATGAAGCTAAACACAAAAAGCTTAAATTTCTTCAAGGAGTGCAGAATGTCAATGTTGTTCGCAATCTAACACTAGCAAGTGCAATAGGATTGCAGTAAGTAATGAGTAAAATTTAAGATCCAAGTATTGTCTCCACAGGGAATTTAGATTCAAGTATCACTTCATAGAATTATAACCATTTGAGCCATGAAAATTTGGAAGAAAAGTTGTAACATGTAATAACATCAATTCAAAACAATTAGGAGTAAAGTGAACTTGCAGAAAATAGAACAACGAACAAACAATTATGTGATAACAGAGAGAGAGAAACCATAGCTAGGGAATTGCGTCACCAAAACTCCAATGTTTAATCAACAAGGTTCTGAATTAGCAAGCAATTGGAAAGAATGACAATCAGTTTCATGTTATATTATTCAGAGGTTAATTCCTTAACTCAGTAAACCTAACATTCAATTAAGTCATTCTAATTCCTTAGATATGATTCAATTCAATGTTGCTTTAAGTGTAAAAAACCAGAAGATTACAAGATCAAAGTCTCTTATCCCTAAGAAAACTATAATCTCGGTGATTGGTTCAGATCTGAAGAACAACTTCAATTTCCATTGACAAGAGTTCCTCTGAAATTAGTTAATCAAATTTCCATTCAATTACTACGTAAAATGCAGAATCAATCACTCAATCTATTCCAAAGCTTGAAATTCAGATCCAAAATCAATTCAACATGTTCGTTTCAGATCTACAATCCCTAACTATGAACAAATTACACAGCCATGACAGCAGAGAAAAGAAAAGAAAGAGAAGAAGAGAAGAAGAAAATCAGAATCGCCAGTGCAACGTGCTCCACTCCAATGTCTCTTTGTGAAGCTCCAAGATTTGACTCCCCACTCATCTCTCTCACTTCTTCCAACGAGAATCTAACTAACAAAACTGAAAAAGAACCGAATCCCCAATTTCTGGATCGTTTCTGGTATTTATAGAATTTTCCAGATTTGCGCGTCATCACTTTTATGAGAAATAGTAGCTACGCAGAGGGTTTATGGTTGCACATTAACACTTTTATGAGAAAAAGTGGCCACGTGCAACTTTCCTGATATTGAGAGCTCTTTGACTATCACTCTTGCTGGTAAAAGTGTCAACGCAGAACCCAAGTAGTTGCGCGTGATCACTCTTATGAATAAAAGTGACTACGCACAACTCGCCAAGATGAAGGCTCTCTGGAACAATCACTTTCGACGACAATAGTGGTTATGCAGGGCTTTCCTAATATTTTGCCTCTCTGGAACTATCACTTTGCTGATAAAAGTGATAACGCCAGGCTTCTTTCTTTGAACTCTGGAGTGATCACTTTCACTAACAATAGTGATCACGCCCATTCTGCATTTTATTGTTCTTGTGTTTTTGGAGTCCAGACTTATTTCTTTCCTCTTCCTTGTCATCAAGCCTCCATTCACATGAACCTTGATCGAATTATTCCTTCAAAAACAAGATTAAAAACTTAATTCCTAATCAAAAATTCCATAATTGCTAAAATAACTACAAATTTAAACAAAACTTCAATTCCTTCTCTTTTTCTGAGTTTTTTTGCTTTCTTCATATATTTTTCTTATCAAATGCGTTAGAATTATGCTAAAATATCAGTAAAAATATGGATTCATCAGTCAAGCAGGAAAAACAGAAGGATGATTCTGTTATAAGAGAAGTCTATGTTGCAGTGGCATATCGAACTGATAAAAAGGAAGGAAAGAAGCTTATTGAATTTATCAAGCTGCTGGAAGTTCCTCCACTGTTATTTCATCCAGGTTCTGAATTAAATGAAGAGCTGCAAGCTAGTGAGAAAAAGGGAAAATGTTTAAAGATAGAGCAAGAGCCGTTATCATTAAAATCATCTCTTAGAACCAAAGATCAATAGGTGTCAAGCTAGTGACATTAAAGAAGCACTTTGTGAGGGGCAAATCACATTTCTAACCCATTTTATGTTTTCTGTAGTATTTTAGAATTCTGCATATACATGTTTTGTAATTTTTTGCTTTTTTGCAATTTGATTCTGCTGCATATTTCTTCTAAGGTGAATTTGGTACTTAAATTGAGATTTAATGTTTAGAGTGTGTTTTGAAAGGATTAGAGTGGGAGAAGTGAGTTAATTGAGAGTTTAGAAACAATTGACTAATAAAATGAGTTACTTTGTTGCAGGAAAGGAGCTGCGCAGAGAGGAAATTTTGAGGATCTCTGCTGGAACAATCACTTTTACTGATAAAAGTGATCACGCAGAGACAGATGGGAAAACTAGCTCACTGGATCGTTCCCTTTTATTGACAAAAGTGACTATGCATAGGTAAGTAAACATCCAATAATTCTGCATTAATCATTTTATTGAAAATACTTGTCACTTTACTGCACGTTATCACTTTGACCAGTAATAGTGATAACGCGCACTCACCCTGAAAAAAATCAACTCTTTGGAACGCTCACTTTTTTGAAAATAGTAACCACGCTGGATGCCTTTAATACTGTAACGTTCACTTTTTCCTTAAAGAGTGGTCATGTGCACACGTGTGATTATAAATATTACTTAAAGTGACCACACACACACTCTCATCCCTAAAACTCACATTTCTCTCTACGTTTTCTCTTATTGTCATTCTCTATGTATCGACCCAGTAGTATTTCTTCTTTCATACACTTGAACCTACATTTATGCATCTCCATTCCAGGTACATTCTTCTTCATTTCTGAAATCTATGGTTAGAGTTCTATATGTTTGAAAATTTGAGAAAATGTTTGAATAAGGCAAATGAGAAATTTTTCTGAGATAAATTTATTCGAACATGGAACTAAAAGAGAATGTGGCTAGATTTTCACTTCATTTGATGTTCTTATTGGAAGATTCGAAGCCGCATTATGATATATACATGAACAAATTTCTGCAGAATATGAGTTAACCTATAAGACTTCATTGAAAAATATTTGAATTGAAATTCTTGAATGTGATTGTCTGAAACTAATTGTTGCTCTGTACTAAGACTGAATGTTTGAAAATTTTCATGACAATTAGTTCTACATTATCCTGATGAAACTTCTTGTTGCTGAGAATGAGTGGGTTGAAGAATTTTATTGAAAATTTATTGAAAACCTGAATGTGTCCTTCTACGTTACCCTGATATTCTATGATAGTATGTATTCTGAAATTACAAATTGAGACAAAAATTACAATCTTTCTGAGTTTAATTGCTAATGTTGTGCAGTTGTAATTTTGCATATATGTATGAACAATTGCATTGTCCTGACAGCAGATTGCACTTTAACCTGTTCAAATTAATTTTTCTTAACAGAATTTGAAAATTGCAAGAACTTCCAACAACACTCCAATAGGATCTTCAAGAGGAACCCCAAGGACCAAGAAGGGCAAACTATCAACAGCTTCATCCTCAAGACTTGTTGTTGAGCATGATCCAAGGTTTAGAAGCATAGCTCATAAGAACTACTTCAGGGCTAACATTCTGAGAAGGAAGATAGTTCCAGATAGAGCATTTGAGATCGCTGTAGACAACTACCCTGAGTACAAAGAGGAAATCCAGAAAAGGAAGTGGGATTTTTTCTGCTCAATGGCTGGCATGGGCTGGAGGGAAATTACACAAGAGTTTTATGCCAACGCTATGAGATTCAAGGGAGATCAGATCCCCCAAATTCCACACAATGGTCAAAGGGATGAGGATAGACTTCAGTCCTACCAATATCAACAGGGTGCTAGAAATCAATGCTGAAAGACACCCTGCACAGCTGGATTTCACCTCATTCAAAAAGAGTCCTGATATTGATTATGTACAGATTTTGGAGAAAATTGGCAGGCCAGGTACAAATTGGAAGTTGAATTAGGCCAAGAAGCCAAAATGTATAATCACCAAGAACTTGCTGCCTGTTGCTAAGGTATGGAACATGTTCATCCTGAATTCTTTCATGCCAGTAAAACACAGCTCAACCTTGGCAATGAAGAGAGCTAAATTGCTGTTTGGAATAGTTACGGATATGTACATAAATGTGGGAGAAGTTATAAGTGACTGCATCCTGGGCATTCTGAAGACAAAGAGGAATTCTTTGGCTTTTCCCTCAGTCATCACCTTGCTATGTGAGGATGCAGGAGTAGAAGTTGGAGAATACCAAGAAAGGATCAGGGCTGCACCTTCCATTACTGTAGCCATGAGAAAAGAAATTTATGTCACTGTTTCCTGCACTTCTGCAGCTACCATTCCCTCCAGTACAAGAAGGAGAAGCCTATGATGATGAAGGATACCTTGAAGCTACTAGCTGAAGGGCAAAATCAGTTGGCAGAAAGGCAGAATGAGCTTCACAATAGCATAAAGGCTAAAGTTATGTTGATGGAGTGCATAATGCTCAACATTGGGCAGAAAATAGGAATGACAAAAGAAGAGATGTATCATACTCCTGATGTAGCAGAGAATGCTCAATGTCTTCGCTCCTCTGTGTTCAAGAATATGCCAATCTACAGAGCCCATTTTCCTCAGCCAACATTTGAAGAAGTAGTGGAAGAAGAAGAAGAAGAAGAAGAAGAGGGTTCTGAAGAAGAAATTTCAGGAGATGAAGATAGTGCAGAAGAATAGATTAGGAGTTTTACTTTCTGTTATTTTTCTTTTAATTCAGTATGTAATTTAAAAAGTTTGTAAATTCAGTAATTGTTCAGAACAATTTTAAGGTTTTTAGTTGTAATGACAATCAATTTCTGTTATGTTTTATAATTCTGCAGTTTTTCCCTTTTGTTCCTGATCATTGATGGAATTTTGGTGTTTTGTGCAGAGAATGTCACACACACATCACTCATACACAATGGCTGATAACACCTGCACAAGCTGCCATGAAAGGGGGGTTATTCCTTACCTTTTGATTCATGTGTTAGCTACACAATACACTGAAAATATATTGATAATAGTATAGGATATGAGCTGTTTTTCTGCAAATTAACTGCAAGATGCTTGATAGTTCTGTAAATTCTGTTTTAAATTTTTTTTAAGTTGTTTTTCCCATTCTCAACATGAGATTACACTTGTATTTTCAAAAATGAGACAGTCTTGCCACTAGGTGCATATAAATTTGAAAAGAGAAATGTGAGTTCATTGATTAACATGTCACTTACACAACCTGAGTGAGATTTGAGCTGCATGTTTCTTTTTCTTGTGTGATTGATAGTCATATTTTAATACATCTTTCTCTCTATATTTTCGATTTAATTGAGTCTTTTTAGTATATTATTTTGATGTGTTAGTTTAGATTTGAGTTGGTAAGTCATTTAGGATTTAAATTTAAATCTTTCTTAATTCTAGCCATAAATTCTTGTTTTGACACAGTTTCTTGAAAAGATCATATCTGGAGCTACACTATTTGGAATTGGACAAAATTGGTGTCCCTGGAAAGATAAGAGAGAGATCTACAACTTCTCTGTTGCAAGAAAAGCCCAGTTCGAACATCTTCAGGCCCAAAACTGCGTCACAATGTTGCGGTCCTGCAATGAATTTTTCAGAATTTGGTTTTATTGTTGACATTACTTAATTAGGGTTTTAGGAACCTCGTTAGGAAGCTGGGCCTTAATTAAGCCCAATTGTTTTGTCTTTAAATAGGGTTTATGATTTCGTGTGGGGATATTCTTCCCTCTTTTTTGCCTTAATTTTCAGAATTTTAAATAAAAGCATTCGTAAGGATTCCTCTCGTCTCCCTCTCTTTTATTTTCGGAAACTTCATCCCCTTCTCTAATTGGTCGAGCAACATGATTATGAAGCAAGGATAATTCATCAACCGGTTCAAGGTTTCAAAAACTACATTGCATTCGAGTTTCAAAATAGGTTTTATCGAATTCCTCCTTTCCTTCCTCTCTTCTAATTAGGTTAATTACGTTTTTCATGATATGGAATTTTCGTTGCTTCCTAAATAGAAAGAATAGGTTAATTTCAGATTTGAATTAATTGGATTCACCTAATTTAATCAATCAATTGTTCTAAATTTTGTTAAAGCATTGGGTTTGCGATTGCGGTTCTTGTTTTGATGGAATTCATAATCTAGATTTAGATTTTAGGGTTGTTAATGCGCATTGAATTAGTGTGATTGGCAATTCGTTGGGATCATATTTGTGTGAACGACGAGAATTGCATTGTAGGGATTGAGATCTTGAATTGGTTGAATTTCATAATCCTTAATTTTCGTATTTTGTCGTTTAAATTCAAAACAAATCCTCCCCCAATCTAATTTGAAATTGCATGATGGAACTAAAAATAAAATGCATTTTATGTCCTTGAGAGATGACCTAGGTTTGCTTCTTGTATTGCACAAATTTTTGAGAAAATCTAGCTTGTTTGATACCATTGCGACGTGGTTATCAAAATGGCGCCGTTGCCGGGGACATAAGTCATTTTGTTTTTATTTCATCGTTCTGTGATTGTGTGTTTTTGTGATTCACTCTTCTGCGTGTGCATTTTTGTGTGCATTTTTGTTTTAAAGTCATTCACTCAAAATGCCTCTGATCTTTTGAAATTGCATTTGCTTCCTATTTTTTGTTCAGTATCTACCCTAACCTAAGCCCTGTTATAACCTACAAAAAGCCCTCTGGATGTGTGATTAACTGTACTAAGCAGAGGAGATGGAGAAATTAGGCAAGCATATGGTAGAGTGTAGTTGAATTGATGATTCAGAGAGAAAACAACACCCAAACACTATTGAGTGATGAGAGAAACACTTCCAAGTGAGCTGTGACCATGTTGATTAATTGTAGTCACATGAATTTTGATGAAATATATGAACTTAGGTATCAATTCTTACTCAATGATGATTATGCAGTAGGAATATCATTATGAGTATTTGGATGAACAACTTGATTGAAAATTTTGCAGAAAACACAGAATTGGAAATTGGAAAATCTGAGAAAAGCAGTTTCTTAATTGAATTTGAAAATGGAGGAACTTATGATTTGCTTGAGGACAAGCAAAAATTTAAGTTTGGGGTGGTGATGAATCCATATTTTTACTGATATTTTAGCATAATTCTAACACATTTGATAAGAAAAATATATAAAGAAAGCAGAAAAACTTAGAAAAAGAGAATGAATTGAAGTTTTCTTTCAATTTGTAGTTATCTTAGCAATTGTAGAATTTTTGCTTAGGAATTAAGTTTTTAATCTTGTTTTTGAAGGAATAATTCGAGAAAGGTTCATGTAAATGGAGGCTTGATGACAAGGAAGAGGAAAGTAGCAAGTCTGGACTCCAAAACACTAGAACAAGGAAATGCAGACTGGGCGTGATCACTATTGTCTGTGAAAGTGATCACTCCAGAGTTCAAAGAAGAAGTGAAGCTTGGGTGTTACCACTTTTGCAGGAAAAGTGAGAGTTCCAGTGAAGCCTCAGACTCAGCATGCAGGGCATTATCACTTTTATCATTAAAAGTGAGTGTTCCAGAGAGGCAAAATATCAGGAAAGCTCTGTGTAACCACTATTGTCATCAAAAGTGATCGTTCCAGAGAGCCTTCAACTTGGCGAGTTGCACGTAGTCACTTTTATTCATAAGAGTGATCACGCGCAACTACTTCAGGTTTGTGGTGACACTTTTATCAGCAAGAGTGATAGTTCCAGAGAGCTCTCACATCAGCAAAGTTGTGCGTGGCTACTTTTTCTCATAAAAGTGTTAACGCGCAACCAACTAACTTTCTGCGTAGCTACTATTTTTTATAAAAGTGATAACGCGCAAATCTGAGAATTTCTATAAATACCAGATGCGCTCAAATTTTTAGGAGTTCAATTTTATTTTTTGTTTTTCTGTTAGATTGTCGTTGAGAGAGATTGAGAGAAAAGATTGGGGTCAAGTCTTGAAGCTTCCACAAAGAGGAATCGGATTGGAGCTTTCGGCCATGGCTTTTTGGAGTTTTTCTTCTTTCTCTTTCTCTTCTCCCATGTTTGAGTAGTTTTCTTGTAGTTAGGGGTTTATGGAACTCCAATTGATGTATTGATTTGATTCTTGCTTCTGAAATTTGAGTATTTGGATTAATTGAGTTGTTAATTCTGCACTTTTACATAATCTTTGAATGGAAATTCATTTGATTAACCTTAGCGGAATAATTGCCAATGGGAATTGGATTTGATTCTCTGATCTGAATGAACAACCAGAATTAGGAGTTTCTTAGGGATAAGTACACTTAATTCTGCAATCCTAATGTTCCAAGTCTTATGCAACATGAAATTGAACTTCACCTAAGGGATTAGGGTGGTTTAGTTACTTGTTAGGGTCAATGAGTTAAGGGATTAACCTTTGGCTATTGATATGCAAAACTGATTGCAATTAACCAAGTTCTTGAATTTTTAGAAGCATAATTGAATTAATATTGACATTCTTGTGAAGTAAATTCCTAACTACCTTTCAATCCATTTCTAATTCCCACATTGCATTCATTGATCTGTTTTATGCAAGTTTCCTTTACTCTTAATTGTTTTAGTTTACTGCTGTTAGATGTTACAAACCTTATTCAATTTTCGTATGGCTCAAATGGTTACAATTTTGTGAATTGATACTTGAAATCTCAATTCCCTGTGGAGACGATATCCTGATCTTAAAAATTACTCATTACTTGCTTCAATACTAGTGCACTTGCTAGTGTTTAGATTGCAAACAACATTGAACGTTGCACCTACTCAACTGCATCTGAATGGGTGGGCGGCCATGCAAGCGTTCTGGGACCTTTGTAAATTTCATTACATAGAACCTAGGGTAGGCTTATTTTTGCATTTTTTTTGTACGCGTCCATTTGATAAGGCGAAATGGGTGTCTTTAATAAGGCAGGTCGATTTGCCCCTATTCAAACCTTTAAGGTAACTTTGAACCCTATAGGTAAGAAATATTTTTTTGACAAGGAAAACTGACCCCTCTTTTCTTTCCACTAGACCGGGGTACCTCGTCGATATGACGTTTATCCCAAGGAAATGTTGTTGGCTCTGGAGTATATAGCTCCCTGCCCGCTCCTTAGCTCTGTTGTTGAAGTCCCCCTAACCCCGGGTGGATCTGGATAGTATGTTTCATATTTTTGCTTTTGTTACACATGAACATTAGGTTATATTGACTCTACCTGTTTGTATTGCAGGGTTAATTGCGCAAAGAAGAGCTAGATTGGGCTATCGGCATGGTCTTAAGCTGAAGGCTCCTGAAGGTCCTCCGGCCCATGTCCATCGACACCCTGTAATAGATTAGTTGCCCCTAGTAACTGAAGCCCATTCTCCTCCTCAAGACCCTGCCCTTGCCGAACGTTGATCAAAGAAAAGAAAAGACAAAGGCAAGGAGAAGGAGTCAGAGAAAGAGAAAAGACCTAAGCATGCTCTTGACGCTGGGTCAAGTGGCCGGGAAGTTCCTCTGCTCCCACCGTCATGCCGACTAACACCATATTGGAATCGTTCTTTGCTGAAGGTTTTCGGGTCAACCGAATGGTGTGTCCGGATTCCTTATTAGAGTCGGCACAAGTCCTTATAAATAAGCAGACCCACAGGACTCGCTGGCAATGGTATTGCGAGTTTCAGGCGCAAGCCATGGCGATGGTACACAGCTTTGGATTGGAACCCCTGCAAGAGCTAGAAAGGGTCCAAGGCCGACTCGTCTCCTCCGAACAGGCTCTGGCCCAGAGTGAAGAGGTCCGATCAAGCTTGGTCGAGACCAATAAGTTACTGGAGGAGGAATTGGCTTAGCTGAAAGAGCATTTCTATAGCATGGGTAACCGGTTGCGGGCTGCCGAGAAGGCGCTGGAGGCGAAAAATTCTAAACTTAAGGCAAAGAGTTCGGAATTGGAGGCGAAGGGCTCATAATTGGACCAAAAGAAGGAAAGGTATGAAACCGAGCTGAGGGCTCTGACCGACGAATGTAATATAAAAATTGTTGCAAAGCACGAAGCTGGTTTCAATCATGTTGTTCGCCAAGCTGTGGAGTTCTGCCAGATCCCCTCAGGCTTTAGTTTTGACCTAACGCGGAACTTCTTTGGTGGGAAATTCCTACCATATGATGAAATGGATGAGGAGGTGGAACCCGATGCCTTGGCACCAAGCCACCACAGGAACCCGACTGAAGAGGTTGCCCCGCTCCATCAGGGCCCCAAAGGGGGAATATAGTTTTTTTTTTTTTTTGTTACCAGGGGCGGATAGTGCCTAATTTTTTGTAATGCTCATCGGTCAATGAATATCAACATTTTCTGAAACTGCTTCTTATTATTAGCCGACTAGTAATATTTTTATGAGCAACGCTAACATCAACCCATTGGGTATAATCAATTAACTATTATAACGATTTCTTCTAGCAACTAATCCTTGACCGAGTAGGGATACGCGGTAGGGGATATAAGAAGTACTTGGGTTTTTAATAAGTTATTCATCCTTTACCGAGTAGAGGTACTCGGGAGGGAATTAATTGATTCAACCTTGGCCAAGTAATAGTACTCGGGAGGGAGCTTATATTTAGTGAGCCATCCATGACCGAGTAGGGGTACTCGGTGAGGAAATTAATTAATTCAACCTTGGCCAAGTAGAAATACTTGGGAGGGAATTTAAATGATTCGTCCTTGATCGAGTAGGGGTACTCGGGAGGGAATTAGTTAATTCAACCTTGGCCAAGTAGAAATACTTGGGAGGGATATTTTAATAAGTGATTCATCCTTGACCGAGTAAGGGTACTCAGGACGAAATTAGTTAATTCAACCTTGGCCAAGTAGAAATACTTTGGAGGGAATTTTAATAAGTGATTCAGTCTTGACCGAGTAGGGGTACTCGGGAGGGAATTAGGTAATTCAACCACGGTGACAATTAGGAATTTACATTGCTCTTTTGCTAAGAGAAAAAGACCGTGAAGGTCCATTTCCCAAATAGCAAAGGGCCAAGGAGAACTAATGGGGTGAAGGGTGTCGGTTTGTTGATGTAAATAAGGACCGTGTTGTTGACAGGGAATGCATTTCTTCACAAATGTTTGGCAATCTTGGGCAAGTGTCGACCAAAAGTATCTGGCTCAAAGTATCTTAGCGGCCATGGTGTGTCCACCCACATGGGTACCACAGATACCGTCATGAATTTCCCTCATGACATAGCTGGCTTGATCTTCATTGAGACATTTAAGCATAGGCGTTGAAATTCCTCTTCTGTATAATTCGTTGCCGAGAAGGAGGTACTTAGCTGTATGCATACGTATTTTCTTAGCCGAAGCTGGATCCTTTGGTAAGCTGCTGCTGGTGAGGTATTGAATAATCGGAGTCATCCAATTTTTAGGCATATTTTCTATGTCCATGCACTCTTGTTTGGCGATACTAGGTTGAGGGATTTCCTGATGAATCACGCTTTGCAATTGCCCATTTGACTATTAAGCCTGGCAAGCCTATCGGCTTGTTCGTTCATGGTCCTTGGTGTGTGTCGAACATGTACTTCGTCAAATTCATTCTTTATATTTTTGAATTCTTGATAATATTAGAGCATAATGGCATCCTTCACCTGATATGTTCCATTGACCTGTTCGGCCACTATCTTTGAATCGCTCCAACAAGTGATGCGTTTTACTCTAATTTCTTTTGCCAATCTGAGACCCGCTAGTAGTGCTTCATACTCAGCTTGATTGTTGGAAACTTTGAATCCAAATCGAATAGAATGTTCAATAGTTACAGTGTTCGGCCTTTCAAGTATAATTCCTACGCCACTATCCAGTCAGTTTGATGATCCATCAACATGCAGGTTCCACATGTCAGAGCTAGTGTGTTTCTGGGAACTTATTGACAAAATATGCAAGAATTTGAGCTTTAAGAGGGCGTTGGTTTTTGAAATGGATATCAAATTGGGATAACTCAATTGTCCATGTTACCAACCGACCAGCCAACTCTGCTTTTCTCAAAACTTTGGCCATTGGGCAATCTGTACGTACCACCACCTTTGGAAGTAATGTCTTAATCGACGAGTTGTGTGGACTAGGGCCAGCACTACTTTTTCCATTAACTGATAGCGTGTTTCAGGGCCTTGGAGTGTTCGACTTATGAAGTATACATGGGCCGATTTGGGTGTTTCTTGTAGTAAGATCTAACTGATGGCGTTATCTGACATGGCCAAGTAAATAATCATATCCTTTTCTGGCTTCGATTTTGTCAACACAGGCAGTGTCGCTAACATATTTTTATATTTGATGAAGGCCGCTTCACATTCGTCAGTCCAAGTAAACTTTTGGAATTTTTTAAGTAGGTCAATAAAAGGCTGAGACCTGTCTGCCATTATGGGCAAAAATTTTGGCAAGGGCAGTAATACGACCGGCAAGTCTTTGGACCTCCTTAACATTCTGGGGACTGGTCATTTCGATTACGACTTAGCACTTGTCAGGGTTCGCCTGGATTCTCCTTTCGGATAACATAAACCCCAGAAACTTGCCACCGACGACCCCCGAACGTACACTTTTCGGGCTTAAACTACATCCCATGTTTCCTGGCTTCCTCGAATACCACCTTTAAATGAGCCAAATGTTGTTCCAAGGTAGTAGATTTAACCACCATGTCGTCTACATACACTTCCCTACATTTTCCCACTCGTCTTTCAAAAATTTTATTCATCAGTCTTTAACATGTTGCCCCTACATTCTTTAGGCCGAATGGCATTACATGATAACAGAAATTTGCCAAGTCCGTGATGAATGCCATCTTTTCTTCATCTGGGGGATACATCCGGATCTGATTGTACCCAGAGTAAGCATCCAAAAAACTGAGTATCCTATGGCCAGCTGCACCGTCCACTAGGGTATCAATATTTGGTAGAGGATATGCGTCCTTTGGGCATGCCTTGTTGAGGTCCATGAAGTCTGTGCACATTTTCCATTTACCATTTGCTTTTTTAACCATGACCATATTGGCCAACCAAGTGGAATATCTAAGTAGTATATTGTACGAGGTATTTGCGTGTACTACCAGGTAAGTGACCTTGATACGCTTTCCCTTGTGTTTTGACCCGAATGAGGTGTAAAGGTCAATACATCCTCGGGTCTCTACTCGTTCCTTAGAGAAACCAACCAGGGGTTCTTGATATTCTCCGAGTTCTTCTTCTAGTATACCCAGATGCTTGAACGTATTCCAGTATAGGATGTCGCCCGAGCTTCCTTGATCAATTAGTGTTTTCCGGACGGTGCAATTAAGGATGTCCACACTTATGACCATGGGATCATCCTGTACTAGATCTACTGCCTGAAAGTCTTCGTCCGTAAATGTAATGGGTGGGATCCGGATTCTACTACCCAATGACACATTGTTGACGGAGCGTACTTGGCTCAAATGTCTTTCTCTAGCCGAATGGGTGGGTCCTCCACCTGTGAACCCACCGGCATTGGTATTAATAACCCTTTTAGGATACTTCTCACGTTCATCGTATCGTGTGGTGGGAGGTTCCCTTGACCGACTTCGTTGCCTTTTAGGTTGCTTATTATGGTACCTTCTTGATGAATCGGGGTAAGGGTCTCTCCCCCTTTCGGAATGACCAGTGGGGTTTGTCTGCACAAATCCTCTAAGGTGCCCGTCCTTGATCAAATCTTCAATTTTATCTCTCAAGGCCGTGCACTCCTCTATTGTATGGCCCCTATTGTGATGATACCAGCAAGATTTGCTCTTATCTGCCCGAGGGGGGGTATTGGCGCGCCTGGGCATACTCAAGATTTCTGTTGCCAAGGCCTGATCAAGTATGCTGGACCGGATAGTGTTGAGTGCAGTGTAAGAGGGATATTTGGGCCCCCTGGGCGGCCTCTCAAGCTCATTCCTTCTTTCTTTGTTTTCTTGCCAAGATTTGAAAGTTTCTCTCTTATCTATATTTTTTGAATTGGACCTCTGGTCTGTTCGAACTTGATTTTGGTACTCGGCTAATTCCTCCATCTACATATACTTTGCAGCCTGACTCCGCAATTCATCCAGGTTAGCTGGTGGTTTTTTGCATATGCTGCTAACGAAAAAACCTGGCTTAAAGGCCGTTGTAAGGTGGTGTCTGGCCACAGCTGGTTCCAGATTATGAATTGAAAGGGTCACCTTGCCGAATCGTTCCATGAACGCTCAGAGTAATTCTCTTTTTTCCTGACGAATGTTAACAAGTGCTAGGGATGTCAAGGGGTGAGGTCGGCTTGTGGCAAACTGGAGGTTGAATCATCTTGTAAGAGTTGCAAAAGAGTCAATAGATGAAGGGGGGAGTCGGGTGAACCAACTGAGAGCTGGTCCTCGAAGCGAGGTGGGGAAAATCCTGCACCATAAGGCATCATTTTCTGTATACAGGGCAACTTGAGTCATGAAAATATCCAAGTGTTCTCCTAGGTCAGGCGTCCCATCATACTTTTCTAATGTTAAACCTCTCCAGTTATCAGGTAACTTGGCCTCTAAGATAAGCTGAGTAAAAGGGCTTCGACTCAGGCCGTCGTCTCGTTCAGTAGGGGTTCCAACTTGTAGAGTGCCCTTTGATTTTTCTTGCAATGCCGAAGACTCTCCTTGCTCTTGAGCGAAAGGGGTAGTATGAGAGGGTATATGGGTTTTGATTTCCTCCCTCAAGTTAGCGTTCTCTCTTCTTAAGGCCGACATCTCAAGAGCATCTTTCTCTCTGGCCTGTTGCATTTCTTTCATCTCGGCCTGGAGCTGTCTTACTGCAGAAAAAAGGCTTTCATCACCCTCCCTAGCGGCCGCAACTTCAGGGATCAGTTGATTGGGTGTCACACCTTCTTGTTGACGAGAAGTTCCTCCTTGATAATTCTGCCCCTCTTGTTGGCTTCATGTTAATACCATGATGATTGAAAAAGCAAGGCAATTCGTGCCCCACGGTGGGCGCCAAAATGTTCCTGCTATGGAAACACCAGTCTTTGAGTCTCTGCTTGGATAGGGTGACGTCCTTTCGTATCTTGTTGACGTTGCTTGACGTGGGGAGGGTACCTGCAAAAGGCACTCCGATGTTGAAGTCAGGTCTCGGGTCTGAGCAATGAATACTATTGTTTAATTAAAAGTCCACCTTTTACCTTACTTCTTACCTTTTTTTTATAGGAGATATTATGGGCTAATGGGCCTTGTTGGTAAGCTCTGATCCTGATAATTAATTTATTAATTATAAATTTATAATTAACATGCTTTGTGAGGTACTCGTCCCTCGTAGGCCGAGTAAGTATTCGGTTTTCTCTTTTTGTAAGTAAGACTGAGTAATGTCCTATCCGGTACATTATATATTATAATTTTTAACAAAATTAAAATTATTATATATAACTTTTTGTGTGATATTTATCATATGATTATATTTTCTAAAATTTCTCACTCACACACACCTTACAATTCAACTCATTCCCTTTCTATAGCTGAAAAGAATCCTATAGCCCATATATCTTATTCCTTGTTTTACGCATCTTCAAGTTTCCTATTTCAATTAATATTTCTTACTTTACTGTCGAGTTAACTGTCATTGAATTTTGTCTCTACAGTAATTTCCAGAATTGTTGATAAATTACGATAGCACCACACTTGTTACTGATTTTTATTATTAATTGAAAAGTTATTATCTGAAATTCAACCATTATTATTAAATCTTACAATAACATAATATTTTTAATAAAATATTTCTTATCAAAATAAATTAAACTCAAACTCTTAATTTGTTTGGAAACAAAAACAATAATAAAAAAAAAACTCTTAAGATAGAAATAACTGTTAGTCAAAGTAGTTGATGGTTGGTCAAAGAATTGTTTGACAAAAAATTGAAAGTGTAGTTAAGACTATTCTACAAATGTTAGCATGTAATGAAAAGCAAACTTGAGGAAGGAATGTAATGCATGGAATTCGATGTTGTTGAATATGATGCTCACCTAATTATAGTATCACTGATTCTAATGATTTCGTGGTCAACTATAATTAAGTTCTTAATGTTGTCGTCATCAAAGTAACAATTCTGATTAAAACTAATTGGTTACATATGGAGTAACAAATATGATTATGGTAATTAATATCTTTAAAATAAGGATTTTTCCATCTTATAAACTTGCACAGGTAAAGCCTCGTTAGATACACATTTTTGACTTATTAAAAAATAAATTAAACATTTTTTCTCTTATTTATTATTTTTATTATTACAATTGTTTCTTTTTAATTGGTTAAAAATAGATAATTAATAACGCTTAATTTATGTAAGTTTGCACGGGATAGAAAAATCCATAAATGATATTAATTAAAATATCAAAAATATATAAAAACATTTATTAAAACTATGTTTGAAATATTTTGAAAATCAAACAAGTAAATTATTATGCTTTTAAATAAAAATTTACTTTAAAAATTGTGTTTAAAAAAAGTATTAGTGTTTGTTATAATAATATTAATTAAAAATAAGGAAATAATTTAAAGATAATAATTAGAAAAAAAAAGTTATTCAAACGAGTTTGTGGTGAATATCAATATCCCAAACTCAATCCTTCAAATCTAATCAGAAAGAGTAAGAATCAGGCTGTAAGAGTTGAAATTTCATTACCATAAGTGGATAAATTAATGGGTTTGGGTATCATTATATACAGTAAAGAGATTGAAAGAGAAGGAATGAGGTCAATTATCCATTGCTTTTTTGGGGTTACATGACGTGTTGCTTACAGAGGGTGTTCCATTTATGAAAAGGTTCCACCCATTACAGGAGCAAAATATATTCTATTTGTGAGAAAGTTTTGCTCATTCTAAATATGAAATTAATTTTTTTAATATTTTTATTATTTTTGCTCTTGACATAGTCAAAAATTACTGCATATTCATTCTAAGCAACACTAAACTGAAAAATTATTTTCTTTTATACAATTTTTAATAAATACGTCAACAGTCAAATTTTATCGCTAAGTGATTAAAGTTGTTATATGAATTATATGATATTATTGAGTTCAATAAAAAAAATTTATGAATAATATTTTTTTAAAATATTACAAAAAACCTCAAGATGCAGCAAATTAAAAGAATGTTTAGGATAGTGAAGCTTCAATAATTTTTTTTTCTCTCAAGATAATATGATACTTTTAAAATATAACGGAGTTTTTGATTCATTAATTTCAATATATGCATTTATTTTCATGAAAGTCAAATATTTATATATCTTTTATATACAACGTACATCCTGTTAGCAATAAACCACTCTATATATTAATTATTTTTTATTACAAAAATTATTTTATTATAATAATTAAATAAAAGATAATTTGATTTTCACTTTAATAAGCTTTTTTATTTAAAATAAAAAATATTTTAAAAATATTTTAATTTTTCAAAAATTTTGAAATATGTCCTTATTGTACTATACATAAGTTGTATAAAGTGAAATGAATTATAATTTATGTATAAGTTATGAGGTTTGGACAACTTACAATCGAGTATAGCTATGCTAAAGTTGAGTAAAGCCATGTATAAATGTAAGTTACATCAGGTGAGGAGACTTGTAATTTTCATGTAGGTCATACTACTCTTGTGCAATTTATGCACTAACATGGTTATATTTTCAAAAGCATGATTGTGTTTGTGCTAATCAATGAACAGAAGATAAGTGAAGACATATTTGTGATGTACTCAAGTTTTTTTATCTCTTTAGTTTTAAATTTTGAAAGAATATAACTTTTTACGTAGAACTTTAAATAAGCGTTAATTATATATTTATTTTATATAAATTTTGAGATTTATTCAACCAAATAACTAGATAGTTATTTAGTTTAAATTAATTAATAAGTATATTATTAATTAAAGAGAAAAATGCCTCTTAGTTGATTATCAAGATAATTATCTAATTAATTAAAGATAACCTATTATAAATTTACGTTCCATAAAATTTCCATAAAATTTGGATAACATATGCTCTATTAATTATAGCATATAGTGTTAGAGAAACTACACATTAATATTACAAATTGAAATTATCATATACAAAAATAAAAAAAATATAATTCACTAATTATGAAATAGAAGACAAAACATGAAAATAAAATCAAATTTTACTAACATGGTAAAATTATACAATAAAATAAACAATAATGATGCTATAAAAAAAGACATAAATAAATAATTTAGATGCAAATAAATAACTAAATAAAAATTTAAAGAAAAATAGAGAAAGAAGAAAAAAGTCAATCAAAAAGTCAAAATTCAAATTGGGGCACAAATTAGCCCAAAAAAAAAGGTCAACTAAAAAGTTGGGCCATCTGACTAGGCGAAAAAAAAAAAAGAGTCAACATTTGAATTGGGCCACAGAATGGTCCAAAAAATAAAAGTCAACAAAAAAGTCAAATAAAAAAATTAAGCTATCTGACCAGGCCAAAAAAACGTCAACATATAAATTGGGCCATAAACTAGTTCAAAATAATGTAAAATTACAAATTTTTTTCAAAATTTTAGATTTGAGCTATATATAGGGTTTTTAGAAAATGGAAGGTCATTTTTCAAGGGAAGAACATGATAGAGATTTGAAGTAAAAATAAAAAAAAAAAAAAAAAACTTTATTTGAATGGTAGATTTATATATGAGAGGGAGAAAAATTAGATAAAAAATAAAAAATGAATAATATAAATGTTTTTACAGTAAATGATGATTTGGAGAAAAAAAAAATGAAAGTTGAGTGATTGAAGGTGATGATTTTAAGAATAGAAGAAAAATAGAGAAGAGAGTAATAATAATTTTAAAAAAATAGTTAAAAGTGGTGGATTAGAAGAGAGAAGAGGAAACTAATGATTGAGGTATGAATTTTTTATAATGAAGAGATATGGTAGCTGGAGGAGGAGCTTCGACAGGGACACGACGACTAGAGACAGTTTTGTAAATTTTTAAAAAAATATATATATGTGGTTGAATGAATATATAATATGCTCCTAATAGGAATATGTCAAGAAACAAAAATTTTAAAAAATGCATGATAAAACTTATTTGCACTTTTGAAACCCTTTGCTTACTTGTTGTTCTTCTTCCTTTCCACTAGCTCTTTTTTTTTCTATATTTTTCAGAAAAATCTCCTCTCCAATTCTTAAACTCCTTTTTCATGGTTCCTCTCCCCTTTTATTATTTGAGTTTTCATAAAATACCAAAAATTTAAAAATTTATTTTTAAAAAAATTTATTTTTTTACATATGAAGTAACATTGGTTTAAGAGTTTGATTAATTATAATATTTTTTTAAGAATTAATTTTGAATTTTTCTCATTTTATTAAGATAAATTTTTGTTTTTTCTTAAAATCCTTTACTATTTATTTTTTATAATATTAAAATTCATATTTTTTTAAATAAAAATTACATTGTTCACAATTATGTTAAATTTGAGTCGCATCATCTTTGAACGATTTATATTTTTACTAACATGTCCCAAGTTAAGCTGAGCACAATCATATTTTATAACATATTTTGAAATTTTCACAAAAGAATAATGCATTTTAAAAATTTGATTTATTTTATTTTATTTAATAAAATAATTTTTTTATATATTATTATTATTATTATTATAAATTTTATTTTTTAAAAATTTAAGCATTTTTTATTTGTTTGTTTATCTTTGACAAACTCATTTGTTAACATGTTATTGACCTAATTCTAAACAAGTCAAATTAACACTATTTACTTTTTTTTAAAACAATAGGAGAATTCAGGTAACAAATAAGTATATGTTCATATGCATATAATAAGTCTTGTGGACGTGGTTGATGTCATCAGCTGTTGGGCAACGCTTAAAGATGTTAAGAATGTAAATTAGAGAAAATCATGTTAAACGCATAGAAGATCTTATTAGAACGAAGAAGCATAACAAAGTTTCATAATATATAAATTAACAAAGGAACTTCTGGTGTTTTGTTAACATACTATTTTAAAGTTTATCTTCAAATTAACATAGGATTTAAGCAGAATTAAGCAACTTAACCATAAAGAATCATATTTTA
Organism: Abrus precatorius; assembly: GCF_003935025.1. Lineage (NCBI taxonomy): Eukaryota > Viridiplantae > Streptophyta > Magnoliopsida > Fabales > Fabaceae > Abrus > Abrus precatorius. The sequence continues at coordinate 3,644,033 of NW_020874406.1, forward strand.
ATTAATACTAAAAGCCTTATATATTAAAGATTATTACACTTTAGATTAATTTTTTATAACCTATTATCCAAGTAGCCTCAACGAACTTAAGAATGATGAATTGAGTTCTCAAACTTTATTTTTATTTATATATTAAAATTCAGCAAAGCTAATTTTCCCATCTCAAATTATTTATTTTGTATGTGTGCGCTTTGACAAATTAGATTAAATTTTCACTCCTTTTCGTTGTTAGAAATCTTGTCACCATGCACATAAATTAAGTCATTCTATAATATTTATTCCAAAATTTTGATATCACCTCTTATGCTAAGAAATGCTGGCTAAATGATATCTTTAATGATAATGATAATGATAATGCTGCTGTACGGACCAAGCACCAAATGAAGTCATGCATGTGGGAATAGATTTTCTGAACGTCATATCCCAAAGCTATCCCTTTGTGGACCCCCTTCTAAGCCTAAGACTTTACATAATAAATTACCTAGATTGGGTTTTAACCAAGCTACCCGTATAAACCCCTAACACCACGTAAATTGATTAACTTTCAGCAATTAGGACGCAATCATGAAAGGCAGCGTCTTGGTACCAATATGCAGTTTTTCTTTTTGATCAATTGATTTTGAAGTTAGTCCAAGAGCAGTTTCCACGGTCTTTGCTTCTAAAATTAGTGTTAATTAGAGAATATATAGGAGGCACAGTACAAATGTCCAAATTTGGAGGCTGATAAGTAACCCAATTGTGCAGAGTTTTAAAACTTGTAGTCACTCTTTTCCACTTACAATTAGTGCAGGACTGAACCTTTCTTGTTCAGAATAAAACCTTCCATTCCTTCATTAAAACAGCTACGAAAACTGCCTAGGAGAGGGAGACCACCTGCCAATCTTTGATTTCTAAGTAGCGATAACTAAATCGTAGAGGTAAGTCTAGGACAGACCCATCTAATTCCCTCAACAGATCACAAACCAAGGAATGCTGCTGCATTCTCATTAATTCCTTCTAATGTAGCCTACTCATTCACCTCTTTCGTCACCACATAGCGTGAATTAAAAATAAGTAGGTTGTGCATTGCAATTGCACGTGTAAACTTCCATAACCTGCTCACGATAATTACACTCATTGCAGCTAAATCATGATCATGTGACACAAATTGTGACCATTTTCCCCTCCCACTTTGATGCAAGACCAGAACCTCTTTTCATTATGTGGAAGACATTTCTTTTATATAACCAGTTACTGGATCATATGAACTGCCTCTAAGTAAAATTACAACTAGACTTAAATTCTCACAACAGAAATTGAGTACAATCTTTATACTCCCAGCAGGAAACAATTTCATGAAAAACCTCCTCACAGTAATAGAATACAACAACTGATTTTAGCTTCAGACCTCATGCATGGAAAACGTAAAGGTGGCACTGTACTTAAGTTACACCTGTCCATCCTTCCCTCACCAAATTCTGACCTCTAATATAAGGCAAGTGTTTGAATGTATTTTGGGGACCAGAGCACCTAGATGACTTCACAATCTTAAGTAATAAGTGTAAGGAAAGACAATTAGATGAATGTTCCTTTCTTTCTTGATTCCACCTCGCCAAATTTGCATGAAATAAATGCAAGTGGCTTTATCCTTACACTGCACGTGTAATGGCTCATAATCCGCTTTAAGTTTAGACAATTTAGTGGTTGGTTTCATGTTGTATAAAAAGAAGAAACAGGTTGCCTAACTACTACACATATTCTCCTCACACTAAATAATGAATCCCCAATTCTCTTTCACCATTAATATCTCTCCTTACATTCATCTTGTTTGCGGCTGGACCCTATCCCATTGTAGTTCAGAAATGAACGAAAAGTCACCAAAAGTTGCCCGACCTTTATGAACTGAAGCTTCCAAAATTCCTTGTAATAATCAGCTCTGCCTGTAACCCCATTCCTCCACTAACATTCTCCACTAAGGTCCTCAAAACCACAAACATATCTCTCCCTTTCACTCCACATTCAGTCCCACTTTACAATTTGAAAGTTCTCAGTTCCCTTTATTCAGTTTCGATTCCAACTATTTAGGAAGGAGAACCAAAATTCTTTGCAGAGTATCATCCATTGCAGCTCAGCCACTGCACAGCCAACGTCAACACCCAGCTCAATCCTTCCACCAAATTTCCCAACCCTTTACCTTGGGGAGTCCATTATTAATAAAACTTCAAAATGAGAACCTAATTATGAACTCCTCCAAACATCTTCACTGCTTCTTGTGTGTGTAGAATTCTAGTTGATAATATATCCCTGATATAACTCTGTATGTAAAGGAATAAGGAGTTAGGTACTGGATGCAATACGCAATACACTTTGCTTTTGCGAATTGAATAATAAATATCAACATACTCATATAGGTATATTTCCCTAGCAAGTAATAAATCACCGAACGTATTTGATTGACTCCAAATATGAATGATACTTGTAGGTCTGTGTCTCTGCATGCTGTGAATAAAGAATCTGATATATATGATTCATATTAATTCCTGTCTCTTAATGTTGGGTGTAACTTTTATACTGAGTTTGTTTATGCATGCGGAATGCAACTAGATTAGTACATATAGGATGCATATATTGGATCTCCCTCCACAAATAATAAGATTATAACAGGTTCACAATATATGTTTGGTGGTAGCGTATTTGTATATAGTGAGTAGTAAGTGAAATATGCAAAACACTTATTTATCTGCTGTGATTAAATTAGATTTAGTCCCAATTGAGAGCCTCAGCTCAAAAGATTGTTACATTACTAATTGAACTACAAAATCCTCTCTTTATATATATATATATATATATATATATAAGACAAAATTTTAACTCTGACGGCTTATAAACATAAATGGAGAGTAGATTAAAGAAAATAGCTTAGGACTTAAATGAATCAAGGTCTCTGACACAAACTTAGGTATGCAGTGGCTAGGCACTTAACTAGATAATTACATACAATAAGTATATATATAGAACCTTACCTTTACAAGTATTGAAGTAAGATAGTGTATGTATTGAATTATAACATGTATGAGGTATTCATTCATTTTGGTAGAAGAATATTAATTCAAGTATACTGAGCTTGTTTTATTTTAGCGTAGAGTTATCGCTAATTCAAGTGAACATATCTACAAAGTATGCATATCCTACCTGAGTGAAATAATTAAGTTGAGTTTTTTCATAAAACCTGTATGATGAAACACATCCCTGCATATGATGGTTTCAGTGTGTGTGTATTTAAATTGTTTATACTGCACAGGTCCACATGACTTTATAAAATGTGTTAGCTCTACTCTACCCGTAATAAGTAAGATATATATATATATATAGTAGATTATAAATAAATTTTATTTAAATTTAGCAACTAGTATTGAGTTGTAAGAGACAGTTTACTCTGAACAATTTGTCCATCTTTGATCTGTCAAGAGATAACATTTGCAGAACAAATACTAATAACATCTTCTTGCCAAGGATAATCTATATTGTTTTGAATGGTATAAGCATGAAACCAATCAAAAAATGGAATATTTAGTTCAACTTTTCAAGAAATTTATAAAACTTTGATATGGCAAGACAGAAAATGAAGAAAATCTCCCTATACTTCACAGATATTCCTTTGTGAAATGGTGGAATCAATCTAATGTAGATCATGTAGGACCACCCGGCGTTGCTGAATTTTTTGGAAATAATCCAAAATTATTAAAACCATCTGATCCAACAACATTCCAATTCTTGCCTTCTTGTCAAGTTGTGATTCCAAAGAGAAAATGAAACAAAATGTAAAAGATGTTCTCCTTCTCCTTCAAAACCAAGACGAAGCTGAATCTTCTACAAAGCAAGATTTCAAAATAAACACTGAAGACATCGACTGACAAGTATTTGCAGAATTCAAGAATTTCAGCAGACCTCAAATATTTTTCTGTTTTTGCTCTTGCATGGGTATCCTCATGGCAATACAGATATGGCAAGATAGAAAATGAGGAAAATATCTCCATACTTCACATATATTCCTTTGTGAAATGTTGAAATTAATTTAATGCAAATCATGCAAGACCACCTGACGTTGCTGGATTTTTTAGAAATAATTCAAAATTATTAAAACCATCTGATCCAGCAACATTCCAACTCCTCAAGCTTTCCAAAATATTTGAGGTTTGCTGGAATTCTTGAATTATGCAAATACCTGTCTTTGAAAATTAAGTATCTTTTCAAAGGGCAAGTGTACCCATCGAGAAGTAATAAAGGGTTTTTAAATTAAGTTCTCGAAATATCGTCCCACAAGGATTGATTTCCAATTACTAAAAATTTTCTAATTCAATTGCTTAAACTTCAAAGATACGAGATTAATTAAAAACAAGAATTTATAAAATCAATTATAAAACTAAGAGCAAGGAATACAATGCACGTTTTGGTTAAAATTATCGGAGAGCAACCTAGGGCATATGGGTTTTCTCATTCAATCATTTATGTTATTTTTCTATTTAACTCTAAATCTGATTTCCTTGTGATTACCAATCATTCATACGAATACTATTAATAACCAATGGTCATGCAATATTAATATTCTTTTCTCTAAATTAATATCCCTAATGGTCATGTAAGACATCAATTTGAGAAAGCTTGAGGAACCTATGAACTTGTTAATTTAATAACGATTAGAAGAGAAAGATTGATTTGGTCCACCTAATCCTTTGTCTCGTTTTACCCTCTAGATCTATTAATTAACCGAGGTACGGTCGCCTGACGATATAATTAATTAGGATTAAGAAAGAAGCGCAATAGGATAAAATCTAATTTAAATTCAAATATCAAAATTCCATAAATTCATGAACAATAGTTCCCATAGCCCTAGCTATGGACTTCGTTACTCATGCTAAAGAAAAGAACTAAAACAATTATAAACAAAGTCATAATCAAAAGAAATAGCAAACTAGAGTGTGAGATGTGTTCCCAGTCTTCAAGTACGATCGCTTGAAGCTGCAAATGTCGCCAAGCATGTGCCAAGGATCCCGTGCAAGAGAGACAAAATCAGATGTATTCTAGATCCAAAGCCAAGATGTCAAAAATGGTCCCTTTACGATGCCTGAGATCTTCCCTTTTATAGGATTTGAAAACCCTACAAACTCTTCATAAATGGGCTTTCCGCAGATGAGCACGGTCGTGCAAGGCCTTAAGCACGACCGTGCATGGGCTTGAAGCACCCCCGTTCTTATTGAATAGGTTTGGCCATGCTGACTGCTGCGAAGCTCTAATCTTCCATCAATTTGGGCCCAGAATGCACCCAAAATCCACTTACGGCCTCTTTATACCAAACTGCATAATTAATATATAAATTAGTGTAAAATGAAAATAAAATAAAGATCAAATATGAATATATAGGCTGTAAAAGAGGGCCTAATTACAGAGTTATCAGTATCCTTCTTTTACTGGGGAAGGAAAGATATCTTCTATAAGTCTGAAATAATCTCACCATTGGAGGAACTAATTCGAAAAATCATAATTTTGATTTCTTTTAAAATAAATCAACCAAGAATGTCGATTGAGTTTATTTTGAAACCAGAAATTCTTGTCCAAACATCGATGTAGTCCCAATAATTATATCCTGTTGGGTCAAAAGGTTGAGAAAATTTCTTGTATGAATTTAAATTTTTGCCAAAGATCTTTGGTGTTAAGATTTTGAGGATTTAGATTGTGGAATGGGTAATAATAGATGGATCTTTTAGGTCTTCATAATCTGAGTCCACCAAAATAAATTCATAAAATTGTCTGGTTTTATTTAAGGCATAAGGTCTGAAATGAAAACTAGGGGAAAAAACTTTGGTAATAGATTTGTATGGGTTTTTATCCCAAAATTTCGGTTCCATTTGAATGACAAAAGAAAATTTTCCTTTAGCCATATAATGGCTAGTATTTGAAGATTTTTGTTTGCTTTCAGGGAGATTAATAGCCTTGCTAGTTTCTCCAAAAAGATTGACAAATTTCTGAGTTTGGTTAAAGGTTTGGATAATAGAATTTAGGCAAGATAAGTTTATATCCTCTAACTCATCTTCAAAGGCTATGTCTGTCCAAGATTTTTTTGGTATGCTACTCAAGCTTCCTTGTTTGATAGCTAAGAGTGTGCTGACAGGTAAAGCATAATCGACTTTAGTCTGTTTGGTGGTTATGTTTTAGGAAGAAGAATTAGTCTTTTTGGAAGATTCTTTGGGAGTTCCAAATTGTTGAGTTGATGACTCGACAATTTAGATTGCCTTTTGAATAGATGACTCAATGGGGGTAGATGACCCAAAAGATGTTGAATCTGCTGATGCAGATTTTGATTTTGATTTATTTAGAGCCAGGGCAAGCCTGACTCTTCCTCTATTGGATGTATTATCCCTGGATAGGGTTGTCACCTTCCTAGGCATGCTATTTATCCTGTAAGAATTCACGAGTGAGATAATCAGGAAGAGAATTGGATGTGCCTTTGAGATATTCAATGTCAAAATAAAAAATACTTAAAATTGTTTGCCATCTAGCAAAGATTTGTTTGGAGGGAAGGTTTTTAACATCTTTTTACAAAATTTCTTTAGCAGACTTATAGTCTACTCTAATAAGAAATTTTTGATTTAGTAAATCAGATTAAAATTTTGATATGCATAAAACAATTGCTAATGCTTTGAAGTATATGCAATGATATGCTCATGAGAATCGACTCTTTGTTTGAGAATGTCACCATAACCTATGTCAAAGGCATCAATTTCGACAATTTTGAAAGCTTGAGGAATGGGAAGGTAAGACAATTTATTTCTTTAACTTTGTTTTTGATTTCCCTAACCACATTGGTATGAATATCGGTCCAGGAGGGAGGATTCTTCTTAAGTCGATCATGTAAAGGCTTAATGATATTATTAAGATAAGGAATAAAATCTCCTACATAATTGAGACATCCTAAAAATCTTTGTAATTGAGTTTTATCAAGGATTCTGTCAGGAAATTTGTTAGCAAAATCAATGAATCTGCTAATAGAGATGATAGTCCCCTGGTAAATATTATGACCACGAAATCTAATTTTTGTTTGGAAAAGATTGATTGTTAACTTGGATACAACAAGGACATTCTGTTTGACAACATTAATAAAAACATTTATATGTTTGAAATGACGATCAATAGAATGAGAAAAAATTAATATATCATCAATGTAGACAATGACAAATTTGGAATACGAATTGAAAATATCATTCATAATCTCCTGGAATTCAGAAGGAGCATTTTTTTAGTCCAAAGGGCATTACATTCCACTCATATTGCCCAAAGGGGACAGTAAAGGTAGTTTTTTATCTATCTTCCTCACAGATCTGAATTTGCCAAAATCCAGATTTCATATCAAACTTTGAAAAGATTTTTGCAGAATTGAGTATGTTAAGAAGATCTTTTTTATTAGGAATAGGATACCTAATCTACTGAAGGGCTTGGTTAAGAGGTTTATAATTGATAACTAATCTAGGGGTTCCTCTTTCTAATTCTGCCTATTTGTTGACATAAAATGCACAACAAGACTAAGGACTCTTGCTTTTCCTAATCAGTTTTTTGTCTAAAAGATCTTTAATCTCTTTTTGACAACATTGGAGAAATTCCTTATTCATCTGAATGGGTCTCGCTTTGGTAGGAATTTGACTTTCTTTAAAGTCTGATTCATAAGGAAGACTAACAATATGTCTTTTTCTATTCCAGAATGCATTTAAGAGGTCAGAACAGATAAAAGATTGAATAAACTCTGAAAGAGATTGAATCTTTTTCTGAAGTGATGAATTCTTTAGTTGCTTGTCAATATTAGCAAAAGAAACTTCTTTCAGAAAATTAATTTGATTAATCTTATTCTGAATGAGATTAATATTTCTGGTAAAAGGTTTACTGAAAAATTTAAAAGTTATTTGCTTACCTAAGTGATAAGTAAAAATTGAAGTAGGAAAAGATCTTTAATAAAAGGAGTTCCCAAAATTACTTCATTTTTTAGATTTTTAACAACGAGAAAGTTTGTTTCAATCTTAAAACCTTGATTTTCAATAACAGCTTTAGACAATTTGTAATTAATCTTAAGCTTCGAAGCACTAGCAGTACTGAGTTTTTCAGAAGTTTTCTCAAAATATTTAGTAGGAATTAATCCTTCTAAAATACAATTTCAATCAGCACCTGTATCAAAATGGGGGCCAAAGTATAAAGAACAAAGTCATCAATAATGATTCTAATATTAATATAAAATTTTTGGATTTTGACCTTGTTGATTAAATTCATGAAAATTTCTTCTGGAATTGTTCTTCTGCAACTTCAAATGAGGTTATCTTCTTCAAGTTGCGAAAGAATAATTTGATGGATTTGTTGTTGTTCTTTGATTTCACGAATCTCCTTCTTAAGATTGTTAATCTCTATCTGAAGATCTTGCATAGTGGTTGGTTTTATACTAGAATTATTTTCTGATTTTTAAAAAATATTGGTTATACCAAACTTGTTTGTTGTAAAAAATTCCTTTGGTTTCTACTTTGTTTCTAAAACATCTTTAAATTTGCTAAGAAAGTCTTTTCTTTCTTGATTATCAGGAATAGAATTAATGGCTTCAAAAAGAAGATCTTGTTCTTTTGTTAAAATATTGATTTATGAAGTTTCATCACTGTCAGAAGAAAAAACTTGATTATCCTGTTGGATCTGATTAATATCTTCATTGGATTCCTTAGCAAAATCTTCTTTAGAAAATTCAATAAGGAGGTTATTGATTTGGTCTTCTACAGAAGGGTCAAGATTAAGATTGCTGATCTTCTTCTTGAGTCTGCAGTATTTGCTAATATGGTCGAGTTTTTCACAATTATAACAAGTTACACCTATTTTGGGTTTCCTAGGAACATTGCTAGGGATGACGTCTTCCCTATGTTTCTTAGGAGGTTTTCTATTGTACTTCCTTTTGTAAGGATTTTTATGGGTTTCAACATTCTCTTTCTTATGAGTCTGTTTTTTGGTTTTGGTTGAATAAGGAGGAAGACCAAATTGTTCACAGAAAGAACCTAAATCTTTCTTGTTTAGGGCTCTTTCTTTGGCAAGCTGTTTATGGATCTTATCTTCTTGGCAAACTTTTAAGGCATTTCTGACAATAATAGTATTGAGCTGGCCATAACTAAAATTGTCATAAGGTATTTCTCTATTGACAAAATGATTTTAGAGTTTACTTCTAAGAAGATCTCTAGAAGATTTAGGTAAACCATCAAGGAATTTTTCTTTCCAAAAAGGTTGGTTACAATCTTCTCTGGTATAAATTCTAGAAATAAAAGTATCTTTGTAAACTTTATAATCGTCTAGGTTTCTACACTTGAGGTTGGATAATAATTCACCAGATCTTTCTTTCCATAAGGAAGGATCTCCTAAGAAATGTTGTGATATGGTGTATAATAGAGTATACACAGCATCAGGAAGTTGTTCATCATTGTTGACAATGATTTTTCCTTTATCATCAATTTTAACTGTAGAGAGGATACGTTCTCTATCAGTTTTAATGAGATAATTATCCCACTAACCTTTGAGCTGACCAGTAAAACTGGCAACTAAAACATGGACGATGGTTTCTTCATCATAGTTATGATTAGTGAAGTAACCCATAGCTACTACAGACATGTGTTGAAGTTTGGAAATAAGATTATATTCAGAAAGTCCATCAATATTCCAAATATAAATCTCATTAGCATTGAAACTTTGAATGGGTTAGTCATGGCTTTCTTCTAAAACTAGATCAGGAGCAGTAGCTCTATTATAATAAAGCTTGGAGGATGTATTCCAATTTTTACTAGTATAAACTGAATTAACTGCTAAAATAGAGTCTGTTTTAGAACATTGTTCTAAATTAGTTTTAGAAATGGCATTGACTGTTTTGGAAAGAGCCCTAGTCTTAGGTCTGACACTAGACTCTTCAGAAGTTTGAGGTTTATCAGGAACAGTAGTGAGTATGCTAGTAATTTTACTAAGTAGCTCATTCTGATTATCCTCATTGGCTTTATATTTTTCTTTCTGCCTCAGCTCTAAGATTTTCTGTTTGGCTTTGGCACTAATCTTAAATGGTTTAAACAAAGGATTTTCTAATTGGGTTTGAGAAGAAGAAGTTATTTCTTCTCCTTTTGGTTTAGCAGGATTAACAGAGACCTTTTCTCCTAAGATCTAAAGATACTTGTTGGTATAATTGGCCTGTTTAATAAGGCCTTGAATATCACTAGGAGCAATAGACTCATTAGGATTCTTAGTTTTGAAGGGAGTAGCAATAACTGGATTGCCACCTTTGTCCTTTAAATTTGGAAACTGGTATTGAGTTGTAGGAGGCAGTTCATTTTGAATAATTTGTCCGTCTTTGATCTGCCAAGAGATAACATTTGCAGAAGAAGTACTAATAACATCTTCTTGCCAAGAATAATCTATATTGTTTTGAATGGTATAAGCATGAAACCAATAAAAATGGAATATTTAGCTCAACTTTTTTGAGAAATTTATAGAACTTCTCTTGGATATCAAATCTATTCTTACCCTTGTAATTATGGAAGAACAACTCTCTTTGAGGTTTCCAATCCTCAGAGTAGAAATCATTTCTAAGGGTTTCCTTATCAATAATGAATTTATGAGACAATATCATAAGACTCATTAAGGAAGGAATAGGTTGGAGATTGGATACTTTGATTTTCTTCTTCCTTATCGGAGGTTTGGTAAATAGTTCTAGGTATTCTAGAAGAATTATCTAAACCTTGTAGATTTATGGAAGGATCATGGTTAACAGATCTGGGTATTTCAGATCTAAAGTTTTGAGATCTGGAAGAGAATGATCTCCTCGCAAAAGCAAAATCAGATCGGTTGCTATAAGCATCAATTTTAGAGGAAAAGGAGTTTCTCCTATCAAAGGTTATTTCAACTTTTCCATAATTATCTTGAGAAATATCTTGAATCTGAGGAGCAGGTCTAGGAAGACAAGGAGAAGCCTTATCTATAACCTATTTTTCAGGGAGAGTGACCTCATCCCACTTGATAATTCTTGGTAAAGAAACATTGGCCTTTGTCATATCAATAATAAACAAAGTAGTCTCACCTTTATGGGGCTTGAGGTGAACTCTAGAAGAACTCTACTCTAGAAGCACAAGAGTTCATGACCTTATACTGAATCCTGTAGATTAAAGCTATGAAAATAGATCCCTCATTCATGTCTAGGCCATGAAAGCAAATATTAAGAAACAGAGAGTCAAGAATATGAACATCCAGAAGACTCACCATTTTATTGGGGAAACAGTTGAAGTAGATCGAACCTTAGCCGAGACTTATTTCTATTGTTCCTATAAGGGAATCATCAAACTTATTGTGTTGAGCATCCCTAAGACACATCAGGACAGCAACATCTATGTCTATCAAAGGTTTGATTGCTACTTGAACACATCCTGTGTGAAGGTATTTGTATTTTCTTTTGTGGTCATTGATGGAGGATTTAGACAAGAGATGGAATTTTTCTCCTATGTCTTTACCTAAAGCGATATTATTTTCGACAGTCTTAATAATGTAATCAGAACTATTTTTCTTGGATTGTTCTTCAGGAACATATAATGTATCCTGAGGGATTTCTGGAATAGTCCAGTCATCCATACTTTGGTTGATCTTTTCAAAGCCAACTTCTTCATCAAAGAGATTGTGTTTGGGTGTGATTTCAAGAGACTGTTTCTCCTGATCATTGAAGAAGAGCTAGAACCAGAACCGAAGGATATAGGGAGAAAGAACGGAGGAGACGAGACATCATAAAATTATATGTAGTTCATCACCTTCGGTTTTATAACAATATATCTATTAATCATTTAAAACTTTTTCAACTGGATCTGGTTATTTGTGAACTTTTTCTTTTTATATGAAAACACTCATTTACAAAATCTGAATTGTTTTTACTATAGCCACCAGTATCTTATGTTCTTTGTTTCTTTTGAATACAGCATCATCGAATCAGCCTTACTACCTTTCATCCACAAGGGTCTTACTGCTGCAGCCCTATTCAAAAGAACTAAGAACTGTTGTACTTCTAGTAAAAACATATCATGAAAATCAAAGAACTATACAGTATTTCTGGACCATTAGTTCATGGCATTGTTACAGACAGGGACGACTAATAACAGTCTCACCCGAAGGGCCTGTCAGTTGTTCAGCCTATAAACCATGGTTTACAAAAATGTCAATTTAAAATAAATTAAAGTCCAAATCCATAAGAAAATAGTTATAACCAATTAACAGTTATATTCCTACTTCCCCATTAGGCTCTGATACCAAATTACCCGAAGTGGATCAAAGGAAGAAAATAAATGTTGAAAGGAAAGTAGGCAGTAGTAGGACTACTAGATGAAATGCAAGAAAATAAAGATGCAGAATATAAATATAAAATTTAAAACATAGAAACTAAAACGGTGGTAGCACCAGCACAGATCTAGTGGAGGGAGAAGGAAAGAAAGCTAAACGGCGGTAGTCCGAACATAACCAGCTAAGAGAGAGAAGAGAGAAAAATATACAGAAAAACAAGATTTTATTGAAAACTTAAAAAAAGGCTTCCACAGATAGTTTCTCAGTGCTATATATATATATAAGAATGCAGTGAACATATGCTGATTCCAACCTTTACATGCCATGGATAGTGAGGGATTAAGAATATAGGTTCTCTACACGTCATACATATTAGCTGTAGAACATATGTCCAGTATATGAACTAACATTGTCTCTGCATAAAGTAAATAATGACTAAGCAATTACGCATCTAAATAACATGGGCTTGCAGGAATTAGATGCTAATATTGAATCTCAATAAATTTCACTTTTACTCATAAACGGAACTGCTAATCTGATCTTACATTAAGTTAATATTTAATTGAGTATAGATATATATATATATATATATATATATATATATAAAATAATCATTCAAGTTTTACATGATTAGAATACTAAAATCAAACTCAGGTGTGGAATCTGCATAGATAAAATCTCATTTTTATAGGTAAGGACTATTGAACAGAACACTCGTAAGTGGCACATAACTACGAGTCCACTTTGTAAGGAGGGAGGAATTAACTAAACAGGGATAGAAGATGTATGCTAGATTAATTAGATAGATATAGTAAAAATATAGATTTTTATATGAGATATTACCTAGAGACCGAGATCAAATAAATCAATAACGTGGGTAAATAAATATTGATATTAAACTTAATCCCTAAGGTAAAGAATAATGCAAGTCCAATTATCCCTTAAAATTTTCTAGTAAAGAAGGAAGACTCTGATGCCCAGGATCAACAAATAAGATTGATAATATACTATGACGTATAACTAGATAATCCTATGTACAACAACAAAATTAAGGACATAGCAAGACTTAATAGCATGTAATTTCTTTGACACCCCATATATTATATTAAGGACCCACAATGATTAAGAATAAGTTACTTAGCATTTTATTGCACCTTGCATATTTCACCTTGTTAAGCAATCATACATAATAGGATTGTGAATGAATTGTATATGTAATATTCCTTTCTCTTATTTGAGAAGGATGAATATCTTGGTTTAAATATAAACGACGTGAGTGTAAAATTTTACTAAACTTTCTGAACTATTGATTAAACTGCATGTATGTACTTGCGTGAATATAATCTTAAATTGAACTGAATGTATATAAAAACCTGCTACTAAGATTGAAAGGATTAGTGTCCTTTATTAGAGTTGATCACAATTTGAAAATCTACTATTGAAACTTTTGAAAGTGTGTATTAATTAACACAAATATGTATAAGGGTGTGCTTGAATATGGAGTCCTTAGAGAGGACGAGAAAGTCAAGTAAATTGTTAAAGGAAAGAAATGATAGAAATTGATTTGATGCATCATGAACATGTGAAAGAAGGAATCGTTGAGGCTACAGTTGGCATAGTTGTGGGGCGCTTTGTGTTAGGTTCACGATGAACCTTGGTGGTGGTAAAGGGGGATGACCCAATTGCACAGAGTAGCTCACTGTGACCAGGTCACTTCTCCAGCAAACATTTATCAATCTTAACGTGAACACCCATTATCAGGGTCGTGGTAGGTCCATTCCTGAACGGGACGCCTTTGGCGTGTGTGTTGTCGACAAATTGATATATGTATAATTTTAATGTGCTTGGATGTGAAGTAGGGAATGGAGTCCTCCGACCACCTCTGACGTTAAACGGTTATGATGATGATATTATAAGCAATTGAGATCACTACATCATGTGACTAAACAAGAGAGAAACTCATAAATTACTTGCATGATGCATCATCCCGCATATGCAATTGTGTTATGTTACTCTATGATGAATTGTTGAGGCAGAAAGATCATAAATGTACTCCATAAATCATTGTGTGGCTTGATTTGTCTTAATCGAGTGTATGGACTCACCCTTGTGTGTTTTGTGCCCTTTTCCTTGCTTGTTTGTTTGTTGCGTGTGTGTGCAAATAAATGAGACTTAATCGAGGTATAGATCCTATCATTAGCAGAGGACATGTGGTTCTACAATTCAACCTAGCGATGGTGTATGCCCTAATGATGACCTTGGGTCCAATTCGTTGAGTCGTCCTTCGAGGCACATGGTCAAACTCTTCAAGCAACGCATTGCCTCTTGTGGATTTATTGTGACTGCCACCTTTATATAAATATAGGGTGAAAACTGCTCTTAGGATTAAATGGAATAACTAACTATTTTGAGATATACTTTGTGTACTATAAGTGTCAGCCATTATATCTGCATCGAAACAAAGATTATTTCATATTAAGTGATTATGCAAGAATGCCAATATGTTTTTATTAAGTAAAAAATAAAATAAAATAAAATAAAAATACGTTATGCACGTTAACTCTTTTATCTACCTCATGTAGTTTATCTACCCAAGCACGCATAGAGATGTTATATGCTACTTTGTACATGAAGGTATGAGGCACCTAGGTGAGCCGTTGGAGTATATGTTAGGAGTGTTACAAATTCCTTTTTTAATGAGATATACAAAATTAGATTGAAATCTAATAGAATGGATGAGAATGCAAGATATTTAAAGTTCTAATAATATAGATAGACAATATAATGAAATGTAAACTTACAATAAACGTAAAGAGATAAAGGACAAGAGAATGCAAAATCAATTTATACTACTTTGGTCACCTCTTGTGACCTACATCCAGTCTCCCAAGCTTGCTTGAGAGTTCCACTAACTTTAAATTCTTTACAACTAAAGAGTACTTTTACCCTTTAAAAATATCCCTCACAACGTAGGTCACAACTAGACAATTGACATGCTTTTAGAAAACATCCATTAGAAATAAAATATTTTCTAAAACTAACTTAGAGATTTTGACATGCTTTTAGAAAACATCCATTAAAAATAAAATATTTTCTAAAACTAACTTAGAAATTTTTAAGGGCTTGCAAGAGTGAATCTAAAATTAAATTTTGAATTTAATTTCAAATTTTAGATTTTTTATTTTGAATTTAAATCTAGCATCTTTCCTTCTTGATACATCATATCTTTATTAAAGATAAAACATATATTTAAGAGAAAAAATTATGACAACAAGTCACATTTAATCATTCTTATCTTGATTCTCATTTTATTCTCAGCCTCAAGATAAGTTTTGATGTAGTATATTAATTATCTCTAGAGTATTAATTTTTCCTGAAAATTTTATTTGAAAGTAAAATCTTATACTGCATTAATTTATAAAATTAATAAAATTAATTTCCTCTTGAAAATAATTTTTTAGAAAGTCATTCATGATCTTTGCAAAAATTTTCATCAATTAAATAAATTAAGTGGATGCTGAGAAACTCTAGTATGTTCCAACATAATTTTACCCAACATATATTATGACTTTTATTAAAAAGTCCTAAACAAAGATAAAATTTTCTCAAACCACATTTAATTAATTAAATAATAATTTAATCTACCTCTACAAGAATCAATCTATTCAGACAATTATTCTCTCTATTTAATGTAGCCATTCGTTGCAACAAGTTTACATTGACCAAACTCTACAAATAGGTTTATAAAAAAAGAATGTTACATATAAAGTTTATTGATGCTTATACCTTAAATATATTATCGTAGAAATTGTAATATCCTTAATTTTTATGCCCTAAATAAAAAAAACATTAATATTCATTTAAAATTATAGAAGTATGATTAAAAGATTTTATAAATAAGTTTATTTATCGAAAGAATAGAGTAAATAACTTTATGTTTAAATAATATATAAAAATATAATCTAGAACTCTATAAAATAAGTTTGTAGAATAGAAGTTATCATCAATTAAAAAATTATTATTCTAGGCCAACTTATGTAAGTATTCACTTTAAAGAAAAAGAAAAATTTGTTAAAAGGATCAAATATAAAATGGAATTTAGATTAATTAAGTGCACAAAGTACAATTGTTTTTAAATTTAATAAATTTGGATTTATAATTATTTTAATTTTAATAAATTTTCAAAAATATTTAAATTACTAATAATAAATAAAACTAAACTAAAGAAGAAGAAAATTAAATTAAAAAATAAATTGTGAAAATTTTAAATATAACATTAAAATTAAAAAATTAAATATTTCATGCTTGATAAATTACATGGCATAATCAATGAGAGAGTTAACACCAAAAAAAAATTCTTATTTAAAATGGCTATTAGAAATACTTTTATTTAAAAATTTAGACATAAATGATATAGAGATAGATTATTTCATTCTTATTGCAGATTATTAGCTCGAAACTTGTTCAATAAAACCACAAATTCAAAGAAATATTAAACATATAATAAGTTTAAATATTTGTTTATTTTTAAAAATTAGACTTTCATAATTTCTGTAAAAAAAGTATACATTTTTAAAATTTTAAAATTACAATATATATATATATATATATATATTAAGGAGAGAATAAATTTCATTATTTTGATTTTATACAAGGTTTAAAATAAATAAAAATTTAAAATAAATCATGGTATAAACATAAGTTTTTTTAATCTATTTAATGAAAAATAATAAATATGACAGCCAGTTTTCATCACAAGTGAAAGCGTAAAACAATTTGTCATTTCCCTTCCGTCATCTCCCTTTGTTCTGTATGCTTATCATGCAAATTTGAGAGCCAAGGAGGTATAGGGATCTTATAACCCATTTAGGCATCTTCTACACTGTCTCCTAACAAGGCTGGTCAATCAATAAAGTAAAGCAACAGAAATAGACAGCATATCCATATAAGAATATAAACAAAATTCAAATCAGTGACCCATCTGAGAGACTGTGAGGTACCACCTGTCCATCCAAGTGAAGAGCCAAGGCAACCTATCTTATACAGAACATGACATTATAGAGATTGGAACAAGTACATTAGCATGCATATACTTAGTTACGCTGCAATATCTTCCAAGGTCATCTTTTGACAGATCTGGAGCAATTTTTACAAGCAATGGAGAGGGCCCTCCCCATTGCATTTCATCACGAGCAGCTTCAACCTACACAAACATTATTATGTCTCTTTATTGCAACTCCAAATACAGCAACCTACACAAAACGAAAGTCATTGAATCATTAGGATTATTTTAATAATTGATACAATGGCATTAATAATATATACATATGTAACTTATAAAATGGCTCTAATTAACGATTTAATATGACAGTGATTAAATATAAATATAAAATTATTAGAGATATAATTATAAATATAATTCCATTCACACTATTTTAATTGATCACTAATACTAAAAAAATGGGTTTCTTTTTTTTTTTATTAGTATAATAATCTAAACCGGCTCATTAAGTCTATAAGATCCACCATGTCAACTATGAAACAACTTATTAGAAACACAAGACAGTCAATCCAAAATGTCACGAAATTTTCCACTTTTTGGGAGAGGTGAATAGAGTCCTAAATAATGAAAGATATGTAAAAAGCAGGTTCGATTACGCCTATTCCTAATCTTAAATGGAATGGAACAACGCAGGGATCTATATGTAAACATAGTATCTATTTAGATACGCTCGAATGACCCCTTCTCATAATGAGAATATATATAACCCTATTACAGTATGGTCCGGTACATAAATAAAAAAGTTGTTACCAAGCAGAAGTTAGAGGTATACACGAATACAAAAATAAAAGACGAGTTATTAAACAAAGGTTAAGAATATATGTGAATTATAATTTTTATGGTCTGTATCACCATAATTTTAAAATGAATTTTCTTTCCACCATGTGTAGACCAGCTCAAAGAGAACAAAGAAAAAATATTAGACTCAACAACATTAAACTATATGTATTATGGTGTTTGCACCACCTCATCCATGACGCTATTCAACAAAAGATGGACAACTATTACAAGATACCATGAGTGACTTTTTCTAATGCAGTTACGTATGACGTGCAGACTGTTGCTATAAAAGCAACTTCAAAAGTGAGTTAAACAACCTAACCAAATAAGAAGGAAAAATGAGTTCTGATTCCAAACAGAACAAGCCTTCCGCAGAGGTAGCAAAGGTCGATGATGTTTATCTCTCTGCTTTAGTACTAAGTTTCAGTCGAGTCTTCCCTGCAATTCTAAATGCTGCTATTGATCTCAATTTGTTTGATATCATAGCAAAGGTACAAAGGTCACGTGATTCAAGCGTGTCTGCCTCTGAGATTGCTTCTCTGTTTCCAAATCCACACACAGAATTGGCTAAAAGGCTTGACCGCATATTGCCTCTGCTAGCTAGTTATTCTCTTCTGAGTTGTTCCATTCGCACCAATGAAGATGGTAAGAGAGAAAGGGTTTATCTGCTCTCACCCGTTGGGGAATACTTTTCACATCTCCATGATGGACACTCTTTGGCTCCTCTCTCAACCTTAAAACACCACGGATTTCATGACCTTTGGTAGTTAATTTATAATTTATGAGCTATTTTTTTAACTTATTTATTTAGTAATTAAGAAGATTTACATTTTATTTTTAATATGATTCTTTGTCTTTGTTTTCTGATAGGAAAAATGTGAAGGATGCAATTTTGGACCCTAATTGCAATACACATTTTGAAAGTGTCTATGGAATGCCTGCGTATGAATATATGGAGACAAACGAGGAGATGAATAAATATTTTTACGAAGCAATGAACTACTCTGCCCCGTTAGATGTGAAAAGGGTACTGACAATATATAAAGGGTTTGAGGGAGTGTCAACGTTGGTTGATGTAGGAGGGTCAACAGGGCAGACCCTAAAACAGATTATATCTGCTTATCCTTCAATCAAAGGAATTAATTTTGACTTGCCTCAGATGATTCAAGGGGCAAGTCCTTTTCCAGGTAAGAAAATTAGATAGAGTCTTTGAATTTTTAAAAGATGGAATAACTAATTAGCAAACACTCATTTTGCATGAAGGGATAGAGCATGTTGGAGGAGATATGTTTGAAAGTGTTCCACAAGGTGATGCAATTATACTAAAGGTTGGTGAACAAAATGAGAGTTCCAATTTTTAAACAATTCAATATAACAAGTAATTTTTAAAATTTTTCTTGTATTTGGTCATTTCAGCTTGTATGTCATAATTGGCCAGATGAAGATTGCATAAAATTTTTAAGAAATTGCCACAAAGCTTTGCCGCAGCATGGAAAGGTGATTGTTCTGGATTTTATAATGCCAGAAGTTCCAAACTCAAGCAACATATCTAAGCATATTTGTGCCATCGACAATCTCATGTTTTTAGCACACGATGGAAAGGAAAGAACTGAGAATGAATTTCGGAACTTGTGCAAGAGTTCTGGTTTTTCCAAATTTCATATTGCATCCACTGACCGCACAGCTATGACAGGAGTGATGGAATTTTATAAGTAGAAATCACTGAGCAGGAATTTGAAATCTCTGTATATTGCTAGCAATATAGAATAAAAGATAATCTAGCAATAAATAAAAACACGTTATGTAACCTTTAGTCTCGCACTTGTTTTCCTACGTTTGCATCTTTTCTATGTATGTATACTATAAATAATGTTGTTTTGTGTTATGTTATTGTAAGATTTACTTGCGTATACTAGTATCTAGCACGTGTATGAAAATTTTCAAGAACCAGTATTTAAAATATAACTGCTAACGTGGATTTTTGAACCCAATCTTGGAAGGAAATCATTTTTTATCAAAAGGTGTTTCAAGTGAGATAGAATTATCATGCCTTTTTATTTAACTTTTAGTTATAATAGATTCGTAATCAAACAATAAAAAGAAAAATAAAAATGATTTAAGGATGAGAGAATGCAATATTCACGCTATGCCAGAGAACCAGAGTAAATGACATTCATCGCGAATAAAAATCAAATAGAAAAATATTAATAACATATATTTTTTTACACAAATTATTAATTAAAATTATGAGTTTTATTTTAAAAATAACGGTTCTCACTTATATATTTATAATTTTTAAATAATAAAAAAATTATATTTAAAATATTTTTAACACTCTTCAAACAATTGTATTCCTAAATAACACAATTTTTATATAACAAGATTAAAATTAATAAAAAAAATATATTATCAATCTTAAATATTATAATCTTAATGAACTTTATAATTTCATAATTTTTCATTCTTAAATACATATTGAAAAAATCATATTTAGTATTTGTTATAAACTTTTAAGAGGTTGTCTAGAATGGGATTTTTGAAAGGGAAGGAAAGCGAAAACAAATTATGCATGTTAGATAAATATATTTAAAATTAATATTTTTAAAATAAAAGATATAATTTAATATATTTTTAATCAAGAATTTTTAATAAAATAAATAATTTTTCAATTGTATTCCTAACAAACACAGTTTTTATTTAACAAAATTTTATTAGCATTTATAAGATATAACAAAAATAAATCTATTATCAATATTAAATATTATAATTTTGAATAAAATATTTCAATTTAATAATTTCTCATTCTTAAATACGTATTAAAAAATTCATAATAAAATATACATACATCACTCAAAGGACAAGAGTACAAACCTCGTTCAACACTTCACAGTTTGACCAAAAACAAAGAAAGATAAAACAACTCCGTCGTTTTCTTTGATTTTCTTTCTACAGGTATTTAGCAAACTTGGAGCACGTTTGGTTTGCATGGATTCTGATTTCATTTTCATCAAAAATAGAAAACTATGAGGAAATTAACGTGTTTGGTTATACTTTTTGAAAACATATACTTTCTAAAACTGAAATTCCCACGTTTTCGGTGAAAATATAGAAAAGATGGTCACAATTTTGTAATATCAACGAGATAGATCCCAAAACACGGAGTGACGTTGGTTTGATTTTTTATATATAAATTTTTAAATTGGGAAAGGATTCTTAAATTGGTATAAATTTTTCATTTAAATTAAATCTAATAGTCAGTGAAGTAATAAATTATAACCTGTTAAATTTAAGTTAAATGAAAAGTTGGTGTAATACATAAAAGTATATCTTCTTGTATAATTCTAAAAATTATTAGATTAAATTTTAATCTTTCAATTAAATTATATTTAACGATCAGTAAAATAATAAATTATAACTTATTAAATATAAATTAATAAAAAAATTTAAATTGAATATAAAATTTTTTAAACTTGATTTTACCATATATATATATATATATATATATATATTAAATAAATTAGAAGAAAATGATATTTAAAAATTATCAATGACAATTTTTGTTATAAGTGCCAAAAAAACAATTAACTAAAAGTTATAACATTTAAAAAATTATCGACAATAATTTCTTAAAGGAATACTAAAATTTTTTTAAAAAATTATAGTAAATTTTTAAAAAATAAGAAAAATTTTAAAAATTAAAAATCATTAATAATAAATTTTAAAAAATAATTAAAATATAAAAAAATATTATTACAATTTTTAAAATATTTTTAAGACACTATATTTGTATAAACATATATTTTTTGATACGCACAATATATATTATTAGAAAGAGTTCAAAGGAGAACTCAAAATCTATATACAAAGAAAAAATTAATACTTACTCAGGAAAATAAAAAGCAGAAACATACTTATGCAAAGTTAAGACGAATACAATTTCGTGAGTTCATATACCAATCAACTAACAAAATAGTTTCTCCCTTACTAACAAGTGATAGTCATTTCCAAGATCTTAGAATAATAAAATCTATGACTTCCCTTTCATCCAAGATACTATTAGAAAATATTATTCTATTTATATGTAACCACAAAGACCACATTATACTTACCCAAACAATTAATAAACATATCCCTTCTCTTTATTACAACCAATATCAACCCAAGAAGGCAAGTGAATCTATAAATTTAAAGGCAAAATCAGTGAAAATCCAAGTTAACGCGCAGTAAAGTACCAAATTTGAGATAAAACTGAGCACGTTAAAAATAAATGAGTTGGAAGTTCCTCCAAACTATAATAGAAGCAACAAGTTATATCACCAATTTGAAGACCACAATTAATTAGCAAACATTTATAAGGAAGTGCATTCAACAACAATTGCCAAAAAAATATTAGACATTTAAGAGGAACCTTTCCTCTCTATAGCTTTTGCAAGGTATTCGCCGTACACTGATATACACTATTAGGACCACCAAAAAGTTCAAATAACCATGAATACTCATATTGCACTGAATAACAACATGAAGAATTCACCCTTCATACCTATTTATCTTCTTATAGCACCTTAATAGAAACTTCATCCACAAGTTCCAACAAAAGATTAAAGCTTGAAATCTTATGTTGAAAGAATTCTCTTCGCTAATTAACATCCCAAATCCACTTAGTATTATCATGAAAACCATTCTTCAATACACAAGATTCACTATTCCTCTTATTTATTTTTATAGCTTGTAATTGCTTCTCTTTGTCAGGTTTTTTTTTTTTAATTTTATTTCATCGATTAATATTGGTAATGCTAGTTTTAGAACTTTTACTTTGCAGTACAAGACCCAAATTATTGCCCATGTCATTATCACTTGTTATTTATTTGCTTGGGTTAGAGATATGGTATCGGCCTGTATTTATTATTAGCTTAGCATACGTGTTTGCTTTTAAAAAGTGAACTATGAATTTTATGAATATGGGAAAATATTCAAAGGCCAAGAGTTATTCTTTCTAAAAAAATAATAACTAAAACTCTACGTAGAAGTAACAATCTTTATAAAAAATTAAAAAATTTAATTAGTCAAGACTCGACGTAGAAGTAACATAGTTTTATCTCACACATGTCACAACTTGTTATCGAAAAGTCCTAAACAAAGATAAAATTGCCTCAAAGTAAATTTAATTATTTAATAATAATCTAATCTACCTCTACAATCAATTTATTTTAACAATTATTTTCTTCATGTAGCCATTAAGTTGCAACAAGTTTATAAAAAAAATAATGTTACACATAAAGTTTGTTGATGCTTTTACCTTAAATATATATTGTTGTATAAATTGTAACATCTTTAATTTCTATACCCAAATAAAAAAAACATTAATATTCATTTAAAGTTATAGAAGTATGATTAAAAAGTTCTAGAAATAAGTTTATTTATTGAGAAAATAAAGTAAATAACTTTATGTTTAAATAATATGGAAACATATAATCTAGAATTCTATAAAATAAATTTTTGGAATAAAAGTTATCATCAACTGAGAAATTAGTATCCTATGCCTGTAAATATTCACTTTAAAGAAAAAGAAAAATTTGTTCACAAGATCAAATATAGAAAGGAATTTAGATTAATTAAGTGCACAAAGTATAATCATTTTTAAATTTAATAAATTTTATAAAAAATTTTAAATTTAATAAATTTGAATTTATTATTATTTTTAATTTGATAAGTTTTATAAATTTTCAAAAATATTTAAATTACTAATAATAAATAAGACTAAACTAAAGAAAAAAATTAAAATAAAAAGTAAATTGTGAAAAATTTAAAGATAACATTTAAATTACATAGCATAATCAAGAAGAGAATTAACACCTAAAAAATTTCTTATTTAAAATCGCTATTAGAAATACTTTTATTTAAAAATTCAGACATAAATTATATAGGGATGGATTATTTCATTCTTATTGCAGATTATTAGCTCGAAACTTGTTCAATAAAACCACAAATTCAAAGAAATAGTAAATTTCTAATAATATTAAATATTTGTTTATTTTTAAAAATTAGACTTTCTTAATTTCTATAAAAAAAAGTATACATTTTTATTTTTAAAAATTACAGTATATATATTTTTATATATTAAGGAAAGAATAAATTTCATTATTTTGATTTTATACAAGGTTTAAAATAAATAAAAAATTTCAAAAAAAATCATGGTATAAACATAACATTTTTTTTATATACTTTAATGAAAAGTACGAAATAATCAAACGTTATTATTATTATTTGTTGATACTCCAAACAGTCGAGCCCACACCCTACCCTAAAGAAAAGTCAATGTAGCACCTCATCTTTGACGACACGATTTCAACAAAAGATAAAAAAAGATGGACGACTATTACAGTGACGCTTCCAACGAGTTCTATATGATTACTATACCTCGTCGTATCAACGTTACAATTTCAAGGTTGGTTTATTTTTTTATATATAAATTATGTAAAAAGATCATTTCACGTTAATGACTCATACCTTCGATTCAAATTTTTTATTTAATTTATATCTAATAGTTTATGTAAATAAAAGATAAATTATTATATATAAATAAAATGAAAAACTTAAATCAATTGTAAGAATTTTTAGATTTACACTAATATAATTTTTTTTACCTTATATATATATATATATTTGTTATAAACTTTTTCTTAATTAATGTATTTCTTGTTTGAGTGAGAATATAAATAAAAAATATGATCATTTTTTGCTTGAGCTAAATGAAATATTTTTTTATTCTTTTTTAAGGAAATTATTCCATTTTGAAAATAAAAAAATACAAATAAAAATTGAGATGTTACACATATTATCCTCTATGCCAACAAAATACGAAAAATTCCAAAAACACCAATAACTTCATCACTAAGACGTCTAAGTAAACATACTCCAATATTTGAGGGCAATTTGGGCACATTCAAAGCTAATTTAGAAGAACAAGAAAGAGGTTCAAATAAAATTAAAAAAGATAGGAAGGAAAAGAGACCAACATATACTTGCAACCCCATTAAAAGTCAAGATAAAATCAAGTAAGGAAAAAGGGTATAGTTCATAAATTGAGAAATACTTTTGCTAATTAATTTTTGAGTCAAGGAAAATCCTTAACCCTCTTTATTTGATGAAAATTTCACAAGTTTAGTTGATATATGAAAATAAAATTGATTGAAACAATAAAATCTAAAAAAATCATTAAAAACAGCAAAAATAGAAAATTTTATAGAAAAATCTTGACAAATTATAAATGAGTATTTTTAGGAGATTTTATTGATAACTTTGCTTGCTATATATTATTCTTAAGATATTATGATGACTATTTGTGATTCCATGTATTGGAATTGTTTGAACAACCTATAGAGGAAGTTTGTTCTAAGTAGTGTGACCTGTGAGCCTCAGGTAATATGTATTTTTCCTTATATATATATATATAGGTTCCTTGGTCACAATATTCATCAAGGAACTATCATTCCTATCAGTAGATCCATTGAATTTACTGATAAATTTTCTAATAGAATCCTTGACAAAACTCAGCTAGAAAGGTTTTTAGGATGTCTCAACTATGTAGGTGATTTCATTCCACACCTTAACAATATTGTTAAGCCTTTACATGATAGGCTTAAAAAGAACCCCCTTCCTAGACAGATATTCATACCAATGTCGTCAGAAACATCAAAAATAAGGTTAGAGAAATAAGTTGTCTTTATCTTCCTATCCCTCAAGCTTTCAAAATTGTTGAAATCGATGCCTCTGACATAGGTTATGGGGGCATTCTCAAACAGAGAGTTGAGTCACATGAGCATATTATTGCATATACTTCAAAACATTAGAATTCTGCACAATAGAATTATTCAACTGTTAAAAAAGAAGTTTTAGCAATTGTTTTATGCGTTTCAAAATTTCAATATGATTTATTAAATCAAAAGTTTCTTATTAGAGTAGACTGCAAGTCTGCTAAAGAAATTTTACAAAAAGATGTTAAAAATCTTGCCTCAAAACAAATTTTTGCAAGATGGCAAGCAATTCTAAGTGTTTTTTATTTTGATATAGAATATCTCAAAGTCACTTCCAATTCCCTTCCTGACTATCTTACCCGTGAATATTTACAGGATAAGTGAGATGCCCAAAAAGGCAATAACCCTTTCTAGGGGGGGCGGAACATCCAAAAGAAGAGTTAGGCTCGCCCTGACTCTTAACAAATCAAAATCAAAATCTGTCTCGACAGACTCTTGTTCCAATTCTTCAGAGTCATCCACTCCGACTGGGTTATTCACCCAGAAAGCTATCCAGATTGTAGAGTCATCTACTCAACAGTCTATGATTCCCAAAAAAGACTCATCCAACAAGGCTGATTCTTCACAATCCCAAATTAAAGGTGTTAAACAAACTAAAACAGACTATGTTTTTCCTGTTAATACACTCCTAGCCATCCAACAAGGAAGCCTAAATAGTCTACCAAAAAAATCTTGGGCCGACATTGCCTATGATGAAGACATGGAAATAGATCTAGCAAATCTAAATACTATAATCCAGTCTTTTAGTCAGTCTCAAAAAACAAACAGAAAAAGTCATTAGCCTTCAAAAAGACAAACTAAAAACCCCAAATGTTAACCATTATATGGCAAAAGGAAAATTCTCTTCTGTCATCCAAATGGAACCCAAATTTTGGGACAAAAAACCTTACAAAGCCATTACCAAAGTATTCCCTCCTGATTTTCATTTTAGACCATATGCCTTAAATAAAACCAGATAGTTTTATGAATTCATTTTGATAGACTCAGACTCTGTTTCTATTAAACATTACAAGGACAAAAAAGATCCTTCAATTATTACTCATTCTACAATCCAGATATTAAAAATTCTATCACCAAAGAATTTTGGAAAAACTCTAAATTCATTCAAAAAAATTTTGCAGCCCTTTGACCTAGTAGGATATAATTACTGGGACTATATTGATGCATAGACAAGAACTTTCTGGTTCCAAAATAAACATAATCAACACTCTTAGTTGATTTATTTTAAGAAAAATCAAGATTATAATTTCCCAAATTGGTTCCTTCAATGTTAAGATTTCTTTGGGCTTATAGAAGCAATCCTTCCTTCTCATGTGAAAGAAGGATTTGAAATGTTCAAATCCAGATATGCTCCTGACAGAGTGAGTGTAGATCTCAAATACTTCTCTATTTTTGCTATGGCCTAGGTATTCTCATGGCAGTACAGATATAGCAAGACAGAAGATGAGGACATTCTTCCAATGATTCATAGACATGCCTTTGTGAAATGGTGGAATCAATTTAATGCTGAACATGCAGGACCATTGGGAGTTAATGAATTTTTTGAAAATAATCCAAAACTCCTAAAGCTTGCTGACCCAGCAACCTTTCAATTCTTGAATCAAAAAGCGAAGATTGCAGCCTTCTTATCAGGATGCGATTCCAAAGATAAAATGAAGAAAAATTTAAAAGAAATACTTCTCCTTTTAAATCAAGATGAAGCCGAATCTTCCACAAAACAAGATTCCAATAAATTTGAAGACATTTATCAAAATGAAGACGATTGCTTTGGAATAGACATACAAGAAATATGACTTATTCTATAGAAATAGTTCTAGTTAACTACTGGAACTGTACAAACAATATTTAAATTTTCTATGTAAGGAGTCTTCGACCATATTGTGAGGCACCCTTTCATTTTACAATTCAAGAGAGTTTTAGAGAGAGAAGCTCCAAGTGAAAATTTCCTTGTAAGCCTTTCTCTTTGAGATTTTTGAATAAAAGTTTGTTGTTTCAAGTTTATTTTCTCACTTCTCCCTCTTAGCCGGTTCTGCTTGGACTACCGTTGTCCGACTTTCTTCTCTTCTCCCTCCACTAGATCTGTGCTGGTTCTACTGCCGTTCCAGTTTCTATGATTTAAATTTACATTTATATTTTCTGTATTTTATATTCTGCATTTCATTTAGTAGTCTTGCTACTGCCTACTTTCCTTTTAGTATTTTATATTTTCCCTTGATCTACCCAGATTATCTGAGTGAACTGCCACCTACTACTCAATATCAATTACCAAACTTGAAAGACAAAAGCGGTAATCATGTTACTGCTACTTGATCAATTGGAATTTTATAACCTTATTTCCTCTCATTCCTAGCTTATTAATCCTCTTTTGTGCCTAATTGGTTTGAATTGGATCATTTTATGATGTTTGAATTTTATTTGGGCTTTATTTAATTTTTCCAGAATTAGGCAAATTCTGACACTGTTTTGGTTTCTAGGCCATATCTTGAGTTGTAGAGCTCATTTCATTATGATTCTTGATTTGTAGGAAAGATAAGAGAAAGATGCACAATTCCTATGAGAGCTCATAAACCAATTCTGATGATAAGAAGCTAAAACTAGGCCTAGAAAAAGTTGGAACGCTGCACTCGCAGTTTCTGACCTTGGTGCAGTATTTGGGCCATATCTCAGTCCACAAATTTTCGTTTAAGCCTATTCCAGTTGCATTTTGAAGCTAACATCCAGGGCTACAATTTCTCTTCAGATCAGAAATATAAACGGATATATCTTCATGGCTAAAAATAACACGCAATATCTTCTCAAATTTATCAGGATACTGAGTAGAATTTCAAGTACAACTTTCCCTCCAGAATTTGAATTTGAACAAATAAGAAGTTCAGAGACAGGTATTGAGTAGAGGATTAATGTAATTGAATAATTATTAATTAGGATTTACGTTTTGACCCTTAAGAACCTGTATTTAAATTAGGGCAGAGGTTACGTCAAGGAAGTTTTTAGTTTTTAGGTTAGATTAGGTTTATGTTTTAGAGTTTTTATTTTTCTTCTTCTTTTTCTCTTCCGTTTTTACTTTTTGTTTTCCTCCATTAATGGAGGCTTAGACTTTCATCTAGTCCAAGGGTTGAAAAAGAGTTGAGACACTCTTGAGGATCAATTTCGCAATTTATTCAACAACAAATTTGGTTTCATCTCTTCCTTCTTTCTCCTTTTGCTAATTATGATTTTGAATTGAAGTTCTTCGTTTGGATTGATAATTGTGCAGTTGTTTGATTACATATTATTCGGTTGATGTATGTAATTAATTCTTGAAGGAATGTGAATTAGATTTTCAGGTTTGAGATCTAAGATTAATGGCATTGGTGAATTAAATTAACACAAATCGATTAGGTTCTAGAGGTTTCTGAACTTTAAGCGAATTGTGTGTTAATCGAATGCATGAGGGTTCTCGTGTGAATGCTTAATTTGAATTGAGGTTTCATTCAAATTTAATGTTAATCACTAATTTGTTAGTTGATGCATCTTGGAATCCAGTGATAGAGTGATCATAGTTCTTCTAAATTTTTGGATTAGAGTTTTTAATTCTTGTTAACTTTTGATTCTAATTAGTGTTATTCTATAAATCGAACCCCCTCTAAATTTATAATCATATAACGTTATCATCATTGGGAGACGACTTGGATTGCACCTCTTACTACATAATTTTTATGCAATTCAGTTTTTATTAATTTGTCCAAGCGCGACACTCGCGATCAAATTTTGGCGCCGTTGCCAGGGATGATGATGTTATTTGATTATGTAATTTTGTGTTAGTGTGATTGCATTGCATATTCTGTGTTGCATTTTTCATCTAATTAGGATTATGCATAATTAGCATTTTTCATCGAATTAGGATTCTGCATAATTAGCATTTTTTATTTAGCATAATTATGTCTATGCATTCTGTTTTAGTAGCCTTTGAATAGCATAGTAGGTAGTCATCTATCCTTGCTTAGTATTACATCATTCAATTCTCTACATTTTGTGTTGTGTTTCTGCATTTTTGCATTCTGCATTCGTCGAAAAAGTACACGGCCGTGTATCTGAACGTGTAGATCTCTGTCCAAACTTAAAAGTGACATAACTTTTTGCATACAACTCCTATTTCTTATTGTAATATATGCATTTCATATAGCTTAATGAGATCTACACAATGGCAATTGGTTGGAGGCCGGTTGGTGGTTTCTGAAAAAAAAAATTATTTCTTTTCATTCTTATTTAGATATTATGGCTCAGAGAATTTTTTATATGGCTGATCATAGAAGACTAGAGAACAAGCTAGATGATTTAGCTTTTTTGATCGAGCAGTTGACATTGTCACAAATGGCTACAATATTGTGTGAAATTTGTAGTTCACCTGAACATCATACTGATTTATGTCCTACATTGTATGAGCCTGCAGGTTGGATGAGTCATCCAAACTTGGGATGGGAGAATTTTATGCAGCAACAATATCAACCCCCACCACAAAATGTTGCACCTTCCAAGAATGAGCCTTCCTTGGAAGAGTTGATAAGGGAGATGGCAATTAACGATCTGAATTTCCAACTAAGAACAGAAGCATCCATTCAAAACTTGAAAAATCAGATTGGTCAGTTGGCAACAACAGTAAACGAGCTGAAGTCTCAAGGTCCTAGTAATCTTTCTGCACAACCAGTTGTTGAACCAGAGAATGTTACTTTGAGTTCAAGAAAGACCATTCAAGACTCGCAAGAGCAGCAACCAATAGATGAAGATCTTAATGCTACTGCTCCAGCAAGTGATTGCAGCCCAACAAGTGTAGAATTTTCTCCTACTGCTCATGCCACTTCTACTGAGGCAGAAGAAAATTTTGAGCAATCTGTTCCTCTTTCATTTCATTTGGTTTTATATGATAATTTGTTTAATGATTTAGTTGATGATAATTTGGCTGAATTTTCTAAAGTTTCAGAATGTATTAATTATCCTAACCTAGCCAATTATCCTAATTCTTTTACTTGCGATGCATGTAATGATTCTGCAAAATGTAGCATCTGTGTTGAGATTGATACATATGTTTATGGTGATTTTGATGTAGCTATTGCAGATTCTGAAAAAGTAAATCATGATGCATCCACGGCAGATTCAGCTCCAATTTTTATACTGCCTCCTTCTCTAAAGTTGCCCCCTGCATTTGAGTTAAAGCCATTTCCTGAGTAGTTGAAATATAAATATTACATCATTATATATTCAAGGAAGCAGGCTAGGTACAGCAACAAGACACAATGTTCTGCACATCAAGGAAATGAAGAGCATAAAGAGAAGCTTATTAAATTCATGAAGTAGCTGGAAATCCCTCCGCGACTATTTCTTCCATGTTCCCAATTAAATGAAGTGCTGCAAATTTATGAGAAAAAGGAGGAATATCTAGGGATACAACTCACAATTATTATTTTTTTCTTTTAGAAGTTTTCAATTTATTTTCTGCATTCAATAATGGTCTTACATTTGAGTTTCTCACCTGAAGTTCTTTTCTGGTAAGCTTCGTTGTAGGTGGCTTGGTCCTTATATCGTGACTAAGATTTTTCCCTATGGTGCTGTGCAGATTTTGGAGCTTGGAACGGATAAAGTACTCACAGTGAATGGCCACCGCTTGAAGCCATTTCATGAGGAGGTCCGCTTACTAGCGGCCACTTATGCTTGATTAGGGAGTTCCCCTCTTCCTTTCCTTGCTACATTTTACTTACATTTCCATTATACATTACATTAAAGACAATGTAAAATTGAAGTGTGGGGGAGAGAGTAATAGGTTATTGATAATAAAAATAAATATTTTTTTTTATTTTTATTTAGCATTGTTTTTGTTTTGTTCTCTTTGGTTGAATTGGAAGTTGTTGAGTTAAGGCATTAGTCATTAAGGAGGATAGAGTTCCTACATGATTTCATTTTTGCTTCTTCCTCTTAATATATGTGAATTGGGTGATTGATTTTGATTTGTATGATTGAGTATGTTAGACTTTACCTTTGTGAGCTTTTGAGCCCTATTTATTTGGATGGCTGAAATTCATGCCATTCTTTTCTTTCTTGTGTGTTTTCCCTCTTAAATTTTGTCATTCTAGAACTTGTTTTTATTCTTCTTTGAGGCTACAATTTTCATATGCAATTATGAACATGATAGAGGCATTTCTTTCAAATTTTTTATCCACTTGGTCATATAGCTTACCTTGCATTTTTCCCTTTGTTTAGCCCCTTTGAGCCTTATTGACTATTCTTTGGCTTCTAGCACATTATAAGCTTTAAGTGGAAAACCATGTTATACCTAACCTTAGGGAATAGGGAGTGCATTGGTTTCATTAATGTTATTGCATTTCAAGTGTGGGGGTTCAGAAATAATGCAAGAAGAAAAAAAAAATGAAGAAAAAAATAATAAAAAAATTAATTTTCAAAGAAAATAGGAAATTTTGATGAAGGGGAAAGGAAGTCCAAGGAGAATAAATGTGTGTTATGACTTGATTTCTCTAAGGACCAATGTTATTCCTATTCTCTTCGATTGTATCTTGTCATATCTTGTATTTCCCTACCCTTACCTTAGCCCTATTACAACCATTGAATAAAGCCCTCTTGATTTGTGTTTGCATATGCTTGTAAGTAGTGGAGAAGTAGAAGATTAACAAGCTTATGGTAATGCATTGTCTTTTGAGGTGACTTAAGTGAAACACTTTGAACCATACACTTGAGAGTTGAGTTGTATACACCATCTTGTGAGATCTTTCATGCTTGATCTATACACTTTGAATGATTTTGCTTAGCTTGCATTTTTTTCGAGGTTGGGAGTTGGATGTTTGATTGTTGTAGAACTCTTGATGCTTTATTTGATCTTGTGTCCCTAAGTTCAGCACTTCTAAGGATTCATTGGAGAATTTGTTTATTTTGATTATTTTATAATTTTTAGGTTACATGTTTCTATTTGCTTGATTGTATCTTACATGAGGACATGCAAGAGCTAAGTGTGGGAGAATTTGATCTATTGAATTTTTATAACCTTATTTCCTCTCATTCCTAGCTCATTAATCCTCTTTTGTGCCTAATTAGTTTGAATTGGATCATTTTATGATATTTAAATTTTATTTGGGCTTTATTTAATTTTTCCAGAATTAGGCAAATTCTGACACTGTTTTGGTTTTTAGGCTATATCTTGAGTTGTAGAGCTTATTTCATTATGATTCTTGATTTGTAGGAATGATAAGAGAAAGGCGCATAATTCCTATGAGAGGTCAAAAACCAATTCTAATGATAAGAAGCTGAAACTGGGCCTGTAAAAAGTTGGAACGCTGCACTCGCGGTTTCTAACATTGGTACAGTATTTGGGCCATATCTCAGTCCACAAATGTTCGTTTAAGCCCATTCCAGTTGCATTTTGAAGCTAACATCCAGGGCTATAATTTCTCTTCAGATCGAAAATCTAAACGGATAGATCTTCATGGCCAAAAATAACACGCAATATCTTCTCGAATTTATCAGGATACTGAGCAGAATTTCAAGCATAACTTCCCCTCCAAAATTTGAATTTGAACAAATAAGAAGTTCAGAGACAGCTATTGAGTAGAGGATTAATGTAATTGAATAATTATTAATTAGGTTTTACATTTTGACGCTTAAGAACCTGTATTTAAATTAGGGCAGAGGTTACGTCAAGGAAGTTTTTAGTTTTTAGGTTAGATTAGGTTTATGTTTTAAGGTTTTTGTTTTTCTTCTTCTTTTTCTCTTCCGTTTTTACTTTTTGTTTTCCTCCATTAATGGAGGCTTAGACTTTCATCTAGTCCAAGGGTTAAAAAAGAGTTGAGACACTCTTGAGGATCGGTTATGCAATTTATTCAACAACAAATTTGGTTTCATCTCTTTCTTTTTTCTCCTTTTGCTAATTATGATTTTGAATTGAAGTTCTTCGTTTGGATTGATAATTGTGCAGTTGTTTGATTACATATTATTCGGTTGATGTATGTAATTAATTCTTGAAGGAATGTGAATTAGATTTTCAGGTTTGAGATCTAAGATTAATAGTGTTGGTGAATTAAATTAACACAAATCGATTAGGTTCTAGAGGTTTCTGAACTTTGAGCGAATTGTGTGTTAATCGAATGCATGAGGGTTCTCGTGTGAATGCTTAATTTAAATTGAGGTTTCATTCAAATTTAATGTTAATCACTAATTTGTTAGTTGATGCATCTTCTTGGAATCCAGTGATAGAGTGGTCGTAGTTCTTCTAAATTTTTGGATTAGAGTTTTTAATTCTTGTTAACTTTTGATTCTAATTAGTGTTATTCTATAAATCGAACCCCCTCTAAATTTATAATCATATAACGTTATCATCATTGGGAGACGACTTGGATTGCACCTCTTACTACATAATTTTTATGCAATTTGGTTTTTATTAATTTGTCCAAGCGCGACACTCGCGATCACTACTCATTTCAAAACCAAAAATCCTGATGAAACCATCACTCCTAATGATATCCAAGGCCTCATGGAATAGGCCAATTATACCAATAAATACCTTCAAGTTTTAGGAGAAAAAATCTCTAAAAATCCTGTTTATATATATATATATAGACACACACACAAGAGAACAATTTCACTTGTGACCAACTGACACAAAATAGGTCTCATATTAGAATTTATAAGGGTTTGTTCTGTGAATGTATTTGAAATAGAACCTTGTTGATTTCATTATTTTTGGAGGTATATTGAATTAATTATGAATTTCAATTTGCAAGCTCTTGAAAATGGCATTATGTGAACATTAGATAGAAAATGGGTTGAGTGTTACTTAAAGAAAGAGAATCTGGTTGATTTTATAATTTTTGAAGTTATAATAAATTAGTTACCAATTTTTCATTATCTTAGTGCTAAAAATGGTATTTTGGGAGCAATAGAGGGAAATTAAAAGAATGATTTATATGTCTATTTTTATATGAAAATAGACACTTAAATAAATAAAACCTTAGTGATTTTATGATTTTTAGATTTGTATTGATTTAGTTATGAATTTTCAAGTTGGTATACGAAATTTAGAAAAATCTGAAAATAGCCATGTTCATGATATGAATTCTTATTTTGTTTAAGGGATGTGTGATTACGATTAATATGTACCTAATGAACAAGTTGATGGCTGGAATTTGTGTTGTGATTGTGAATTAATTTATAGAAAAAATGGTTGAAAATGCTACATACAAGCGAGGGACAAATAGTGTTGGTGTGACAACAAAGGACAACAAAGTACCAAAGTCTTAGAAAGAAAGGAAACTTAGCTAATTTTTACCGTAGACAATGGAAAATATGCTAAATTATCCTTATAGATATTAGAGTACCAAGACTGGTTAGAGTGTGAACCATTGGGAGTAACCATAATAGAATTGCGCACTATTACTTAGTTTCCTGTTTGGGATATTGCACTTATGGCACTATTTGGATTGTAGGCACAAAACTCCCAATCATAAATCAAGAAATTAAATGGATAATTAATTATTTCATGGAAAAAGAATAACACAGATAAACAATAGTGAAATGTTTGTTTGATTTATAAATTTATTAATTGATTAATTTTATTAAGCAATTAATATTTTCTTATGATATAATTTATGAATGATTTACTCACTATTTCTTTCTTGATTTAAATATCAATATAATTTTATTAACAAAAATATTTGTATGAAAAATATTTTATGTGTATCATATATAAATAATATTTTTAAGAAAAAGTCAATCTTATATCAATTGTGTAATAATTAAATTATATTAGTCTAATTAAACGATATAAAATAGTAATAAATTTTTCTATTAAAAATATAAACTAAAATAAATTTTTTGGTTTACTTTATTATTAAATATATTTTTATATTAATCTTATATAATTTCACACAAGTAATATAATAATATAAAAATTTAATACATAGTTATAGAACAAAGTTCAAGCATATATATATATATATATATATTGGATACTTAGATACCTATACTCGCACCCATCCCATTAAAATTTGCGGGTGTTTACCCATATCGATACTTGTACCCATATAGTAGGTAAATACCTTACCCATTGTAGATAAATTTTGCGGGTGTCCATTGAGTACTTTACCCATTGTCATCCCTAATACCAAGTGGGCTATTAAAAAGGCTAATAGACCAAACCAGGCTTTTAAAAAAGACAAGCTAGGCTTAATAAAAAGTCTATGACAGGTAATAAGCTAGGCTTAGACTTCAAAATTATTAGACAGGATAGGCCTATTTTTGCAAATCCTAGCCTAGCCTATTTTTATCCCTACTCTTAATTTCTCTTGAAGTGAATTTTCCTTCTTGATTTTTTATTTCTTAAGCTCTAACATTTTTCATTGAATATGAGTGTTTTCCAAAGCATTTACAAGATCATCAATAATTTTCCTTCTCGGCCTATGGAGGTTAGTCTCATCCAAAGCAACATGAATAGACTTTTTTATAGTCATATTTCTTTTATTATAAATTGTACATGATTTACTATGTAGAGAGTAACTAAGAAATATCTCTTCCTTAGATTTAGCATCAAATTTGTCTAAATTATCCTTACCATTGTTCAAAACAAAACATTTACGTCCAAAGATATGAAAGTAGAAAGTATTGGCTTTTCTCTCTTTGTATATTTTGTAGGGGGTTTCTTTAAAATTGGCTTTATCAAGGCTTTATTCATAAGATAACAAACTATATTTATTCCATCCACCCATAAATATTTTGGGAGATCTCAGTCATTAAGCATAGTTCTTGCCATATTTTCTAAAAATTGATTATTCCACTCAACAACTTTATTTTGTTGTGGTATTCTTAGGGCAGAAAAGTTATGCTCAATTTCATGTTCATCACAAAATTTTTTAAAAGATACATTTTCAAATTCCTCACCATGATCACTTCTTATGGATGCAATGTTAAGATTTTTCTCATTTTGAATAACTTATTTAAATTTTCTAAATGCATCACTTTTATGAGCAAGAAAAAAAAGTTCATGTATACTTAGAATAATCATTCACAATTACTAGAGCATAATAATTTCCTCCAAAACTCAGTTCTAGATGGACCAAAAAGATTCATATGCAAAAGTTGTAAAGGTCTAGTTGTTTAAATGATATTTTTAAATTTATAAAAGACCTTTACTTGCTTTTCCTTTTTAAAATCCATCACATAGTTTATTATTTTTAAATTTGAGTTTTGGTAGACCAATTACTAGACCTTTTGAAAGCAATTTATTTAAGTGATCCATGTGAATATGCACAATTCTTCTATACCATAACCATGAATTATCTTCTTTACCTGTGAGAAGTTGTGCATGATTTGAAGGAATATCTTCTAGGTATATACATTATTTATTTTATGTCCTATAAACTTTACTTGTTTTTGCTTTCAATAAAGCAATAAAGTGAATCAAATAATATCTAATATCCTTTATCACATAATTGACTAACTCTTAATAGACTATGTTTAAGATCATTTATAAGTAAGACATTTTCTATAGAGGTAGAAGAATCTTTATTGACTTTGTCAACTCTAAGAATCTTTATTGTAATTTTGATATGAAAAAGAGTATTTTATTTTTATTTTTTTAAAATATAACTCAAACTTTGATTTTGTCTTAATTAATTATTGATTTTTTTCTTATAATATATATTCTGAACTTTAATATTATCTTATTTGATACTCAAGCTTTACTTAATTTTATAAATAAATATTTCAAATTTTAATTTCATTCCAATTAATTTTTGAGCTGTACTCTATTTATAAATAACCCCTTCTATTAGTTTAGAGTTTAATTATTAACGAAAAAATTTAACCATTTATTTAGGATTTTATTTAAATACATTAATAATGTAACGATCTTTTATCCTGTCATCTAATCATAAAGTGTTATATCAGCAAATTTTTTTAATTTTTGTCATAATTACTATAAAAAAAATCATATCTAAGATATATTCTAATTAGTTGACAGTGTAAAAATTTTAATACAACGTACAAAAATTAAATTCTTTATTTACTATAAATTCTAACCATTCATTAGTTTTTTTGTTTTTTGTTATAATTCATTTTTCCAAACATTATGTGTCAGTAAAAAGTTAGAATTCAAAAATTGAAGGAACAAAGAAAATAATAAAACTTAGTTTATTATATCTATTTATAAATTGATAAAATTTAAGAATTAATTGAGATGAAATTAGTGTTGAAAAAATCTTGCCATTTTCATAAATAAAAATTAAATCAGGAGAACTAAAATAATCTTTTTTATTTTGTTGTTACAAAATCTTTCTAGAGCCTCCAAGTTTGATTTTTCTGTTTTGGTAACTATGTTGTACTTTTCTAATTTTAATATTGTAGAAATATTTCAACCAATTCAAATTTATCTATTTCTTAAGCCATAGATAGTTTAAACCAATTATTATATTTTCATCGTTAGTATTGGTCCATTTTATATTTCAGTAAAATTAATTTTAAACTATTAAATAAATTAATATATTTCTAAATTAATCTTAATCATAAATTTTATTGAAATATATTATTAATTTTAAAAATTGTTAACAATTATTTGATTTAACAATTTAAAGAAAAATATAAATAAATTTATTTGTGTTTTGCTATTCGAAGAGTAGTTTTTATAAAGATGGACCGAAGCCCAGGACCAAGCCCAAGTCCACAAGCCTTCCTCACTGACTATGATCTTTCTCATGGCATCAATTTCCAGTTGCAGCGTGACTCTGCGCATCACCATTCCAAGGTTCGATTTTCTCTTCTTGTAAAATCCTATTTCCCTGTTTCATTCCTTCGAACCTTACTTTAGACTAAAGCACTTTTTATTTCAACTTTTGGGTTATTGGGTTTTCAGATCATAAGCTGGACCATTATTTTGTTGTTGCCTATGAATATTGCTAATAATGCGTACATGATTCAGCGAAGTAATTAGTGACATAAATTTGAAAATTCGTGTTTTCATGATGGGAATGTATATTATAAACTGTGTTGGAAATAGTTTGTCATTCCAGTAAGAGTGAGTAGATAAGGGTTTTAGTTTGTGTTGATAATTTCAAAAGAATAAACGAAATGTTAATGATTACTTAGACAAAGAAGGTGCATATAGGCAGGCAGGTTGTAACTACAGTAGCTGCTTAGGCATTTGCAAAGTGTTGATTGATTACTTCTTCTCTCTTTCTTGAAGTATTATCCAATTTGTAGTGATGACTGGATAAGGTTTCTCATCAATTTTCATATAACTGTATGATTTAGATAAGCCTGTTTAATTTGCATTCGATGTTACGAGCTCATAACCATGTTGATCCATTCTTTTCTTTGGTGGTACATTTCCAGCATAAAAAACACTATATTGCACTGAAAATACGTTCTGTTGTGAATAGGCCTGTCTCTTTCATCCAGTTACAGATGGCTTTTTTGTTCCAGAAATTTCAAGAGGTATATGCTAATCTTATGACACCATCATTTTGACAGTAAGTCCTCAAGTTTCTTTTTTTATAAGAGAATTCTTTCCTTACCGTTTGGTCAGATTATGCAAAAATATGTATAAAGTATTGTTTATTTATGAAGCAAAACAAAAAATGGAGAAAAGACAAGTAAATAAGTAACATGGATTTGTACTGTGCAGTCGACAATGAGTGACAAAAACTCATTTGGATCATAAAAGTCTTTGTTTGGAACCAGGTAATGGTAGGACATGATCCATTGTTCCAAAAAACTCAAGGTGGTTAGTATGAATATTTTTCCATGCTCCTAGGAAGCATGAAATAGAAGAAACTTCAATTCTATCTATTCTTAGTCTTCTATTTTGTATTGTTTCGTGACCATTTATTAAATTATTAGAATTTTTATCTCCAGGTTATAAAACTATGTGATGTATTAGCATAATGGTCCATTGTTCCATATGTATTTTGAGAAATTCAATGTTCTGAAATCAGGGATTCTATACTTTGTTTATTAAATTGTGATATATCAATTCTTGCTGGGATTAGTGTGATATGAATGCTTCAGAGTTTTGTGCTATGCTAAGTTGTAGAGTAGTTAGTAGTTAACTGTTTTAAATCCTGCGAAATTTATCACAATAATCAATCTTGGTCTGAATTTGTTTTCAGGCTGTGAAAACCCTTGCAAAACACCCTGCTTTTGCTAAGGATCCTAGACAACTACAATTTGAAGCTGATATTAACCGCTTGTTCCTTTATTCGAGGTCAGTGATTTTCTGTTGTCTGCATTAAGAGCACATTGTTTGAGATGTTAAGTAAATTTGAACTATAGGATATTAGTTCTTAGATGTTAATACAATATAAGTTGTTGTTATGTATTTGTGGGTTCATATTATTTTAATGCGAGTAATTCCGATTTTGTTGTGTTTGTGATGCTTTTCCTTTTTAACATCTCAAAATATTTTGCTCATGCGAAGACTTAAATATCCAGCTATAATCGTCTTGGGGGAAATGCCAATGAAGCAGATGCAGAAGAGATTATTGAAATGGCCAGTAGGGCCTCTGTTGCTGATCAACAAATGCAAATACAAGAAAATCTTCATTCACAAATCAAAACATTTTGCTCAATCATGGATGAAATTCTACTTCCAAATGAGAAGATGGTAAATGAACATCAACAAGAAAGCACTGTTCCTCGCCGAAGTGGGCTTAGTTTTGCAGTGGGTAGGAGCGATCCAGCCCATAACAGTCCTAGTGAGTGCGCCCCCCCCCCCCCCCCCCTCTGTTGCCTTTTTCAATCTTTTCATCATTTTATTCAACTTTCTTGTCATCAATAAAGACTGTCATATAGGGGTTCTATTATAGTTAGAATTTGTGGGGAAGCGGCCTTAGGATTAGGAATTAGCAACCAGATACAATCTGCCTGTTTTAAACTGAGACATCTTTTCCTAATTTGAATATCCTCATCCCTGACATGATTTAAGTTTTAAGCACCCCATATAACCTCTGATAGAGCCAGCATTTTTACTCTTTTTTTGTGTGGGTCACACGTTGTCTTATAGGCTCTAGAATAAAAAAGGCCATGAAGCTAACATTTGTTGCTCCTTAATAAATGAATATATGCAAATATTATGGGTCTGTGTTTTCCAGATAAGGAATGCCAATGTTTATAAAATATTGATTAAGTTGACATGTCTGTTTATTTCAACACCACATTTTTTAATTGCTGCTTAATCGTTTCATGATGTTTGATTCCCTTCAGATTCACAAGGGTACAGAAACTATCCCATTTTAGTAACAACTTACTTTAATTATTCAGTTATAATTTCATATTGTTGGGAAAATTTCCCCTTGTTGCCTGTTCACTGTAGCCGCTTGTTATTGATATGCTTTTGGAGCAGCTGGCCCCGAGACAAGACCATTAAGTCAAACTGAAGTTTCTCAGAAATTAAAAGATCAACTTGGATACACGCTTAATGTTAAACCTTCTCAAATATCTCACAAGGATGCTGGTCAGGGTGTTTTCCTAGACGGCACAGTAGACGTTGGTGCTGTGGTGGCCTTTTATCCTGGTGTAGTCTACTCTCCAGCTTATTATCGTTACATTCCTGGGTACCCAAAGGTTGATGCACAGAACCCCTATTTGATTACAAGATATGATGGGAATGTTATCAATGCCCAACCTTGGGGTTTTGGAGGTGACAACCGAGAACTGTGGAATGGTAGAAAAATAGGAGAAATCAAGGCTGACATGAAAGGAGCTGAACCTGAGAGAGGTTCAGACAGGCTATGGAAACTGCTGAGTAAGCCTTTGGAAGGAAACCAAGGTGATAACAGAGAAGTAATTGAGCGTAGAAACCCATTAGCTTTGGCTCATTTTGCCAATCACCCTCCAAAAGGGGTGCTACCAAATGTCATGATTTGCCCTTATGACTTTCCATTGACTGAAAATGACATGAGAGTTTACATTCCGAACGTTTTGTTTGGAAATGCAGAAGTAAATATGAGGAAGTTTGGCAGCTTTTGGTTCAAAACTGGAGGGTCAAGAAATAGTGGATCACGAGTTCCA
Organism: Abrus precatorius; assembly: GCF_003935025.1. Classification (NCBI taxonomy): domain Eukaryota; kingdom Viridiplantae; phylum Streptophyta; class Magnoliopsida; order Fabales; family Fabaceae; genus Abrus; species Abrus precatorius. Next base: position 3,686,075 of record NW_020874406.1, read on the forward strand.
ACACTGAAAACTCTTGTTTTGATAGCTACTAGGGCTGTCCAAGATGAGGAACTACTCTTGAACTACAGGCTGAGCAACACTAAACGTAGACCAGAATGGTACACTCCAGTGGATGAAGAAGAAGACAGGAGAAGATGGAGCTAGTTATCGTTTGACTTCAGACTCCCATTGTTGATTTGTCTCAATGAAAAGGAAGTTGTATTTGTAATCCTATTTTTCTTGATACAACGAATGATGAAGTTTTGCGGGATTGATTTTGGTCTGATGTTAGAAGTCAGTCTAGGGAATTTACTGAAAATCCAAATTCAATTAAACTAAATATTGATTAATGACAACACAGCACTCATACATCCATCTTCAAACGCCCTATGGCAACTCAAAAATCTAACGTGCTTCTATGTTTCTGGTTTATCGCACCTGAATTGCATGTTTCATAGTTTATGAATATCGTGTTCAATCCACTTCATCTAGTTTGGGTTGGTTATTATCTTGTTTTCTTTGTTAAGCACCATTTTTTCCTGCGAGGTGGGGGGTATTGCGGTTTGTACTGAATCCTTTCTTTTTGATCCATTGCATATATGCTTGTTGAGTTGGATGAATATACTTTATCAAATTTATATACACAAAATGAACCATCTTGCAAATAAACTAGCCGTTGTTTGCTTACACCATGAAATGTAGATAATAACACAGAAATGAGAATTCGTAAAGCAAAAGAACGAAATATGACAAAAAAAAAAAAAAAAAAGGTCCAGAGGTTGACTTTTTTTTTTATTTTAAATATATTTTTTCATTCTTTTAAAAAATGTTTTATATAAAAGGACCAAGATGTTTAATTCCCAAAACTATAAAATTATCTTATACATTTTTTTACATTTTATGAAGATATTTATATGCCAAAACGCTATTATACTAATCTTTGCTTCTTTTATGCAACTCCGACTATTTTCACCTTTATTACTTCAGATATATCAGCAAACCAATTTTAATTTTACACTGTATTATATAAATGTATCTATTGGAAATGGTAATTGAATTTTATATTATTTTGGATGATATCAAAATTTTAATTTACACAAGGATAGTTCAAAGAAGTGGGTTGGTGTTTTTTCTACTATTTGTGTAAAATGGTGCCGGTTGATGCTCCTTGTAAAATAAGAGAATGTGTAATATTTGTCTGTATTTAAATGATTAGAAGGGAATGGATGTCCTTGAATTAAATGCAAAGGTAATTGCTTGTGTTATAAGGAAGGCTTTTTATAGTGAATTACTACATTGGACGTTAACTTGATGAAGTGGAATTATAGGTTGACTTGAACTTTAATGAAAATTATACAGGTGCTTCAAACAACAAAGTAACAATGGATAACCAAGAAAAAATTGTTCCAATGTATCAAATGGTTTTGTGATGCATTTATGATGCTCGAGTTGATGATGTAAATGAGTTAACAATTATGGAAGAGCCACCTATCAAACTTGCCTCATCATGAAATCTATGATGACATTAAAGCCCATCACAACCAGGAAAACATGGATGAGGACATTAAGATAACAAAGGTGGCCAATTTGCGATGATCCTACCCGTAATAGGGAAGAAAACTATTTTATTTTTGGCTTAATTCCACTTTTAATCTTCATTATTCAATTTATGTATAATTTTAGTTCTCTTAAGTTAATTGCTCACATTTAATCTTTTTACAATTTTTACCATTGTTTAATCTTAAAACAATCTATGTTTGGCTTTATTTATTTTCTCTGTTAGATTATTTTAATAATCTTATTATAGTGGCCTATGTAACTTATGACATGACTCTAATTAATGATTTAATGTGATGGTGGTTAAATATAAAATATAGAGTCATTGAGGGTATAATTGTGAATACAATTATAAGGAAACCCTTCCCTCTCCCTTCATATAAATAAAAGAGTGGTTACCAAATAGAGGTTACGACATTCTCTATTCTCTATTACTTTCACGGTCTTTAAGTGTGCTCATGGTAAACGTAAGAAAGGAACTTTCTCTCAACCATTCGATAAAAGCTAAAAGAGGAAGGAAGAGTTGGGAAAAATATAAAGGGATTAATGACATCAAAGAGAGAGGTAACATCAAGGAATAATGGATTCAGTTTAGTGCTCTCTAAACCTTTGATTGAGTAAGCACCATGTATGGTATTGTGAGAACAACGTAATTCAAGATCAGAAGTGGGAAATGGTAATTTTATAATAGTCATATCAAACGGAAATTACATAATGGAATAAGAAAATCTAACAGTTGGTATCAGAGTAAGGTTGTGAATTTTGTTGATTCTCCATAAAAGATTGGTTCTCCATTAAAGTTTTTCCAAATTGCATGAACCCTAGGTATTTTATATGATGGATTGACATAATTTTGATGTTAAATAATTATTTTGGATTGAATAATTGAAAACCCTAAAGTTTTGGAAGCTAGAAACGTTAGGTTTTGAATCTGTAATATGAGCATGGGCATATATCAGTGAGTAAGGCCATGCATTAGGGAGCAGGGCCATGCATCAAGAAAAAGCACGACGTTGCATAACGGAAGCATGACCATGTATCAATTATAAGCACGACTGTGCATAGTGATTTCATGGCAGAATGAGGAACATAATTCATTAAAGTTATAGATTACTTTAGAACTACATCAAAGTGGATTTTACTCACTAAAGTGATTAAATTCTCAAATTAATTAATTCTAAATTGTATGATCATAATGGAAATCCCATAATTTAGTGCTTAATTTTAAGGGTAGCTTGTTAGTTACCAAAGTGGCCTGGCTTTAAAAGTTTGTTCATACATTTAATTGTGTATTGTAAATTGTTTAAAATTGTTTGATGCTATGTGGTAACATAAAGGGTGAACAATTTAGCTCATTAATTATAACAGTAGAAGATCACCCAAAGGTGGATCATTGCATATGATTAATGACATTAAGGAGACATAAAAACACTTCATAATATGTTTGTATATCCAAAGATAACTTGCATATTGGTTTGAGTGACTGGTTGTCAATTAAAGTTATATATTTAGCATCATTATAGATAAATTATGTATTTAGTCGTCACCCAAAGGTAAACTTAGATGCATAATTGATGATGGTTAGTTGTCTAAATCTATTAAGTTTATTCAAGCGTAAATATTTAAGCATATGTTAAATATTTCAGTCCTTATGAGTACGTATCGCATGAGCAATGGTGTAGTCAAGTTCAATAGACTTAATTATGATGATTGGGCTGAGTAAGTTCAATTACAGCTAGGTGTTATAGAGTTAGACCTAGCAATCATTATAAAACAAGATCTTATAGCCAAATCAGAGACCAGTACTAAAGAGGAAAAGACTCTTTGTGAGGCTTGGGAAAGGTCAAACAGGCTGAGCTTGAGCTTGCTGAAAATGACTATGGCTGAAAATGTGAAGCCATCAATGCCAAAGACTGAAAATGTTAGAGAATTTATGGCAAAGGTAAAAGAGTATGCACAATCGGACATTACTGACAAGTCCGTTTCAGGTACCCTGTTGACTGAGCTGACTACTGAGAAGTTTGATTAGTCACGGCCTATTCATGACCATGTATTAGTCATGGCCTATTCATGACCATGTGACTGACATGATCAATCAAGCGACAAAGTTGAAATCAATGGCCATGGAGTAGAGGAATTCTTTCTAGTACAGTTCATTTTGAACTCACTTTCTCATGAGTTTGGTCAGTTCCAGGTGAATTACAACACCATTAAAGATAAATGGAACATACAGGAAATTAAGGTCATATTGGTTCAGGAGGAAGAGAGGTTAAAGAAGGTGAAAGAACACTTCGTCTGTCTCACATTTCATGAACGAGCTAGTATTAGCAAGGCTAAGCCAGGTAAGAAGAACAACAAGGACAAGAAGGATAAGGTCTTATTAAAGGTTCGTGAAGGCTGGATCTAAAAGGGCCAAAGGTGCTTCTTCTGCAAGAAGACTGGTCACTTCAAGAAAAATTGTCCGAAGAGAAAGGTTTGGTTCGAGAGGAAAGGTATATATTATGTTTTTGTATACTTTGAATCAAATCTTACTAAAGTACCTAAAAACACCTGGTGGTTAAATTTTGGTGCAATTACTCATGTGTGACATGTAATGTAGGGATTTCTTTCAATTCAGCTCATAAGCGGAACTGAAAAGTTCTTGTACATGGGGAATAGATTGAAGGCACGAATAGAAGGAATAGGGACTTACAGATTGATCTTGCATATTGGTTGTTGCATAGATCTAGAAAAATGTCTTTATGTTCCTAAATGTGCTAGAAATTTGGTTTCTGTTACAAAGTTGGACGAATTTGGTTTTAATTTTAAGATTAGAAATGGTACTTTTTATTTGTATAAACACTTATACTATTTTGGATTGGTACATTAATTGATGGTTTATATCGTTTCAATCTTAATTTTAAATTTGCTGTATCTTTGTTTCATGTTGAGAATGTTGTTAGTAGTAATTTGAATGTGCGTAATAAATGCTTTACTTTCTTGTGGCATCAAAGGTTAGGTAAGATATCCAAAGAAAGGATGACAAGGTTAATGAAAAATGGATTTTTACGTTAGTTAAATTTGGCTGACTGGGATGTATGTGTGGATTGTATTAAAGGAAAACAAACCAAACACACATCAAAGAGTCCAGCCACAAGAAGCAGTCAACTCTTAGAGTTGATACACATTAATATTTGTGGTCTGTTTGACATCCCATCTTGGGATAGTGAAAGATATTTCATTACCTTTATTGATGACTACTCACATTATTACTATTTGTATGTATTGCATGAAAGATCTCAATCAGTGGATGTCTTACAGGTGTTCATTGATGAGGTGGAAAGGCAACAAGATAGAAAGGTAGAGGTTGTAAGGTTAAATAAAAGTGGTGAATATTATGAAAAATATGATGAAAGTGGACAATGTTCAGGTCCATTTGCGAAACTTCTAAAAAGTCGAGGCATATGTGCATAGTATACTATGCCTGGTACACCACAACAAAATGGTGTGACTAAAAGGCGGAATCGTACTATCATGGAAATGGTTAGGAGTATGTTGAGTTACAGTTCTGTAGCTATATCTTTGTGGATGTATGCATTAAAGATTGCTGCGTATCTGCTTAAGAAAGTTCCTAGTAAGGCAGTTTCAAAGACTCTTTATGAACTGTAGACAGGAAAGAAACCTAGTTTAAGACATCTTTATGTCTGGGGTTGTCCAACAGAAGTAAAAGTATATAATCCACATGAAAAAAAGCTTGATGCTAGAACTATTAGTGGTTATTTCATCGGTTATCCTAAGAAATCAAAGGGATACAAATTCTATTATCCTAACCATAGTATGAGAATAATTGAGTCTGGAAATGCAAGGTTCATTGAAAATGGTCAGTTTAGTGGGAGTGGTGAAACATGAAAAGTGAAAATTAAAGAGACATGCGAAAACTCCTGTAGTTGGTGTCTCTTCTCAAGTTGTTGTTCCTCTTGTTGTATTATGGTCACACAACATAAAGAGACAACAAATTAATCTTCCAAACCCACAAGAACAACTTATAGAGGATGAACCAACTGACAATGCGCAAGTCACAAACGAGCAAGAGGAAGGTGAACCACAAGAGATAACATTAAGGAGGTCTGCAAGGCAGAAAAGACTTGTTATTTTAAATGATTATGTGGTTTACTCACTTGAGCATGAATGTGACTTGAGTATTGATGAGGAGGATCCAGTCTCATTTAAGCAAGCCATGGAATGTAACAATTCTGAAAAGTGGTTGAATGCCATGAAAAAAGAGTTAAAATCAATGAGTGACAACAAGGTATGAGATCTAGTCGAGTTACCTGAAGGTTCAAAACGAGTCAGTTGCAAGTGGGTCTTTAAGACCAAACGTGACTCAAAAGGCAACGTTGAGAGATATAAGGCTAGACTTGTTGCTAAAGGATACACTCAAAAGGATGGCATAGACTATAAAGAGACCTTCTCTCCAGTTTCAAAGAAAGACTCTTTAAGAATTGTTATGGCTTGAGTGACTCATTATGACTTAGAGCTCCACCAAATGGATGTAAAGACCGCTTTTCTGAATGGTGACTTAGAAAAGGAAGTTTATATGGATAAGCCAGATAGCTTCTTGACCACGGGCAAAGAAAGTTTGGTGTGTAAGTTAAAGAAATCAATATATGGGTTAAAACAGGCTTCGAGACAATGATATCTTAAGTTCAATGATACCATCACGTCATATGATTTTGTAGAGAACACCGTTGACCGGTGTATCTACATGAAGGTTAGTGGGAGCAAGTTCATCATTTTAGTCCTATATGTTGATGACATTCTTCTTGCTACTAATGATGTTAGGTTGCTGATGATGTAAAAGAGTTTCTATCTAGGAACTTTGAGATGGAAGATATGAGTGAGATCCTATGTGATTTGAATAGAAATATTTCATAATAGATCACAAGGATTACTGGGATTGTCTCAGAAAGGCTACATCATCAAAGTATTAGAGAGATTTAAAATAGAAAAGTGCTCATCAGGAGTAGTTCCAATTCAAAAGGGAGACAAGTTTAGTGAAATTCAATGTCTCAAGAATGAGTTGGAACAGAAAGCAATGGAATATATTCCTATGCATTAGTGGTTAGGAGTTTAATGTATGCTCAGACATGCACTTGGCCTGATATTAGTTTTGTTGTTGGAATGTTAGATCGATATCAAAGTAATCTTGGAATGGACCACTAGAAGGCTACAAAGAAAGTCCTTAGGTATTTACAAGGCACCAAGGACTACATGCTTACTTATAGGAAATCTAGTCACCTGCAAGTGGTTGGCTACTTGGATTCAGACTATGCTAGATGTATAGACTCAAGGAAATCGACCTTTGGCAACATTTTCTTATTGGCTGGAGGTGCAATTTCATTGAAGAGCATAAATGAGTCCATTATTGCTACATCTACCATGGAAGCGGAATTTGTGGCGTGCTTTGAGGCCATTATTCATGCTTTGTGGCTGCGGAACTTTGTCTTAAGGCTTGGTATTATTGATAGTATAAAAAAGCCGCTAAGAATGTACTGTGATAATTCTGCAGCTGTCTTCTTCTCTAAGAATGATAAGTATTTAAAGGGAGCAAAGCATATGGACTGAAAATACTTATCAGTGAAAGAAAAAGTACGAAAACAGAAAGTGTCTATTGAGCATATTAGTACTGATTTGATGATAGCGGATCCGCTAACTAAGGGATTACCCCCTAAAACGTTTTCTGGCTCTGTTGGAAGAATGAGCATTATAGACAAGTTCTTGTTAGCATGATTGTGTGATTCACTTATATGTGTATAAATTGTTTTGCTCATATTATTGTAGACATTTTTGGGCATTCAATAAGAGTATTATTTTTGCTTGTTTACTTGTTATCTGAATTGTGTTAATGTACATGTATAATTTGAGTTTAATAACAGGTTGAGTGTTAAAAACACATTAGAGTTTGATAAACTATTTGGCAGATGTACCAAATCATTGAAGTAACAAAAGATTATCATTCACAGGAATTAATGCTAAGTACCAAACTATAAGAATAACACTAGTTGGGTCACAAAAACAATATATAAACAGAATAAAAAGTACTTAATTATAGAATTGTAAAAATGGAAATAAAAGTGTTGGGATTAATATTTATAAATGAACAAAAACTATAAGACTAAAAGTGGAGTAATAATTAAAATAATTGCAGAATGTAGATGTCTAAATTACTAGAGATGGGTCTAAACACAATTAAAAATAGGTTGAGTTCGGAATCCCTTATCTCTTTCCTTTTGCTTACAAGTATATGCATAATTCAAAATACAACTTCATCTAATGGTCAAATTTTCTAAAATACCCAATGCCAATTCCTTGGTAATTGGTTCTAAAATGAAATTAGTGTCCTAATTCCTTAGATACAACTAAAAACATTCAGCATTAAGATTTAAAATCCAACAGACCACATCATTATAATGTAAAATCCCTTTGAAAAAAATTGAATGCTCTCATAAAGATATTGACATAAAACAAGAATTTCAAGGAGCAAATAACAATTTCAAGAGGGAGTTCATATAGGGAAGCACAAAACAAAACACACCAAAATTCACAACATAGAATTTGCGCAGAACAGGGAATCTATTCATTACCCAAAACATGCAAAATGTGTATTCAACTGAGGAAATAATGGAGACCCAGAAATTTTAAAGACTGCATAAAAGAAAGGATAGCAAAAAATATGAAAACTGCACATTATCGAATAACTGGAACATTAAACAAAACAAAGTAATAAGAAAAAATTGCAAACAGAAAAACAAGGCATTCACAGCGTCATTGTTAAAATGATTTTCAAGAAATTTCGGTGAATAAAATTAGAGGAGCATGCCAAAATTTGCAAAATATCTCAAAGCATATTGAAGGGTCATTCATCGGTGCAAAAATAGAAAAAGGGGAAAAATTTTGTGCCCTAAATTACACACAATACACAACAAGCATAAAAACACAAATTATCACCTTTTTCACAACTTAGAAATGCACCCAGAAATTAAAATAGAAACAACGTGCTAGCAAGGACCCATAAAGAATACATAACAAATGAGAAACTTGGGAGGATAAATTGTACAACACAGATGCAAGAATGGAGAATAAGAGGGATGAAGAAGTGTACCAAAAACAGAGCAAGAAAGTGCAAAATAACGTATCTTTGGAAGCTCTAAACTTTCAAAAATGGCTACCGGAAGGGGAAAATGAGGGTGCAGAGAGAAACTGGGAATGAAAAGGGTTAGGAAAATGAAAAGTAAAGTGAATGGGTGCTGATGGATTAATGAGGGAGCATTAAAATGGAAGTTGCAAAGATGTGGTGAGTAACTGCTTAGAAACTGAGCACACCTTACTGCCCTTTTAAACTTCCTTCTTCTTTTTTTAAAAAATATAACCTTAAAATATTATATTTTATTATTATTATTATATTATATATAAATTTTTTTAATTTTTTAATATAATAATACTTATTTAAATGCTTGCTAAACAACAAATAGAACCTGTGTGGCGCTCCTTCTTGAAATTCTGCATGGGATTTTTAACTTAGAAATTTCTTAAAGTCCATAGGTCTAGAAAAAGAGCCCATCCCTAGTGTCGTGTCCTCACAAATGACTTTTTCATGTGGCCATTCCTTTTAGATCAATTAACACTGTGCTGCTTATCAACCCTGAAATTAAGGATTAATAACTAAAATTTAAAACAACACCTACTAAAATTCTAACAACTAAACTTAAAGAAATAAAATTAAAATTGCAAGAAAAATAATTCTATTCTAAATTATTCTACTGCTACTTGTATCCCAATTTATGGAGGGTCTGATAAATGAACAATTTCTTTCTTCCTCTGAATTTCTCCTCCAAGATATATTTTAAGGCGTTGTCCATTAACTTTGAACACTCTGACAGAAGAAAGATCTTGAATGGTGATTGCTCCGAAAGAAGAGACTTCCTTGATAAAAAATGGGTCAGACCATTTTGACTTTAGTTTGCCTAGAAACAGCCTCAGTCTAGAATTGAATAATAAGACTTGTTGTCCAGGTTGAAAGACTTTGTGTTTGATGGCCTTGTCATGATAGGTCTTGGCTCTCAACTTGTAGATTGCAGCATTTTTATAAGCCAAATTCCTCTATTCCTCTAACTCAGTGAGGTGCAATTTCCTTTGTTCTTGTGACACTTTCTCATTCAAATTCAAATACTTGATTACCCAATGTGCTTTGTGCTCTAATTCCAATGGAAGGTGACAAGCTTTTCCATATACCAACTGATATGGAGACATTCTAGTGGAGCTCTTGAAAACTGTCCGATAGGCCCACAAAGCATCATCTAACTTTGTTGACCAATCTTTTCTAGTGTTGCCCACTGTTTTCTCCAATATTCTTTTGATTTCTCTATTTGTCACCTTAACTTGCCCACTTGTTTGTGGGTGATAAGGTGTTGCCACCTTATGCTTGACATTGTACTTGTTGAGGAGAGATTGAAGCTGCTGGTTGCAAAAATGAGTGCCACCATCACTAATTAAAATCCTTGACACCCTAAACCTCACAAAAATATTTCTCTTTAAGAACTTAATCACAGTCTGGCCATTTTTTAAGGGTGCTGCAACTGCTTCAGGCCACTTGGACACATATTCAATTGCCACCAAAATGTATTTGTTCTGGAATGATGATGGGAATGGTCCCATGAAGTCTATGCCCCAGCAATCAAATACCTCAACTTCTAAGATGTTGTTCAGTGGCAATTCATTCTTCTTAGTAATGTTTCCCATCCTCTGACATTTATCACACCTTCTTGTATAAGCAAAGGAGTCTTTGAAAATTGTTGGCCAGAAAAATCCACTCTGCAACACCTTTACAGCTGTCCTATCCCCATTATAATGTTCTCCATAAGGAGAATCATGACAGTGCCATAAAATACTCTGAACTTCATATTGTGGCACACATCTCCCAAGTATTCGATCCATTCCAATTTTGAACAAAAAAGGGTCATCTCATATGTACTGATTTGAGTCCTTGAAAATTTTCTTTTTTTGCTACCATGTCAGATTCTCTGGAATGATATTGAAGGCTTTAAAATTGGCCATGTCAGCAAACCATGGTCTTTCAATTATGGCTAACAATTGTTCATCAGGAAAATTTTCTTGTATCTCTTCTGCTACACATGGTGATTGAGTTCCTTCCAGCCTTGACAAATGGACTACAATGACATTATCCTTTCCCTTTTTGTCACAAATTTTCATATCAAATTCCTACAGCAATAGTACCCAACGAATTAGTCTTGGTTTAGACTCTTTCTTGGAAAATAAAAATTTCAGAGCAACATGATCTATGTGAATGATTACTTTGGATTCTATAAGATATGATCTGAATTTTTTCAAAGCAAACATAACTGCAAGTAATTCTTTTTCTGTGGTGGCATAATGTGTTTATGCCTTATTTAAAATCCTACTTGCATAATAAATTGTGTGAAAAACTCTGCCTATTTTCTGCCTTAAAACTGCTCCTACTGCAAAGTCACTAGCATCACACATAACTTCAAATGGAAGATACTAATTAGGTGCAGTGATAACAGGTGCAGTAATCAGTTTCTTTTTTATAACATTAAAAGCATGCAGACAGTTTTCATAAAAAATAAAGGGAGTGTCTTTGTTCAAAAGTGACCAGAGGGGTTTAACACTATTTGAAAAATCCTAAATAAATCTGCGATAAAAATCAGCGTGGCTCAGGAAACTCTTTATCCCTCTAACACTGGTTGGAGGTGGCAGATTTTCTATGACTTCCACCTTTGTTCTATCCACTTCAATTCCTCTTGCAGAAATCTTATGTCTCAGCACTATGCCCTCCTGAACCATGAAGTGGCATTTTTTCCAGTTGAGAACTAGGCTAGTCTCTATGCATCTTTGCAACACACAAGATAAATTTATTAGACAAAGATCAAATGAATGCCCAAAGACTGAAAAATCGTCCATGAAAATTTCTATAGACTTCTCTATCATATCAAAAAATATGGCAAACATGCACCGTTGTAATGTTGCAGGAGCATTGCAAAGTCAAAAAGGCATTTTGAGGTATGCAAAAACACCAAATGGGTAGGTGAAGGAAGTCTTCTCTTAGTCTTCCGGGTTAACAACAATCTGGTTGTACCCTAGAATAGCCATCCAAAAAATAATAGATCTCTTGTCCGACCAGCTACTCCAACATCTGGTCCATGTATGGAAGTGGGAAATGGTCCTTACGCGTGGCTTGGTTCAGCTTCCGATAGTTGATGTACATCCTCCAACCAGTCATAGTGCGGGTGGGAATGAGCTCGTTGTTCTCATTTCTTATCATAGTGAGTCCTCCCTTCTTGGGTACCACTTGCACTGGGCTAACCCATTCACTGTCGAAAATGGGGTAAATCATCCCTTATAGTGCAGGGGATGGTGAAGCTACCCGGATCTTTCAACTTTGGAGGCAACTTTTGCTGCAATATTGCGCTGCATTCTTCAGTAAGAGCAATCGTAGCATCCTCCTTCAATTTCCTCTTCTTTGAAAGCAAGTCCTTCATGAACTTAGCATACAAAGGCATTTGTTCCAGCGCTTCTACAAGTGGTATATTTATGTGCAGCTTTCTGAAAATGTCCAGGAATTTAGAAAATTGCTCTTCTTTCCTTTTGTTCTTAGGAATGTGTGGATATGGTAGCTTAACATAGGGGGGAGGGATTTGAGGCTTGCATGAATCTTCCAAAATTTGTTTCTTAGATCTGTTCCAATATGCCTCATCCACCACTAATTTCTGTTTTGGTAGATTTTTCTCCTCTTCTTCCTCTTTTTCATCCTCCAATTTTGGTGCTAGTTGCTGTTTTGCTACCTCTTCTTCTTGTCCAACACTTGCATTATCTTCTTTTTCAAGTGGCTTCTTCTTAGGTTGTGGCTCTACCACCTTTCCACTCCTTGTAATAATTGCTTGACAGAATTCCTTTGGATTTTTCACTGTATTCCCAAAAAAAGAGCCTTGAGTTGGTTTATTTATTTTCTTCAAAATTTGGCCCATCTAATTCTCCAAGTTCTTGATGGATGCTTCTTGATTAGCCATCCTTGTGCTTGAATCCTGCATAAATAAATTTGTAGTTTGAGCCAATTGCACAAGTTCTTTTTCAAGAGATGATACCTGATCATTTGCTGGTTGGTTTGGTGGCTGCATTCGTCCTGCATTTTGAAAGTTTTGTTGCTGCCACTGTCCTCCTTGCTGATTTTTCCTTTGTGCAGGTGGAGTATAGTATGATTGGTTCGATGGCCTGGTATTTAAGTTGGAATTTGATCTGAACTGTTGCTGTTGAGGTGGATAAACAGGCTTTTGCTGAAAATTCTGCTGCTGCCACTACAGTTTTGAATTAAAATTCTGCTGCCTTGGCATGTTATTCATGAAATTCACTTGTTCAGCCCCTTGTTGCTGCATATATTCAACTTTGTCTTCACTTGTTCCTTCAGGGTATTCCTTTTGGTTAGTGGGGGCTACATAGTATACTGGTTTGTTCCCTTCTAACTTCATGTTTTCAAGCTTGGCATTGAGGAAATTTAGTTGTTGTGACATTACTTTGTTTTGAGCCAACAATGCATCCAATGTGTTCAGTTCTAGCACACCTATTTTTGAAGAATTCCTCTCCCTATGATTGTAATTATTGGATGTCATGACTTTAATAAGTTGGCGTGCTTCTTCGAAGGTCTTTTAAACAAATGAAACTCTAGCTGCTGTATCTACCATTATTTTTGTTGCTACATTCAGCCCTCAAAAGTTCTTAATTGAAGCCATTTAGGTAGCTCATGGTAAGGGTAACTTCTCAAAAGTTCTTTAAATCTGTCCTATGTCTCTTGCAATGTTTCATCTTCCTCTTGAGAAAAAGACAGAATTTCTTGCCTCAACTTGGTTGTTCTAGAGACTGGAAAATACTTCATAAAAAATTTGCTCTCTAAATCATCCCAAGTAGTGATACTTCCTTCCGGTTGGGATAACAAGCAGCTCTTTGTCTTATCCCTTTAAGAAAATGGAAAAAGATATAACCGGATAGCCTCATTACTCACACCATTCATTCTAATCATTCCACAAATGGTCAAAAAATTCTGAATGTGCAAGTGGGGATCTTCGGAAGGATGCCCAACAAATTGTTCTTGTTGGACCATTCTCATAAGGTCAAGTCTGATCTCAAAGTTGTTTGCTTGAATGGGAGGTCAAACAATGGAGGTGAGGTTTCCTCTCGGTCTTGCACGTGCATAGTTGTCCAAGTCCTCCATTTTTTAGTGAGATTTCCTGCCATTTCTGTAGAATTCTGTTCTTGTAGGTCTTTTTCTTTTTCTGAAGTTTGTCCTTTCTTTTTGTTCTTTTTCTTGAAATTAACAATTAGCTGATCAAGTTTTGTAGATTAATCACTATTTTTTATCTTCTCCTTGCCTCGCATCAATCGTTTTAGCTATTGCACTTAGAAATTCCTGCAAACACTTAAAACACAACAGAAATTATTAACCCAATCTCAAAGTTGTTTGCTTGAATGGGAGGTCGAACAATGGAGGTGAGGTTTCCTCTCAATCTTGCACGTGCATAGTCGTCCAAGGTCCTCCATTCTTCAGTGAGATTTCCTGCCATTTCTGCAGAATTCTGTTCTTGTAGGTCTTTTTCTTTTTCTGAAGTTTGTCCTTTCTTTTTGTTCTTTTTCTTGAAATTAACAATTGGCTGATCAAGTTTTGTAGATGAATCACTCTTTTTGATCTTCTCCTTGCCTCGCATCAATCGTTTTAGTTGCTGCACTTAGAAATTCCTGCGAACACTTCAAACACAATAGAAATTATTAACCCAAGCTAGCAGATTCTCATTACAATTGATATTAACAATTAATCCCTGGCAACGGCGCCAGAAACTTGATAAACTGTTTGTCAAGTGCACCAAATTGTTGAAGTAACAAAAGATTATCGTCCACAGGAATTAATGCTAAGTACCAAACTATAAGAATAGCACTAGTTGGATCACCAAAAATAGTGTATAACAGAATAAAAAGTACTTAATTACATAATTGTAAAAATGGAAATAAAAGTGGTGGAATTAATATTTATAAATGAACAAAAACTACAAGACTAAAAGTGGAGTAATAATTAAAATAATTACAAAATGTAAATGTCTAAATTACTGGAGATGGGTCTAAACATAATTCAAAATAGATTGAGTTCGGAATCCCCTATCCCTTTTCCTTTGCTTACAAGTATATGCATAACTCAAAATACAACTTCATCTAATGGTCATATTTTCTAAAATACCCAATCCCAATTCCTTGGTAATTGGTTCTAAAATGAAATTAGTGTCCTAATTCCTTAGATACAACTAAAAAAATTCAACATTAAGATTTAAAATCCAACAAACCACATCATTATAAACTTCTATTCCTAGACAATTTATAATAAGCATTTTGGTTCCAGTCCAAGAAAGCTCACAACTTTCCAGCAATGAACCCCTTTTCATCAACCCCATTCACGGAGAACAGTGAGGCACTAAGTTCAGAATCAAAATGTTAGAATAAAGCTTGTATCTTGAGCTATATCCAAGGTTAGTTCATTGCAAAGGGTGAAGGTATAAGCTCATTCTCACTCAACTCCAAGATATTTAGCTAGACATAAGGAAAGCAAGTAATATAAAACTGAAATATATTGCAGAAATAGAGTTCATGTTCACAGAAACGTTTACAACAAGTAGAAGAAATGAGAAGTTACTGTTCTATTACATAAACCAGAGAAAGTGAGATGAAGTCCAAGTTCCTATGAAGATCCTCTAGCAAAAATGTAAAAAAAATAACCTAGCTACCATATTCTACGTACACTGTATGAAAAAACCTAGAATTATGCGCCTCTAGAATGTACTAAAAAAGAAAGAAAAAGATGTTGCCTTTTCAGAAATTTTTTGCTTTTATATGCTTAGTCAACATCGTGTCCCCATAATCAGGAATCTGTGTCCCCACAAAAGTGTCCTGCAACACACAACTTCACCTCCTTAAGTCCAAAGTGCCAATTTCTTTTAACTCCCTTCAAAATTAAACTGTCAGCCATCAAAATATAATTGATTCATCTATTTTTCAACACTTACAACATTCCATTGAATTTTTCAATTAATTGCATTAACTTATAATTTAAATTCAATGAAATATGCAAAAAACTATTAATTTTCTAGATGAGTTAGTGACTTATCATAGTTACAGTCTGTAGTATGACTGATTAAAGCTATCTTGATTTGAGTTGATTCTATGATACTTGAAAGGAATCATGTCGTTAAATGACTTGTGACCGCCATAATCAGATCAATTCAAATCATTGAAAGATGATGACTTGATAATATCAATGATATGTGCATTTACAGTTCATTGAATCTTCAAGTCGTCACATAGGCCAAGTGAGAGATTGTTAGATTATATTAATAATTTTATTATAGTGACCTATGTAACTTATGACATGACTCTAATTAATGATTTAATGTGATAGTGGTTAAATATAAAATATAAAATCATTGAGGGTATAATTGTAAATATAATTATAAGGAAACCTTCCCCTCTCCCTTCAGATAAATAAAAGAGTGGTTACCAAATAGAGGTTATGGCATTCTCTATTCTCTATCACTTTCATGGTCTCTAAGTGTGCTCATGGTAAACGCAAGAAAGGAACTTCTCTCAACCATTTGAGAAAAGCTAAAACAGGAAGGAAGAGTTGGAAAAATACAAAGGGATCAACAACATCAAAGAGAGAGGTAGCATCAAGGAACAATGGATTCAGGTTAGTATTCTCTAAACCTTTGATCAAGTGAGCACCATGTATGGTATTGTGAGAACAACGTAATTCAAAATCATAAATGAAAAATGATAATAGTCATATCAAATAGAAATTACATAATAAAATAAGAAAATCTAATAGTCTCAAGCTATAACACAAGTAATTAAATCCATTTTCTTCATTACATTAAATTATAAGTTTTATTTATCTTCTAACACATATTATAAGACTATTTTTTGTGTATTCTTATTAATATGAGTTTTTAAATATATTTTAAATTATTAAAAAATATTTATTAATTTTTGTAAAATTTTCATTAAATTATATTAAAATATTATTTAAAATAAAAAATATTTTTTTTAAAAAATTTCTACTTGCCCTCCTCCAAATTCCCCCTATTTTATAGGGGAAGTGTTTTTTAAGTAAATCCCACATTTTTCTATTTCCTTCTCCCTTGTTTTTCCTCATCCAAATATCTTAATCTTATTTTCTTTCCTCCAATTTCTTTTTAATATTTTCTCCTCAGACATACAAATCCTACATGACATATTTTTGAATGGTTTAGTACTTCAGACTTTAAATTTAGCCATTGACAATATTTACTAATAGAGAAATTATTGACAATTTTTTTTACTGTTAAAAAACTGTGGGCAACACCATTATTTGTAACTTTGGACTGTCACTAATTATAGGATATTTTCTTGTAAGATAAATTATATAATAATTTTAACTAATATTTGTCAATGCACTACAATTTTTACAGATTATTATTATTATTAAAAATAATATTAATGAAAATAAAATAATCCACGATTCAAATAATTAAATTTTACTTATAATATTAAGAATTTAAAAATAAATCTCACAATTTCATGTATGAGATTTGTTAATAGCTAGCTACTTTGGTACTATTGTTAACTTTCAAAAAAATCTTCTTTTTTTAAAGAGAAAACAGGGGTTTTTATCATTTTTTATTCCTCAACAAGACAAAAATTGGACAAATTTTGTAGATTTTTGTGTTTATTTAATAGTTTATAGTATTGGAGTGTTTGTGGCATTAGAAAAGAGGCAGAGAAGATCAAGGTGTTCCCATGATGCTGGTGACGCTTGTCCCAACCCCAACCTGCCACTCTATAAAGCCTTTTTCCACCCAAAGCACAACACACACCGACACCCTTTTATTTATTTTTGAGTTTCACTAATACATATCACTATCTGCTACCTCCAATCTCATTCCCTATATTGCTACCACAACCTCTTTTTATTATTGTGTCCAAATTAATTATACCTCTTCCTACACCATGCAACTTTTCACATCACCCTCCTTTTCTTTCTTCTCTTCTCACTTCATTCTTGTTATCATATCACTCTTTTTTCTCCTTCCTTTCCTCCAATGGTGGCACCACCACAAACACAAACGCTTACCCCCTGGTTCCATGGGTTGGCCCTACCTAGGAGAGACCCTCAGACTTTACACTGAAAACCCAAATTCCTTCTTCTCCAACAGGCAAAAACGGTATTGATTATGTGTGCATGTGACTTGTATATCTACTTTCTCATCTCACATATAAGAAACAAAGCAAACTATATTATATAGTATATAAAAGGGTGTCTTTAGATAACCAGTTTTATCAGATATTCATATAATAATCTTGACTAAATAAACTTATTTCTAAGTTGAATTGTAAAATATAAAATATAAAATAAATTGACATGATTTCAAAAGGAAACCATGATTTTATTTTGATGTGTCATGAATTATGAATTGTACGTACAGGTATGGAGATATATTCAAGACACACATACTGGGTTGTCCTTGTGTGATGATATCAAGCCCGGAGGCAGCTAGAATTGTGCTTGTGACTCAAGCTCATCTTTTCAAGCCAACATACCCTCCAAGCAAAGAGAAGATGATAGGGCCAGAGGCGGTGTTCTTTCAGCAAGGTGCCTATCACACCATGCTCAAAAAGTTAGTTCAAGCCTCATTTTTACCATCCACAATTAAGAACTCAGTCTCTGAGGTCGACCAAATTGTCATCAAAATGGTGCCAAATTGGGCCAACACAACCATCAACACCTTGCAAGAGATGAAAAAGGTATGTTACATATTCATTACATCACCTAGGGAAAATGTTTGACAAAAAAAAGAAAAATAGTATTAGATTTGAGAAGAGACGTAACGTGACAAAAAGGAAAAATTATAGAGATAAAGATGTCAAATGGGTAGTTTTAAAATTTGTCACTTAATGACCTCATATACATGTCGGTTATAACTGATAAAAAAACCATATATTAAAATATTTGTTTCATTCTATACATCAAGAATCTCAAGAAATTTTCTTGGTATGATGAATAGTATGCATTTGAAGTAGCTGCAATTTCGGCCTTTGGTGAAATAAAGGAGCTAGAAATGGAGGAAATCAGAGAGCTTTATCGTTGTTTGGAGAAGGGCTATAACTCCTATCCATTACATCTTCCTGGGACTTCCTACTGGAAAGCAATGAAGGTAAAATGCATTTTCTTTTTATTTGTTTTTATTGTTTTTTTTACTGTTTTAGCATTTATGAATATGTAATCCAGGACTAAATAATTATCACAAATCGTTGCATAATACGAAAGATTTTGATACGAATTTATTACGAGAGATTTTTTCCGTACGAATCCATTAAGAGAGAACGTGCCTTCATTTTATTAGTTTAACAAACCAAACAATAAGTTAGGAGAATGAAAGTAATAATTTGGACACAAGTCACGCAACGATGCTTCGTATACAGAAGTAAGACTTATTATTTAACAATGAAAGCTAACGTTGATTCCGATTCGGTTGGTGGCTTCGTGTTGAGATTTTTCGTACAGTATAGCATGACTGATACACAGTTTTTTGTCGAAATATGTACAATTTAATAACTTTATAATTCCAACTTTGAAGATATTTTCTGAAATTTAAGGAACTATATCTTAATTAATTGTACTACTTTTTAATTTATGTGCAATTAGTAATCAACTGTTATATATTTAAACGAATAATAACTAGCTTTTATGATGGTGGGAGAGTGTATTTGAAAGAATTTATTAAAATAGTCCATGAGTTTCATCAATTCTTTTCGACTTATGTCAATAAATTTTATAATCTAATTGTTATATATATTTTTTATAGAATAAAAATTATTAAATGAATATAATTAAGTTGTTGTTTACCCAAAATTAAAAATGTTAAATTAATTTTTAGAATACATTTTAAGCAATGATTATTATAAATTTTAAATATATTAATTGAAAGTGATAAATTTTATAATTTTAATGTAACAGTTTATCTGATAAAAAATTGATCACTTTTAATTGTTTAAAATTATTAGTCACGAGATATTAACAAAACTTATATAACAATGACAATTAATGCATTGGAGTATGACTGATAATTAAAGATACTTGAATTACTTTTGACTGTACTTATGTGGTTAATTATTTTGAAAGATCTATGATGATAAAGCAGTGCTCTCTTAATAATTAATATATTGGTAAAAACTATTATATGAAGGCAAGGAAGCTTCTAAGTGAGAGTATAAGGAGGATCATAGAGAGAAGAAGAGAAGGGGAGAACTATGGTGGGGGACTATTGGGAGTTCTGTTGCAAGCGAGAGGTCACAAGATATACCAACTCACTGATTCTCAAGTCGCTGATAATCTAATTGGTGTTATCTTTGCTGCACATGATACCACAGCCAGTGCTCTAACATGGGTCCTAAAGTACTTGCACGACAACGTTAACCTATTGGAAGCTGTCACGGTCACACTCTCCCTCACTACCTTCTATTATTCAATTTTCAGTTCTTTATTTTGTCAAAATGTTAACTTCTGTTAAACAATTACAAATTCTACTCGTTTTACTCTTAGTTAAGAATATAAAAACATAATAAATATCATGTTTTTAGTAAATTTTACTATTTTTAAATATTTAAAATCATCCTTAAGAATTTAAGATTAATAAAAGCTTTTAGTTTTTTTTATCGCATCACTTGTATTGTTTTAGCTTTTATCACAACATTATCATACTTTTTTCTCTCATTCATAATCCAATTATGTTTTCCTTATACTTAATTTTTTTCACTTATTTAATATTTCTCTTTCATTTTTACTTTAATATATCACTTATCACATTTATTTTTTTTTTTTTTTTTTTTTTTTTTTTTTGCGATTAAGTATATATATTCCAAGACGTGTTAAGTGATCATTATTCCTGATTTAGATTATTTTTACTGTAAATCTTAATTGGTGCAGAAAGAGCAAGAAGGAATAAAAAACAAGCTATCTATGGAAAATCGTGGACTTTCATGGGATGATACCAGGCAGATGCCGTTCACTACCCGGGTAAATTAAATTTTAATTTGCGTGATTTTGTTTTCTCTTTTCTGTTTCTTAAAAGATGATTTGTATGTTGATTTTGGTCAAAATCAAATTAGTTTTTCAATGACAAATAATGTCATCAATTTTGTTCACTAAAAATCACTTGGAAGACATTAATTGACATCGACCAATTTGATGTTACTATAAAATCGGAAAATTAAACAAGATATTATACGAGGTAGGCATGAAAAAGAACTGGATATTTGATTTCTTTTTCTTTTTCCATTTTTTTTTGTGGTAAATTAAAGTATCACTGTGATGAGTTAAACTCGTCTAAATTATTAGACTTAGCTCAGCTCCTAGGCCCAACTTAAATCTCCTTTTACTTTATTTTTTAAATGGGAAGTTTAATATCTAAATCATGATTAAGTTAAATATCAAAAAGGTTGTGAAATAATTGTGATGAATTGAGAATGAGATTTCAGGTAATCCAAGAAACATTGAGAAGTGCAAGCATACTGTCTTTCACATTCAGAGAAGCAGTAACAGATGTTGAGCTGGAAGGTTACTCGATTCCTAAAGGTTGGAAGGTCCTTCCACTCTTCAGAAGCATTCATCATTCTGCTGATTTCTTCCCTCAACCAGAGAAGTTCGACCCCTCAAGATTCGAGGTAAAATATGATAAAAATGTAAAATAAATTACTTGAAGGCCATATAAAGTGCACAGAGTGATCATCTAATAATCTTAAGATGTGTGGTCAAAGGTTATTATTGTTCTAGTCTTTATTTGGATGAGCACTATGATTATATCTGACTTGATGAAAATGTCTTTGATTTTGAGGTCCCTAAACACCCAACAAAATATCCCATTATCTAATTGGATTCGTGGGCACAAAACAAATCAATAAAAACTCAAGTAAAGATTTCGGGACCAAGGGTTATAGAAAGGGGGTGATGAAGGGTTATATTTTATCTTTTATGTCAGAAACATAAGGTTATATCAATGATGTAAAGTCCCTTTCATTACCTATTTGAATCTTCCCTCTACTTAGGTGATCATGTGTCTTCACAGGCCTGCTAATATCAGAGCACGTGATCTAAGTTTGTAGGCTAGTAGAATATAAAATAAATTTCTATATCCTTTGTATATAATGTGTGTATATATATATATATAGTAGTACTAGGACATGAAACAAGAGGCCTTAAAGGGATATGGGGTTGACTTAGTTTATGTGATGATGCAGGTGCCACCGAGACCAAACACATACATGCCATTTGGAAATGGAGTCCACTCTTGTCCAGGCAGTGAGCTGGCTAAGCTTGAGCTTCTTGTCCTCCTCCATCACCTCACCGTTTCTTACAGGTCTAACATTTCTTCCATCATCAATATCACACACACACATGAATGTTGATTAGTATCATTTATTCAAATTAATGCAACTTTGTTCATTATATTGTTGATATAAATACACAAATATTATGATATTAATCATAAAAAATTATTAAAATGTTAATTTTGGTTTGATAAAAACTATACTGATAAAGATTATCTTAAGGTATAACAATTTTGTATTTGTTAATGAATAATATTTTTTATAATGTATGAAATTATAATTAATTAAGTTTATTATATACAAAATGAGGGTATAAGTTTGTCACAGCGATGAGCAAATGATGATAGATTCGAAACTTAATTATGACTTTAACCCTCACTTTTGTAGGTATATAACACCTTTGGATTTTAGATGAGTCCATTACGACCAAACAATTAGTATATGGATCTTGAGTGAACTTTTTTGCACAATTAGTTTGTCTGCTACTCGAGATCCCTCAATTGACCATTAGAAGATTGATTGATCATTGAAGGTGGTCCTAATTAGTGTGTTCCACAGGATGTGGAAGTGGTCCTTTTTAAAGTA
The DNA here is from genome assembly GCF_003935025.1 of Abrus precatorius. NCBI lineage: Eukaryota > Viridiplantae > Streptophyta > Magnoliopsida > Fabales > Fabaceae > Abrus > Abrus precatorius. The sequence goes on from NW_020874406.1 coordinate 3,708,665, forward strand.
TTAGCTAGTTAACTAGGGAGCATATATCTCATCAACAACCATGTATTTCATACGTATACGTGGCACACATGCATGGTATTGTTGCCAAACGTATTCATAAGACTACTGCACATGTATTTCACTAATTTGTCATCTTCCTAGCTGCCTAGAGACCATAAAACAAAGTTCTTGCTAAATTTATGGTGTATAGGAAGTATTTTATTTACACTTTGCTAAAGTTAGTGTTAGTTATACTTATTTATATTTATTTTTCTTATTTTATATATTATTATTACACATTAACATCCTTTTTTTAAATTAAATACCACATAATTTCTTATTTTATGTGTAAATAATACACATAATATACCCTTAAAATGACAAAATAAGAGAACAGTAACAAGCATTTGTTTAAGCTTGTTCCAAAAATTGGTTCAAAAAGCACTAATTTATTTATAATAAGTTAAACCAAATGCACACTAAATATATTTTTTTAATGAAAAAGGTGTAGATATATATTTAATAGGTTCAAAAACAGTTATTTATTTATAATAAGTTAAATCAAGTGCACACTAAATATATTTTTATAATGAAAAGAGGTATATATATATAATTTTACTACCAAGGTAACTCAATTAAAGGTAGTGTAATAATCTTAAATATGTATCCAAGAGTTGAATGCAAGGAGTGTGTGTATATATCAACGAGTGAATTGTATATTTAGTACTTTAGAGGTATAACAATAATTATTTTGGTCCTCTTAATTAAGTAATTTTTCGTTATATTAATCAGTGATATCAAATATATTAACTTAAGGATATATTGACACTAATTTAGTCCCTTACTCATATAAACTTTTAGTTTCTAAATGATCTAGTACACACAAAGATCATTTTGATGTTATTTTCTATTATTAAAAAAGTTAATTTATTTTTAATTTTTTTAAAAATCAAAACAATAACAATTATATTTTTAAATGAATAAATTTTTTTTACTCAAATGAAAAATCCTTCTCTTTTCATAGCCACTTAATCAATGAGTGTGACCTTACACTGATCTTTATTACTATCTCGGCCAATAAGGATTAATTGTCCTTTAGTTTCCCAAGCAAACCTGGTCCAGAAATACTCAAAACTTCACACTCATAGGACACCCTCTCAATCACAGAATAGCACTGTGAATAAAGTAGACTTGCCTTTCTTTTTCAAATGATGCCAACAATAAATTTAATCGATCAAAAGTTATCTATGTTTAATTTGCGTAAAATATTAGATATGGAAATAGGAAATTGTTACGTGATATATCTTTTAACTGCTTCAACCTAAAAAATCTAAACTCATTGAAAATTTAGGGACTATTTAGCTTAAACAAAAAAAGTTTTATTTTAATTTTTAATTATAAAATTCTTGTTTTTTTCTATTTTTAAAAAATTATACAAAAATAATGAAAATATATTTTATTTTACTATTTATCGCATAAATATTTAAAAATAAAAAGAATAAAAAATAGTGATAATTTTATAATAAAAAACACAAAAACAAAAAAAACTCTAAAACTAATCAACTCTTTAATTTACATATGCTTAAACCTAGCAGTTTATAGTTTAGAAAAGTTAGCCTTTGGTGCATGGGTTTGTATGTATTTTTTGGTAAAGAAAAGTTTTGAAGAGAGAAAAAAGAATAAGCCTTAATTAGAGGTAAAGAAAATTTCTTAATTTAAAAAATATATTTATTAAGGGCTCTAGTTTCAAAAGAATCTTATTTTATTCTACTCAATTAACCCTTGAATTCAAGAGTCAATGTTTTTACAATGGAAAAAATAGATATTCACTTTTAACCAACTCCATCTAGAAAGCAAAGACAAACAAGCCATAAGTAATTATGAATTACGAATAACATAGATATCTTATTTAATCCAAAAATTTTAAGATATCAAACCATATTTTTGTATCACTTGTATGTTACTCAAATATTATTTATTTTGACTCAATAAAAGACCTTTTCTATTTACACTTCTTACTTAAATAATAAAATAACCAAGTAATCAACACGTTAAGAGTTAATATTTTACAAGCTATCAACTTGTAATATTAAGAACAAATGCGAGGAATTCAGTTTACTCAAAATAAAATGAACATATATACAGGTTGTCCATGTAATTTTAAAAAAACTTTCCCGAGAAAATGTGTCAAATATGTTAAACCATTTTTTATATTTTTAATTATCTAAACATGTGTGTGTGTGTATATATATATATATATATATATATATATAGATATAGAATAAAATTAGTCCACGAAATTTGCCAGCTTGATCAAATGACAAGAACTCTGACTAACAAGACAAAAGTCCATAATGTTAGATAGTTAGCAGTCAAATTTCAATGGAAGATGTTTTGCTTGACACCACACGAAGATCTGCACAATCACACACCACATCATATTTCACCTTGTCCTCATCATAGATATTAATTTGAGCGCGACCCTGACCCACCTACCCGTTTTGCTCTTACATTTGAAACAATGTTATTGTTTAGTCGGAGAATGTTAGAATGTATGCGATGCCAGCATTTTGATCAGTACTTTGCATTGACATGATGGATGATTTTGTCAATTTGATCAAACCAAAATATATCGTTATTGCATAATCATATTCACTTTAATATAAAATATATGTACACAATGTAAGTTTCCAATATGTGACACTAATTCTGATGATTTGGAAGCATATGGACTAAACTATGTTTTGCCAAAAGTGTCAAATTTTGAAACGGATTTTGATGGTTGCTTTAGGTGGCAAGTCATGGGAAATGAGGATGGAATCCAATACGGTCCTTTTCCTGTGCCCAAACATGGATTACCAGTGAAGATAACACTCAGGAACAAGATATTTACGTGAAATTGAAGATTCAGACCTATCAAAAATAAATTCATAAAATGCTAAGAAAGTGGGGCCAAAGCAATTTGTCCCTGAAAGATAATCAATTTTTTTTCTTTTCTTTTTCATTTGTCCTAGAGATAGATTCTTTTCCCATTAGCAACCTCCGATTACCCTCTGCATGATCAATGTGCTTGTGCAGGAAACAAATGTACAAGTAAATAAAATATTCAAAATTAGAATATGTGAATGCTGAATATGTACGTAATTGAATTGATGTTTAGATTGAAGATAAGTGTGCAGATTATGTCAGGTTCAACATTATCTTAAGTTCTAAATTCGATTCCAATGCCTAAAATGTTTCATTGGTCGTGAATCTCTCTGGAATCCAAAGAATCAATGTGGTTGTGGATAAGGCAAGGCTTCAATATGACAAAAACTAAGCAAAAAAATTACTTAAATTTTGTATCACTAAGGGGGAATGTGTGCACGTGGCGTAAATTGATTGGCAGTTATGTAACTACACGTGGGAAGTGTTTGAACACCGAAAAGGAGCATGCGTGGCGAAATTACCATGTTGTAAAGGATTCGTTGCATGTGGAGTCGGGAGACAAAAGAAGCCTAACATGTTAAAATCTCAGTTGTCAATCAATGGGGAAAAACTGGGTTTTGTTGAACCAGAAATCAACACTCCACAAACATATTGTATGGACAAAAATCATCTTCCAATTATATTCTGATAAGATACTGTGCTCTGTCCCATGTTAACATTCATGATAAGTTATGAAAGATCAGTGATTTTCAAACAACCTCGACCCTTCGCATTTTTTATTGTTTTGTGTATCTTCAGACAACTTCTTATGACGTTCAATGATATCAATCCTTTCTTACATTAAGCACCAAGATGTCAGGTTTTAATACGATAAAGACGTACAATTTTAGTAGTCTTATATTTGAGAGAAAATCACTTTAATTTATTGTGTATTTTGGTGAAACATTAAGTAAGAATTACAAATATATAGAAAAATAACATTTTTAATGTGTTTGGATGGTTATATAATTGAAGCCTTATATTTTGGTGAAACATTAATTTATATAAAGTAACTATTTTGTTAGTCTCTTTTTCATTCATCTAAATATATAAAGTAAATTTTTGCATTTTTTCTCTTTTATTTCTAGTCATCCAAACAACCCATCTTTTTCGTCTCATTCTTGTATTTTATTTTTTTACCTTTTTATTTTTAATTATTTTCTTTGTACTCATATATTTGAATTTAAATTAATGATTTTTGAATATCTTTTTTCATTTCTTTTCTCTGACATTTAATGTTGTTAAATATGTGTAATTATAATAGTAAGATAAGTCTATTTTTATAATTATGTTAATTAGAAAATTGAATATTTTATAATTATTATTATTATATCAATATAAATATATGCTTCATTACGTAGTTAAAACACATAGTATTACACAAATAAAACAATATTTATCTCACTATTTCTAAACAAAATATCTACTGAAATATGAATATATTTTTAATTTATAAGTTTCATGTTAAATTTTATTTATTTTCAAGCATGCATTTAATAACTTAAGAAATTTTAGTTGTTGGGCTCCAAACTTCACGAGTTTTCTGACAATTAATAATACTTTGAGGGAGTTCTTTGCATTTTAGCCCTTCTCTTTTGTCTTTAACGAGAATTTACCAGCATTGACGCGAGGTTAACATATTAGACAATATTGTTATTATTTTGAGTCTTAACAAGTACGCAAAGTGAACTCTTCAAAACATTCATAAAGTCACGATAAAAAAAGACCATTAATAAAGTAAAAGGAAGTGGTCATCTTGAACCAAATTTTAGTTGATCAAGTAGCACCTCAAGCTTGAATACATTAGATGTTTTTATTCGGATTAGACTTGACCTATGTCAATGCCTTACGTACCTAAACTCAATCCAATGGTTTAAAGTTTATGTATTTGAATGCTGAAAAGGTTTAGTACTTCCAAAAGTTGGAATGCTCTAGTTGTCTTCAGTGCAGATCCAACAATACTAACAGAGTTAATGCCTATGCTTTAGCAAATATGACCCCATCTTCGGCTGAAATCATCTGGACATCCTCATCATTTATCAGACTTGGTGGTTCCAAGCAATGGAAGACTGCTTCATGTAATCAATTACTTGCTTAATTTACTACATTTGGATCACCCAGAATATTTATTGTAGATGATGGGTATGTGGAGCTAGCTGATATGCAAATCAAGTAAGGGAAATTACCTAGAAAGACAAGAGGCTGCTTGGAAGTTCTAGTTAAGCTACGACTATAGCCATTGTGCTTGAAGCCTCTATGGGAGCAGTTTGGGAGTGACTAGAATATACTATTTGACATGTGACTGCTGCAAGTCCCACCATGTGGTGTTGTTGTTTGAGTCTATAAGAGCGGAAGGGGAAAAATGTTATAGTCATTAGCAAATCAGTCATCAGTCCAAAATTTTTATGGTTTTTATAGAGAAAGAGGGAGAGACAGAGGTTCAACTGCTTTCTCTATTTAATCAAACAAAGTTTTCAACCACATTGTTATCATAAAGATATGTTAATCAGCTATGAACATTTTATGATCTTACAAAAATAATAAAGTGATAACAAAAGATAGGCAGTAAAGTATAAAATAAATATAGCACTTTCCTAATTCGTTATATGCAATGGTTAATGGCTTAATGCAACCATACTTTTGCCTCACACCTCCCTCCCTTAAAAAAGTAACAATTTATAAAATAAGATATGGCTTGTTTTTAATTGCCTAAGGCAAGCATTATTAACCTACCATGCCAAAAAACGAAGATTGAGTCGGAACATGCCTACAGCTTCACTAATGATATTATACGTAAAGAATAGAGCCTATTTTTCAAAACATAATTGAAGTTTTCCATCCAACAACTATGAAATACAACATTTCTAAGAACAAATAAAATAAAATAAAATAAAATTCCAGCCATCCCATATAAACTAATGGCATGATCCTAAAGTTAAAATATATTTGGCAAGAGTTTTTCGACTTTTATACTTCCTATGTCAAAAGTCATTCAATTAAAAAGAATAAACCTGAAAACAATATCATCCTTAAATCCATCAATCATGGCACTTATAGAGCAGAAAGTTTAAGAAAGAATAAAAGCATCAGTTTTTTTTGTCAAATATATATTAGCAGAGCTATAGAAGTGCTATGAAATAAAAGCTTTAAAAAGAAAAAAAAATCCATATAGCATATATTCAGGCTATACAAGACATATATCAAAGGGATAAGTACATGTATAAGAACTTTTGTAGGCGTTTCTAAGGACTTTTCAATTGGAATAAGTTTACATCAAGGCTCAACTTTGAACCCTTAATTAATCTAGTCTTAGATGTGCTTACAAATGATATACAAAACATTATCCCTAAGTGCATTCTCTTTATAGATGATATAGTATTAGTTAAGGATTAAAAAAAAGAGATTAATGTTAAACTTGAGTTATTGAGGCAAACTTTAGAATCTAAGGGTTTCCACTTGAGTAAAAGTAAGACAAAGTATATACATTATAGGTTTAGTAGAAAACAAGGATCATGTGTTGAAAGTTAAAATTAGAGATTATATTATGCCATAAGTTTCCAATTTCATGTACTTGAGATCAATCATACAAAATGATAGAGAATTTAATGAAAATGTTACTGACCGAATACAAGTTAGGTGGTTAAAGTGGAGAAAGATATTAAGAGCCATTTGTGATCGTAAAGCACCTATCAAGCTGAAAGAAAAGTTTTATTGTATTACAATATGACCAACTATCCAAGTTGTTGTATATAAAAGCTATAGATTAACACTATCTGTGTTTTTCTTTTCCATTTTGACACACCAACCAAAAGTTCTTCAAATCCATCTACATACAAAGATAATAAACAAACTAATAAATTGTTAAGCATTTGATTAGCACCTAGCTAATGAATATAGTGATCGTAAACTTACTCATTTCAGTATGTGTATATGTATTATTCCTTTTCATTCAGGTTGTAATTGTTTGAATTTATGTATTAAAATGAAATATGTAAGCTGTATAGTTTTTGAATAAAGAGCTGTGCATTTGTAATGCTGTGTGGTTACTTTGTTTGATGTAATTAGCAGTGAGGGTTCATGATTAATCATTAAGTGTTTTATATGTGTACTAACATAGGGATTATAGCATAGGATTAGTATTGCCTTCATTTAATATCTTGCTCAACCGAGACTAAGTGGCGCTGAATTGGACATTTTAGAGCGATCTCGCTTAAGCGAGATAGGATAAGACCACCTCAACTATTCTTTTGCCCAGGAAAAAAGATATCTCGCTTAGGCGAGAAGCGACCTCTCTCAGGCAAGGTTAGCTTGCTCAAGCAAGGAATCACAGGAAAAATGGAGAACACTCTAAACCCATTCTTCCATGCAAGAATGTCTCTCGCTCAGGCAAGATGTATCTTACTCAGGCGAGGATGTCTCTCTCTTAAGCAAAAATAACAGATATCTGGGTAGATGCAACTATCTTGTTTTCTCGCCCAAGCGAGAGCAAGGCTCATTCAAGCGAGAGTTGGCTCACTCAAGTGAGAACACACGGATTTAGAGGGGTATTTAAGGAACTCCAGCCCTCAAAAACATTCATTTCTCATCAGACAACTTTTGCCTCTCTGTTTCTCTCTATTCTCTCACCTTCTTCTCTCAGAGAAAACCTACTCAAAGTCGAACTTCTTCCAGATCTGAGTGTAAACATCTATTTTGTACAGATCTAGGAGATCTAAGTTTTTTGGGCGTCATATCTCTCTTTGGGACTCACAAGGTATGCGATCTTAGAAACCCATTCCAAGTAAAGGGAACTTACCTTAAATGGCCTTTATTATTCACTTAAGTGTTGTGATATTGTATATAATCTTGTTTTAGTTGAGAATGAGTTGATGTATGAACAAACCCTAGGAAAGGACCCAAAGTATGTATGGCTGAGGGGATTTTCAGTTGTTTTGGTGAATGGTATGAAGCTGGTTATGTAACACCTTAATTTAATTTTTGATTAATAATTTCGTAAAATGGGAGTAATCAAATTTTCATTTAAATAAAAGATCTCATCACAGAGTTTCATAAAACAGTTCAAACAACAAAGGATTACAAGTTTACATCAAAGACTGCTACAGGACTAATTCAATTACATAATGATTTCCAAAATACAATCTAAGTCCTATAGCAGTTCATCCTTCCTTCACTGAGTCCGGTGCTAATCATCTTGGTCACCTGAAAAATAAATATAAAGGTGAGTACTCTACACTATCCAACACACATAAATATAGAGATTCACTTCAAATACTACACATTTACTAACATATTTTAAATCATACATTCACAAGACAAGCATCTCGGTCACAATCATCATTCATCTATTCCAATTCAAAATACAATTGATGCATTCACTGCACCAACATTTAACACACGTGCATTTACCGCACCTAGCCACGCTCACTGTGGCAGTGTGATCACAGTTTCACACCATGAAGGTCGCCAGTTACCCTTGCCTCACGAATACTGCGTGGGCAGTCATGGGTCGCTCAACAAAGGTGTTGGTTAGAGATCTAGTCAAGAGGAGAGTATGTGTCCGGTGGTGCACCCACGCTCACTGTTGGTGTCACCACCACTCTCTCTTTCCCAAGGTATTTCTACCATCCCTATTTCCCATACCTCTAATGTATCGCTGAACCATTAACAGCATCATTACATCGACATTCAACATACCCCATTCATACACACATTACTCATTCACAGCACACGGCACATAGACCCACATTCATTTGCACACACCGCACAAGTGTCCATATTTATTTACAACACACGGCATATAGACCCATATTCATGAATACAACATTTCAATCATCAATTCTTCCTAATAATTCACTCATAATTAGCTTTCACATTATCAAAATGACACCCACCACACATTATCCATCAAAATACACAATTCTACACATCCTATCTCAATCACATTACAAAAACATAGCAACTAAACAGATTTTCAAGCAAATGAGATAGGATAGAGTTCTCCCCTTACCTCGGATTGAAGACCCACACATGAATTTCACTCTAAGAAGTGTTCCTCACACGAACTTTGACCTAAATACATGGAAGGACCCTATGAGAATCAAGGAAACCAAAAGCACAAAGGATGGGGATGAGAAACCGAAACCCTAACTATTAAAACTCACCTCCAAGCGTTTTCCACACAAATCCAACATTCAATCTAACTCACGAGTGGCTTTGGAGACAATTTAATCGGTGAAATAGGGTTTTGCATCGAGAGATTTGAAGAGATTTTGAAGAAGGAAGATAGGAAATGAATTTTCCTAACCTTATCCCCTTCAAATACTTCTCTACTCGCGACACTCTCGCTACAATAAGAAATTCTTGTTGTAGCGAGGCATCTCTCGCTGCAGCGATGCCCGTGTTGCTACAGTGAAAATATTAGAGAAAACTGCGTCCTAATTTTTGCAGAATCTCGCTACAACGAGACTGCACCAAAAAATACAGCCCAAACTATGGCTTTGTCGCTACAGTGAGGGACTTCTCGCTACAGCAACAAGGCGACAGTTTCACCCCTTTCTCCCAATGCTTTCTCATTACAGCAAAAATGGCACAATTTCATGCCTCATGCCCAGGGCCCTCTCGCTACAGTGAGAATACCCTGGAGCAACATCCACACTTAGCCTATACACACACATACATACACATATATATATATATATATATATATATATATTCAATCTATCCAGTCCAGTTAACCCAATCCATTCACTTCATACATATATGTACATATATAATAAATACACAACACATCAACGTCCACTTAAACACTTATATTAATAAACAAGCTACATTACAAAATTTGGGGCGTTATAGGTTATGTGTGGAAGAAATGTTTGAAATGTTCTGATGAGATATGATATGTTGAAAATGCTGAAATTAGTTGGTAAATGCTGATATTTTATACTAGTTATGGATGTGATAAGTGTTTTAAATGTTTATACTGGTTGAGAAAATATGTATATATATAGTTGAGCTGCATCATGCTAATTTTCATCATTCTAGAGCCGAGTTACATGTTTAGGTGGTTAGATATGTAACATAGGAAAAATGCTAAGCTGTGTTGTGCTGTGTCTGGATCCAAATACTAGGATGGTCGCGCTCAGACCAGAAAATTGTAGGTTCCTTCTAGATTATTTGAGCTGTGAAACTAGTTGAAACTGAGCTGTTGTATTTTCATTAGATGGGCTGAGAATGGGTAAAACATGTTGCATTGATTTGTTGGAAACTGTTGATATATTAAATATTATAAATAATTATATTATATTCTGCATTCTTGTAACTATTTTCTATGTAAGCTCACCCTTGCATTTGTTTATGTTGGTGTGTTTGCTATGATGACTATACAGTGGTATGTAAGCAAGTGTAACATGTGGTGCATCCACTTCCCATGTTTGAGGGTCTGACTGAGGAGAGACTCAAGTCTAACATTTTTTTGGATCTGTAGCTCTAGTATGCCAATCTAAATCTTAGTCATGAGTTTAGACTATTTTGCTACAAATTTGATTATGGAATGTAATATTTATTTGTAACTTTTTATTCTTTTGATCTCCATCTTGAGCAACTCTTGCAAACATTGTTGAAGGATATATATATATATATATATATATATATATAGAAAATCTTATAACAATGTATTGAGATCCTATTTTATTATTGAAATGTGAGTTTTATTTTTCGTCAATTGTCTGAAGTTAAATTTCAATCCTTTTAAATGCCTAAAATTTATACAGGTTATAAGTGAAAAATAAGTCATAAATCTTTTCCAAAAAGAAGTTGTGACATTTAGTGTATCAAAGCATGGTTTAGGTAAACCTACGGGGTGAGGTTACTAGGCTTCAGTTGTGTACTCTAGCAGAAAGTCTTGGCTGTAGATCATATGTCACAATTCTTTAATCATTTTTATTTATTTATTTATTTTCATTATTTTTTATTTTTATTTATTAATCTATATATTTATATAAAATTCATTGTAAATTATTATGTAATGCTTTACATAACTTATGTGATGCTCTTAATTCCTTATTTGATTTATCTAATAGTTTATTAATGAAGAAAGGAAAAATAAAGTGAATTTATTTTTACTTATAATGTGAAAATCAAAAAATTAAAATTTTCGCTCTTATCATTCAATTTATGAAACTGCAAAGATATTTAGAACGATATAAGATAAATATTTACCATTGCATTATAACTTACTAAGTAAATCTACACTTGAACTATAAGAAAATATACATATATTGACTTTCAATTAGATACAAAGGTTAGATATTTATGGATCATAACCCTAAAAATATACACTAGGACTTAATTTACATAATTGTAAAATCAACATACTAAGTCCTAATGAGCAGTTCACTCCCACATCAAGGTTTGGAAATATGATTCTAGTTTAAGTAATTCAACGTGGATTACAGAGCTATTGGTAAAAGATAGGTGCCAAGAGTCATTAGATACAAATCTATCTAATTTCTCTTTGAGGTTTCCTTTGTAACATTCCTAAAAAAAAAAAAAAGGAATATTCCTTTTAGCTCAAGCAAAAAATTTTCACTTAAGCAAGAATGGATTAGATTTTCTCAATTGTATTCTTGCTCAAGCAAAAAATTGCAACAAAAATGGGGTAGCTCTCTACTGTGTTTTCGCTTAAGCAAAAATACTCTTGCTCAAGCAAAAATACTAGCAAAAGAGTAGCAACTTTTGTTTGATGTTCTCGCTCAAGCAAGAATGGTTTTGCTCAAGCGAGAATTTCCAACTTTTAAAAAGTATTTAAGGGTTTTTCACTCTAAAACTTGTATTGTAATCCAAGAAACCTCTCACTCACTTCTTTCTCTGTTCTCCACCTCCTATACTCAGAGAAACCCCTCTCAAGCTCCAAACTACTTCCAATCCAAGCCCGAATTTTCTTTTCTTTCAACCCCAAGAAGAACTTAGTCTTTGGACAGTCTCTTTTGCAAAACCCTTTACAAAATCATCTCATTGAGGTAAAGAGAGCTATATCCTATCATTAAAACATAACAGATATTTTGTACTCTTGAGAGCACAATGGTGTGTTTTTCCTTGTTGTGAATGTATCTTTGAATGAGATTTTAAATGTTGCAAAGAGTTGATGTATACTTGATTATTCTCTGTATGATATGAAATATAATTGCTGTAATTTATGATTTAGGCTGAGTATAGAGGTGTCTGACCTCTGGCAAATTGGTTAATAAATTGATTATATATAAATGACATGTTAGTGTAATTAGGGATCTTGGTTTGGAAGTTGAGTATGTTTAAAAATGATGAAATTGTATTATGATAAGAATGAGATGAAAGAAGGGATATTATAAATAAAAAGTGATAAAGGAACTAGGGTGAGTAGTTATAGAGATACACTTGGAGTATGGAATATAGGGCCTATTATAGTGATCTGGGAGAAATGTAGGGTGGTGAATGACATTTGCCCAAGTGTACAGAACTTATCCGAGAGCGAATGCATCACATGGTCTCACACTCATTTCTAGACTAACACCTCTACCTATACTTTTGCTAAAGGGCCCTATATTGTATATGTTTTATCTGTGTGTAAGGACTAATCGGTGACTATTCACCTATTTGTGTAAGACCTCATGAAATATTGGAGGCAACTAATAACTGTGATCATAATGCACGAGAAGGTGCTTAAATGAGAGAGACATATATTGATTATGTGATGAAAATATATTTATGGTGACATTTTGATGTGTTATTATTATATTTGATACTTTGCAAAAGTGTGATATTTGAAAACTCCATATGTTTTTAATGATAAGGAAAGAACTTATTCTCGTAAATGTTTTCAGGGAACCAGGATGACAGACCTACAGAGACCCATTAGGTTGTCAGAGTGTTTTGTAGGTAGTAGATTTAATTATATATTTAGAGAGTGGCAACGATTCTGTCACTATAAGTTTATTGTAAATAATGAACTTGGTGATGTATTTACCTTAGCAATGGATATAGGGTATAGTATCCTTTCTGATTACTCAGCTAGTCGTAAGATTCATCATACGCTCAGCTTACACATATATCAAGGACTATTCAAACGCCAAATACGGTGAACTATATGTATACCCTCCATGACCATGACTAGATGGGTAGACAACGTACCTTTACTCAAGAGCTAGATACTGGCACTGAGGTTGTGGCTGATTCTTGAGACCTCGAAGAAGATGAGGACTTGACTGTAGAGGAGCTAGCAGAGATAAAGGGCTGGTTTGGGGACGACGATTAGGATTGTCTACCACTCGACACGTTTGCCTATAACCATTTCATACGATTTCAACACCATCATATAATAAGCATTTAAATACATCTTTCATAACTCATATCAACTAGTCCCAGCCTATTGTACAGCCGTATTTCAACAATTATCTAGAACATAAATAATTTTATATTACACATGTAAATCAACCAAACTCTATCACAACACATCAGGCTCAACATTCTCAGCACATATCTCACAGTATTTTGGAATATCACACCTCTTTACAGCATTTTAAGTACTCGTTAAGCAATGGAGAGATCCAGTCATTTTTCCTATTCTGGGTTTTAACCTAAAGTTGACCATTCAATAGCTTATTCTCAGCTAAAACAGAATTAAATTCCTAGATAACTCAGCATTTACTAGACAAATAAGCTAGCTCAGATAAGCTCCCTTTAATTGGAATGAGTTTTCCTCATATCAAACTTCACATGGATCCTGAATAAAAGAAACAATGCTCGCAGGTATAGATTTTCTCACTATCAAGAGTTTGAGACTTTAGAGAAGAGGAACCCAAGAAATAAAACCAAGAGTTAAAGATTAAGGTCTTGAGATCTCACCTAGATCCACACTATGCAGCGGTTCCTACTTGGATTGGGAAGAAATTCAGCTTTGAGAAAGTTTCTTTAAGATAAGATGATGAGAGAACAGAGAGAAAATGAGAGAGAAGTTATCTAGTGAGAAATGAATGTTTTTAGGCGTTAAGGCTCCCCTCTAGGCTCGCGCGTTCTTGCTTGAGCGAGCTTTTCTCTCGCCTGGGCGAGAAAACCAAACATTGGAACCTCTCAGATTTCTACTATTCTCACTTAAGCGAGGAACACCTTGCTTGGGCGAGCAGCATTCTCACCTGAGCGAGATTGGGTCCAAAGAGCTATCCATTTTTCCTTCGACTCCTTGCTTGAGCGAGATTCTCTTGCCTAAGTGAGGTCGCCTCTCGCCTAAGCGAGATCCTGATAAATCTACATTTTACCGTAATTTTTAGTATAGTTTTGTTAATAAATAAATCGTAAAGTGCTAAGTAAACTTGAAAATATCATAAAAATTGCATCAATATTCATAATTGTGTAAATAGTTTTGATTTTTAGACTTTTAGTCCAATTCTGAACAATTTGACTTAAAATGACTTAATCCTTGTACAGAAGCTTGAGCTGAGAATTTGAGTTGAAGATTAAAGTGAAGAAAGTAGAGGAATTGAGCTTAAAAGATGAAGAATCAAGTGTTATGTGTAGGGCGTAATCACTCTGATTTCATAGAGTGAACACTTTAAAGAAAAAAATTCATGAAGATCAAGAAAGTAGCTACCTCAAGTGTTCAGAGTAGCTACGCAGTTAGCGAGTAGCCACTTCAAGTGCTCAGAGTAGTTATGCCCAAGGCCAATTCACTCATGCACAATGCGCGTAGCTACTTCAAGTGCTCAAAGTAACTACGCAATTAAGCGCGTAGCCACTTCAAGTGCTCAGAGTAGCTATGCAGTAAACACGTAGCCACTCCAAGCACTGAGAGTAGCTACGCGTGAGGATCTTCCCATATAGAACACTTACGCGTAGACACTTCAATCACTTAAAGTGTCTATGCAAAAGTAACAGAATTTTAAATATCATTTCTAAGGGTCAACTTTGAATGATTTGAGTTCCTTATTCAGTTATAGAAGCTTCTAGAAGACCTTTTATGCTAGAATTTTCAGAGATTAATGTATGGAACGGAAAAAAGCGAGAAAAACACTATAAATAGAAGTTAGAGGTTCAGAAAATGGGATTTTGGTTCATTTTTGTTATTTTTCACTTTGTAACTGTTTTAACTTCCAAGGAAAGTCAGAGAGAGAGAGATGGGGAGTGACTTTCTAGCTTCATTGCTAAAGGAATCAGTGTGAAGATTGGGTCTTGGAAGATGTTCTTCTGCTTCTTGTCTTCTTCTTCTCTTACTTCTCCTTCTTCCATTGTAATGTTGTTCTAAACTTTTTTTGGTTAGGGATCTATGGATCCAAATTTGATGTTGTGATGTAATTATGGATTGGATCTTGAGATTTTAATTGAATTGCATATATGATTCTGTTCTTAATGCAGTTGTGAACTAATCCTTCATTCAATTGAATTTAGAGGAATTTTCATCAATGGAAATTGAGTTTATTTCTCATATCTGAATCATATGCCTAGGTTATTGAGATCTTAGGAATAAGTATCATGATCTAGTAATCCTATAATTTCCAGAACTTAATGCAGTATTTGATTAAATTTCACCTAAGGGATTAGGAAGGTTTAATTAGATATAGGATCAATTAAGCAAGGAATTGTCCTTTGGTTAAAGAAGTAAAATTGATTATCAATCAATTAAAATTCTCAAGAGTTCAGAATATGATTACATTGCAATTGAAAATCTGGTGAAGTAATTCCTAACTATTTTCCATATAGCATTCTTAATACAAAATTCGTACTCTGTTTTTACAGCAAGTTTATTACTTTTTATTGTTTTTATTTCTTACTTTTACATGTTACAAACCTCTCAAATTAATTGTTAAATTGTGAAGTGGTAATTGAAATAAGATCATTGTGGAAGATACTTGGGACTCATATTGAATTCCAAATTTTATTACTTACTACAACTACCTAGTGCACTTGCTAGTTAGTATCTCTCTCAAATTTTACATAACAGATCCCTTCTCGCCTAGACGAGGGGATAGTTGGGACAATCTTATCTTGTCTTGCTCAAGCGAGATTGAGTGAGAACACTTCAGGATACCTAATCCTGTACGACTAATTCTTGCTTGAGTGAGACTACCCTCGCTTGACCGAGACATTCTACACCTATAACTCCAATTCTCTTTCCCGATTGAAATAATACTAACTCTTAACCATACTTTCTAGATTATCCTACATATGACACACTTAATAATCGTTTTTCAGCTCACAATGAACAACATTACCACACAGCGCAGCGATCACACTGCTCCTAATCTGGCAAACATACAACCCTTATATATATACACTTCAATATATGAAAATTTATACACTTTAGGTATACGCGACACAATTCAAAAGGAATAATAAACACATAAATACACTGATTTGACAATTCTTTTCCTAAAAATAAATTTTTGTCCTTGAAAATTTCACTCATGGAAAAGATGAAAGTATTGCTCCCTCATTCGATTCTCCAACTCCCACATAGCATCACCAGTAACTGGATCCCAAATGACCTTCACAAGCCGAATTGACTTGTCTCTGAGTTCTTTAATTCTAGTGTCTTTCACACGTGCAGCTAGAAGTGCAATCGACAAGTCATCTCGTATCTGCACAGAATCCAGTTCGATCACGTGAGTTGAATTCAGGATGTACTTCCTCAACTGTGACACATGAAAGACATTATGTAACCCTGCTAGTTGAGGTGGTAAAGCTAACTTATAAGTTACTGGTCCTCTGCAATGTAATATCTGATATGGTCTAATAAACTTAGGTGTCAGCTTCTTTGCTTTTAGGGCTCATCCTACACCCGAGGTTAATGATATTTTCAAGAAAACGTGATCACTCACATTAAACTCCAAAGGCCTCTGACGTTGATCAGCATAAGACTTCTGACGACTTTGAGTCGCCTTCAATATTTTCTGTATAAGCTTAACTTGCTCCATGGTTTTCTAAAGCATTTCTGATCAAACCATTAAATGAACCCCATCTTGAAATCAATAAACCAGAGTTCGGCCTCTCTTGCCATACAAGGCTTCAAATGGTGCCATGCCTATACTTGAATGATAGTTGTTATTGTAGGTAAATTTCACAAGAGAAAGCATGTCCTTCCAATCTCATTTATGATCAATAGCGCAAGCTCACAGCAAGTCCTCTAAGGTCTGAATAGTACGCTTTGACTAACCATCAGTTTAAGGGTGATATGATGAACTCAGCCTCAGCTGGGTACCCAAAGCTTCTTGAAAGCTCTGCTAGAACTGAGAAGCGAAACAAGGGTCCCTATCAGAGATGATGCTACCAGGAATTCCATGTAACCTAACAATCTCTTTGATATAAAGCTTAGCAAGTCTTTCCATGGTATAGGTCATCTTAATTGGTAGGAAGTGACCATAATTAGTCAATCGATCAACTATGACCCACACAACATCATGGTTCCTAACAGTCTTCGACAAATGGGACACAAAGACTAAAGTTACACTGTCCCATTTCCATTCAGGGATCTCCATGGTTTGCAGTTCTCCAGGAAGACAACGACGCTTTGCTTTTGCCTTTTGACAAGTCAAACAGGCTTTGACAAATTTTGCTATTTCACCACTCATGTCTAGCCACCAAAACATCTGCTTCAGATCTTGATACATTTTCATCACTCCATGATGAAGATTCAGATTGCCCTTATGTCCTTCCTTTAAAATCTTTCTCCTTAACTCAGCCCCTTTAGGAATACAGACTCGATCATGATATCGAAGAATACCTTCAGCATCTTCATTGAAACCAACTACGCAATTTGTGCCCAAAAGAAATACAATTTGGCATAATCTAGGATCTAACAACTATTTATCCTTGATGAACGAAAGATTTGCATAAAGATTTGTCGCCAATCCTCATCAAAATATGCAGAAAATTTTGCATAGTCTAGTATGCAAGCCTAGGTTATCTCCAATAACTTTGATAAAAAATGTGCATTAAACATGTTACTAACATTCACTATGAAAGCAAGTAAAAAGGGAAGGTTTGTTTGATTTCCATATTCAATGTAAAAAGCAAGTAATGATATTATCAAATTCAATCAATAAGATGTAGCAATCCTTAGTTCATTCACATGATTTTATCTCTATTCCTCTCAACATTTAACACTCTTCCTCTTCCCTTGAATTAGATTAACTCAACAAGTGAGAATTAACCTTGAAATCCCATACAAATTTAAGCAAATTCAATAGACTCCAACCCCTTTTCCCAAGATTACGCAACCTTAGAAATTAACTCAGAATTAAGCAACCTAAGTTAAGAATCTCATTAAAACGAATTAGGGTTAATTAAGTAATGTCCCTTTCATTCAACCATTAATTCAATTCAAAGGATTGAGAAAAAGAAAATCATGAAGGAAAAGGAATTGTATTAACATTAATAACCCAAGAATCCAAGTGAACTCACTAAGGATTACAAAGGATTTATCCCTCCATGAGGATGGGTCTCACAAATACAAGATGAAAACAAAGAGAATTCAATGACATAAATGTAAAAATCAAAGGGAAGTAAAGAGAAATTGTGAATCAAACCCTAGGTTGAGTCCTTAACTATCACTCAAGGCTAACCTAAGCTCTGCAAGTGTTTCCAAAATGGCAAAAATCTAAAAGTGTAAAAAGCTCTCCCACCCTAATTTCAAAAAAATCTATTTATAGTGCAGTGGTCGTCACCCATAGTAGGTACTATGAAAATCATAGTAGCTACACGCAGCCTCTAATCCTGTCATTCCTCTCTAGAGTTGGCACTATGGAATCTAGAAGTGACTATACGCAACGCGCATAGCTACTATGGTTTGAAAGTGGCTACGCGCAGCGCTAGATCAATTTGGCCCTTGTTGTAGTTGTAACTATGAATTTCAAAGTAGCTACGAGCAGGCATTTTGCAATCTGGGGTCTCTGTAGTGTTCACTATAACTTTGAAAGTGATCACTTTGGTCTGCCTTCTAGATCTAACTTGTTGTAGTGTCCACTATCACTTCTGAAAGTGGTCACTTTGGTCTCAATTTTTCTCAAAGGCTAAAAATCCATTGAATAAGTCTAGAAATTCCTACACAATTATTCAAATGATCAAAATTACAAATTATATCTATGTAAATCAATGTAAATTAACCAAAAATTAAGAAACTTATGATATTTGACCAAAATGATATTTCTATGTTATTTACACTTCCTAAGTCTACTTTTTCTATCAAGGGACCCTAAAAAGACAAGTAAAAATCTAATAAAATGTGGATTCATCACAACCCCAAACTTAAACTTTTGCTTATCCTCAAACAAATCAAAACTCAAGAAAGTTGCATGTAAAAAGGGTTGGATTTATCTAAAAAAATTTCTCAAAATTTTCATTCCAATGTTAGACTCTAATTGGCACTCCCAATATTTCCAATTATGGATTCATTCAACAAAGAAATCATACTCATATCAAATGTTTTCATGCAAAGTCCCACTAAACTGAAACAAAAATTCATCAAGGTTTCATGTAATTCACACAATTCGAAGAGATTATCTAACTCACAGGATGGTGTTTCACTCTTCAATCATCAGTGTTTCAAGCTAAGTATTTCCCTTAATTCATGCATTTTGCCTCACCCTACCATATGTTTGCCCATATTCTTAATCTCCTTTGTCTAGATACAATGAACTACCTATCATGAGGGCTTTGTTGGTCACAAATGGGTTAGGTTAGGTTTAATTTTGATCAAGGAGGGTCAAAAGCTCAAGTAGGTTTTTCAAGAGAAGGAAGTTCTTTTGAGTGAGTGCGTACAACAACTTAGAGTGGAATGCATTAAATGATGCAACAAATGAGATTCAAGCATTCTTTCCCCATATTTTTCATTATTTTGCCTTATTTGAAAATTCTTTTTTCTATCAAAATAACTTGTTGTATTTTTCTTTTTCTTTTTCTTTCACTTCCATTCATTCATTTTTGTGATTTATTGGACTTTGGCAATCATTCTTTTCTTCAAATTCAAGCATTTTTTTTACATGTAATATTGACATGTATGATGCTCACCACCCCAAACTTAAGAATTTTCTTGTCCTCAAGCAAATACAGTCATGATCAGCACCTCAAACTTAGTTTCTTGCATTCACTCTTGGTGCTACTCAAAAGAAATTTCTTTCTTAAGGTAAGGAAAAGTATGTTCGCAAACTAAGTTTGGTAAAAGAAGGAAATGTGGAACAAGGAAAATTAGGTGCAAGGGTGTTCTAAGGTGAGTGGGTATGTGGAAGGAAAGTCTCAATCATCTAGATGAAAAATTGCACAATGCATATTCAATTAAGAAACAGGACAAGTTCTAGAGGATAGATGCAAAAATACATGTAAAGTGGACACATAAAAGAAATTTAAGGCCCAATTCTCTACCATGGTAAAAGGTGATAATTACTTAGCAACATATAAGTACAATTCACCTTACAAGAAAATATATTCAATATGGTAGGAATGGTAAATATATACAAAACAGAGAATGATTATAAGCTGAATGGGAAGTGTAATCAGAATATAAAATTGAAACTACAAAACTGGACTAAATTAAAAACAAAAGAATAAAGGGGAAATGTATTTGTATGTTTTTGTTTTCTATTACTGTGCAAGGAATTTAGACTAAATACTCATGAAATAGAGGTAAAGAGATCACCCCCTTCATAGAAGGTAGATTCACAACTCGGGGGTCAAATTCATGCTCCTCTTAACGGGACTGATAAGTCTATAATTAGGCCATATTTTACAACCCATATATTCATATTTGACCTTTATTTTATTTGGTGTGTTTTGGGCCTAAATTGATAGAAGATTAGAGCTTCACAGCAATCAGCATGCCCAGACCCTTTCAACAAGCACGAGGGTGCTTCGAGCCCATGCACGGTCGTGCTTAAGGCCTTGCATAGCCGTGCTCATCTGCGAGAAACCCAATTATCAAGAGTCTTTAGGATTTTTAAATCCTATTAAAACGAGATCTCAAGCATCGTAAAGGACACCATTTTTTACATCTAGTCTTTGGCTTTCGGATACACTTCTCATCTCGTCTCTCTTGCACGGGATCCTTGGCACATGCTTGACGAGACTTGGAGTTTTAAGCGATCATACTTGAAGACCGGGAACACATCTCATACTCTAGTTTGCTATTTCTTTTGATTATGGATTTGTTTATAATTGTTTTAGTACTAAGTCCATAGCTAGGGCTATGGGAACTATTATTCATGAACTTATGGGATTTTGATGTTTGAATCTAAATTTGAATTCCGTTCTGTGATTAGATTTTATCCTATTGCACTTTTCTCTTAATCCTAATTAATTATACTGTCAGGTGACCGTACATCGGTTAATTAATAAATATATAGGGTAAAAGTAGAGAAAGGATTAGGTGGACCAAACCAATCTTTTTCTTCTAATTGTCATTAAATTAACAAGTTCATAGGTTCTTTAAGCTCTCTTAAATTGATGTCTTGCATGATCATTGGGGATGTTAATTTAGAGAAAAGAATATTAATATTGCATGATCACTGAGTATTAATAGTATTCGTATGAATGATTGGTAATTACAAGGAAATTGAATTTAGAGTTAAACAGAAAAATAACATAAAGGATTGAATGAGAAAACCCATATACCCTAGGTTTCTCTCTGATAAGTTTAATCAAGACGTGCATTGTATTCCTTGCTCTTAGTTTATAATTAATTTTATAAATTCTTGTTTTAATTAATCTCATATCTTTGAAGCTTAAACAATTAAATTAGGAAATTCTTAGTAATTGGAAAACAATCTTTGTGGGATGATATTTCAGGAACTTAATTTAAGAAAGCAATTGAAAATTCTTGTTTTCTATTACTGTGCAAGGAATTTAGACTAAATGCTCATGAAATAGAGGCAAAGAGATCACCCCCTTCATAGAAGGTAGATTCACAACTTAGGGGTCAAATTCATACTCCTCTTGATGGGACTGAGGGTATTTTCTGCACAAATATACACAGGATTCAATATAGAGAGCAAATATGAAAGTGGAGTGCGAATGATATATATAAAAGTGGAGATGTTCTAAATTGTTCAGCATAAACGCAGTAATATGAAAGTAAAACAGGGGAGATAAAGGCGATAATGTACGATAATTATATGGAAATGGTAACTAATAATATGTATAGGGAAATAGAAGAAAGTAAGTGAAAGGTAGATGACATGAAAAGAAACTAAAGCTAAATGACATCTTCATTTAGCTAGAGTTAGAGTTGTTGTCCTCTACATCAGGCTCCCTGGGGCAGTGGGAGTGAAAGGTGGAAGATCATTCTAAACCGTTGCTCGAAGATAGGATGCACTGAAGTTGAGAGCATCATAGAGTTGTACAGTGGTCTTCCCTAGCTTCTTTCCTATGTTTAGCAGCATAGTATCCATCAAAGTCATGAAGGCCTTCTAGCCAAAATGTATGGCATCCTGCTGCAAAGCAAACTATTTTATCCGCTCTCCCATCTTCAGTGGTATGCCCTGCCTGTACTGTGCTGGTAGTGATAATCCTAGATCTGCTATCTTCTTGGGTTTGAATAGCTCCTCACCATAACTATGAAGATAGAAAGGGTTGCTCTGACTTTTTGCTGGTAGTCGCCAAAGTTCACCCCAGCATCCCAGTACAACATGGTGATGATGGATAGGAAACCAACTGAGTCTCTACTTCTGCTCAAAATCTCCATGATAGCACTGTTGACCACCTCTCTAACATGAATGGCATGCTTGTGAAGATGGCATATATTAGCTCTGCCCGCTTCACTGCCAAGGTGGATGAGTGGATGATAAGCATGAAGTAGCTAAGGATAAAAACACTCCAGCTTTTGGCTGCATTGACAATATGTCTTGTTGTTAGATTTTTGGGCTGCATCTTTGTGTCAAACTCTCAATTCTCACCCTCTTTGCAAATGGCTTGAAGGATAGGCTTGTAGTCCTTTTCTTCCAGGAGGCTGAATGTGGTTAAGTCCAGTTGTCTAGTTTGTCTCTGCACAGCTGGAATATTAAGGATCCTTTGGATATTGGTGGGTGTGAAATCAATCTCTTTGCCCCGCACCATGCTATGATGGTGGGGAAGAGTGTCACTTTTTACCCTCATAGCGTTCACATAGAATTTTAGGGTGATTTCCTTCCACCCATTCCCAGCACATGAAGTGAAGAGGTCCCAGCCTCTTCTCTGAATTTTCTCCTAGAACTGAGGGTAGATGTCTTCTTGAATTTTGAAATTTGAAATTCCTGTCCTGCACCAATTATCTTCTGAGGATGTTGGTTTTGAAGTAGCTTTCATGATCCAATGATCGGAATCTAGGGGCATGTGCAGGTGGAGGTCTAGATGAGGAGGCACTAGCTGTTCTGGCCCTCTTGGGTCTTGGAGGGGTCTTCCTGGGTGTGTTGACCATTGTTGCTGCAGGGAGGAAGAGAAGAAATAGTGAGTTGAATGCACACTGATATTATGCAACAGAGGTATATGTTAGATAAAATAATGTTCAAACAGGTAGTGAAATGGGTCAACCAGAATATGTGCTGTGATGGAGTATAGTGTCAAAGCAACTACTCTATGGTTCAAGCATGACAACATTAAGGTAGCAAAATTGACACAAATAGTGATGCAGCAGCAAGATGAACATAGGTGCAAAGAAATGTAGAAAAGTGAGGAAACAACGGCAGGATCCCAAATGTAATGTGACAGACCACCATCTATATAATTGTAGATTCAAGAAAGATCACTCAAAATGCAATATCAAAATGGTCATTACGGACAGCAAGGATGATTACTTCCAATCTGCAAAATTTAAACAGAGATATGTATATATGTAGTGGGAAATTGGAGTTGTGCAGCTAATATAAACATTATAATGAAGGATGTCCAGGCAAAATGCATGCAATTGGTGTGGAAATGTAAGCTCCAGGTCGGGGTGTACAACCATTTACACAAACATCATGTAAGTAGTGTGAGACAATCTGATTAGCTACTTTTCAATAAAGCAATTCACACACAAACAAAGTGAGAGTTGTGGAAATGAAAGTGAGTACTCTAAAGCTGCAGAATTTGAACAAAGGTGTGTGAATGTGTGGCAAGTGATTGTGGTCATTGTAGCAGCGAGATTTCAAATTAACATGGTCAGGCATAAGGCACTAAGGGAAACATCACACCTAGCAGTCTATGGATGCAATGCGGTTCCAAAGTAAACGCTTTTTAAAATCAAAATTCACAGCCTTAAGGGATCATGTATATATATGGTAGTAACCATTATGGTTTCTACGCATGGTAGATTAATTCAGAGTGAAGTGTAATGCAATTTAACCATGGAAAGATGAATTTTAAGACAAGGTAACGACCATTTGCATAAAGTAAACTTAGGGTAAGCACCATTGTAGCAAAACGCACAAAACAATCACTGTTACATATGAGGGTGGCTACCCTAGGGTTCAGTCCTGAGAAAGATGAAGCAAATTAACTAAATTAAACACCCCCAATTCCCTTCAATCATACAATTATACTACAAATGATAGAATTTATCCAGCAATTTCAATATATGAAGCCCCAATTCGAAACCCCCTATTTGTGCAATAATGAACCCTAACACAGAGAGAGAAGAATTGAAAAATTACTTGGATTAGAGTTCAAAATTGATGCAAAAATGCAGAAACAAAGAGGTCTTAACACAAAACAGTAAAGATGAAGGGGAGAAATGCAGGGAGGTTGGGGACGATAGTGAGAGCGCCCAGAAGATGCTAGTGAAAGTGAGGGTGAAAGTGGGGACTCTCTGTTTATATAGGCTTTGAACGTGGCCACTTTCAAAATCATAGTAGACACGCGCACTACGCGTAGCTACTATGAGAATAAAAGTGGCAACTACAGAGAGCGCAAATTTTTCAAAAGTGCAATATGGGGTTGCGCGTAGCTACTATGAAAGTGAAAGTGGCTACGCGCAACAGGTTTGCTAAAAAAAGGCCTCAGCCTAGCCTCTATGGAATTGAAAGTGGCAACTATAAAGAGCACTTCCTTGGGAATTTTTTTCAGTATAGCTGTGTGTAGCTACTATAAGAATGAAAGTGGCTATGCGCTCTCTTGTTAGCCCAAAAGCTTTTGAAAGTGGTTACTATGAAACTGAAAGTGATAACTATAGAGAGTAAGACCACATACCTTAGCTGAAAGTGACTACTATAAAAATGAAAGTGGTCACTCCCATGATGAAATCGAAACTTCTTCCCCATAGTGACTATGTTGTGAGATGGAAATGATCATTCCTTTGTGCACTTGGATTTCCTTAAATTTATGCATGCAATTGGTCCAAGATTCACAATTTCCCACTGCAAAGATAAAGATTATATAGAAAATCATGTCAATTAACAAGAATGCTGCAGAATGAGAAGTTTTGAGCAGCAGAATTGTCCAAGAATTCAGCAATTATTACAGTTCAAATGCAAAATTCTTATTGAATACAAAAAGAAATTAGAAACTCCTATGAACTTGTGAGTTACCTTTCACACAATGCTTCTTTAACGTCACTAGCTTGACGTATGAAGTGAGTTATGCAGGCCAAGGGTTGTGGTTGAGGTTTATGCATGGTGAGTGCAGGTCAATCTCCTCAAATTCCTCCAAAATGGTTGAATTTTGTAAGAATGGCTTCAAACGGTGCCCATTCACCAAAGAGCTTTTGCTAGTGGAGTCACTTTCGAGTTATACTACACTATGAGGAAATACCTTCGTGACTGTGAAGGGTCCAATCCACCTTGATTGGAGCTTACCGAGCATGAGTTTGAGGTGAGAATTGAACAAGAGGACCTTTTGACCAACATAGAATTCTTTTCTTGATATCATCTTGTCATGGTACCTCTTGGTCTTTTCTTTGTAAATTCTTGAGTTCTCATAAGCCTCAAGACGCAATTCCTCTAGCTCCTGCGGTTGTAACTTCCTTTACTCCCTAGCTAAGTCATAATGGATGTCACAGGTCTTCACTGCCCAGTATGTTTTGTGTTCTACCTCAACTGGCAAATGTTAAGTTTTTCCATAAATCACCCTATATGGTGACATTGCCAAGGGTGTCTTATATGCAGTTCTGTGCCCATAGTGCATCATCAAGCCTTCGGCTCCAGTCTTTTCTATGGGGTTGCACTGCTCTCTCAAGTATTTTCTTTATTTCTCTATTAGAGAGCTCAGCTTGCCCATTTGTCTATGGGTGATAGGCAGTGGAAACTTTGTGTATAACTCCAAGACTTCCATTGTCCTATTGTAGAAGTAACTTCCTTGATCACTAATAATGGCTCTAAGGATTCCAAACCTGCAAAATAAGTTGCTACAGACAAAATTTGCAACAACTCTAGCATCATTAGTCCTGGTGGCCTTAGCTTCCACCCATTTTGAGACATAATTAACAGCAAGAAGTATATAAAGAAAACCAAAAGATGAGGGGAAGGGTCCCATAAAGTCAATATCCCAGACATCAAAGATGTCACAATATAGGATGGGCTGTTTGGGCATCTCTTGCTCCAAGTAATTACTCCTCCCGCTTTTTGGCATCTTTTATAGGTGGAATATGTTTGCCATGAGCCTTTGAAAATTGAAGGCCAGTACAGTCCTACATCTAACACTTGTCTTGTTGTCCTTTGGGTCCTTAATGACCTCTTACATCTAAGGCATGACAAAATTGTAACATGGATGGAATCTCTTCATTAGGTATGCACCTTATGATGACTTGGTCATTACAAAATTTTCATAAATAAGGGTCATACCCAAACGTAATGTTTGGCATCACTTTTAATCTTTTCCCTTTTAGCTCTTGGTGCATTTACTGGAAAGGCTCCTTCAACAAGAAAGTTAGCAATGTCAGCATACCAGGGTGCTTGTGAAGCATACAACTCTAAGAGTTGCTCATCAAAAAAATCATCTAAAAGTGGAATAGGGTCAGGAACTCCCTCTATTCTGCTCAAGTGGTCAGCTACCAAATTCTGAGTTCCACTTCTATCCTTGATCTCTAAATCAAACTCTTGAAATATGAGCATTCATCTTATTAGCCTAGGCTTAGAATCTGTCTTTTTTAACAAATATTTCAAGGCAGAATGATTAGTAAAAATCACAACTTTTGACCCTAAAAGATATGACCTAAACTTATCCAATGCAAAGACTATAGCCAACAATTCTTTTTCAATTATGGTGTAATTACATTGTGTTAGGTCCAAGTTCTAGAGGCATAAAAAATAATTGGGGGAAGCTTACCAACCCGCTCTGCCAAGGCAGCTTCTACTACAAAATTAGATGCATCACACATCAACTCAAATGGCTTAGTCCAATCTGGGGGTTGGATGATAGGCATTGTGGTTAAAGCTTCCTTAAGAATATTAAATGCTTCTTTGCACCTTTCATCAAAGTTGAACTCAGCTTCTTTTTGCAGAAGTTTAGAAAGAGGGATGGCAATCTTGAAGAAGTTCTGAATGAATCTCCTGTAGAATCCTACATGGCCAAGGAAAGCACGGACCTCTCAGACATAAGAGGGGTAAGGCAATTGTGCAATAACATTTAATTTTGCAGGATCTACCTCAATATCTTTTTCAGATATTATATGACCTAACTTTACATCTTGCTCCACTATAAAATGACATTTCTCAAAATTTAGCACAAGGTTAGTGTCAATGCATCTTTTCAAAACCTTCTCTAAGTTAACTAAGCATGCAGAAAACGATAGGCCATACATAGTGAAACCATCCAAAAAAACTTCTATACAATGCTCCACTAAATCAGAAAAAAATGCTTAACATACATCTTTGAAATGTGCCCAGAGCATTGCACAAGCCAAAAAGCATTCTCCTATAGGCAAAAGTGCCAAAAAGACATGTAAAAATGGTTTTTTCCTGATCTTTAGGTGCTATGCAAATTTGAAAATAACCAGAAAAACCATCAAGGAAATAGTAATGAGACTTACCAGCCAACCTCCCCAGCATCTGGTCAATGAAGGCCAATAGAAAATGATCCTTTTGGGTCGCTTGATTTAGTCTCTGGTAGTCTATGCAGACTCTCCAATTGTTCTGAACTCTGGTGGGTATTAATTCATCTTTTTCATTCCTCACCACAATGAGTCCAGAATTCATAGGAACCACTTGGACCGGCCTAACCCAAGTGTTGTCTGAAATAGGGTAGATGATCCCAGCCTGTAGTAGCTTAGTGACTTCCTTCTTCACCACTTCCAAAATGATGGGATTCACCCTCCTTTGAGGCTGCCTCATTGGTTTAGCACCCTCCTCCAATAATATTTTGTGCATGCATAGAGAGGGGCTGATCCAAGAATATCGACTAGTATCTAGCCTATGGCTTTCTTATGCCTCTTTATCACTTTAAGGAGTCTCTTCTTTTGATCAACATTTAGCTTGGTGGAGATTATCACTGGGATTTTTTCATCTGACTCTAGATAGGCATATTTCAAATGTTCTGGCAAGGGTTTAAGCTCTAGTATAGGAGGTTGCTCCATAGAGAGAAATGATTTGGCACTTTCAGTAGAAGAAATTTCTGCAACATTCAAATCAAAGGGGTTAGATTCAATTGTACTTGCTAAACTTAATAAATCACATTCTTCTCCTGCAAATTTTTCAATATCTTCAATATCAGAGGTTGCAGAATTTACATTCAAAAGTCAGAAATACAAGTATTATACATAGAGAAATTATTACAATATTCACAAATAGAAGTGTCTATACATTCAGAAAAATTAAGAGAAAATTCCTCTTCTAAAAACTCAGAAAATTGTTCATCTATCAAAGCATCAAACAAATCAATTTGGAAGATTGAATGTTCTCCAGATGGGTGCTTCATGGCATCCAAAATGTTAAAGCACACGATGTTGTCCCCAAACTCCATAGTGAGTATCCCAGTGTGCACATCAATTTTTGTTCTTGCGGTCTTCAAGAACGGTCTTCCCAAGATAATTGATGCAATACTCTTCATTGACTCTCCCTCTTACATATCCAAAATGTAGAAGTCAGCTGGGAAGATGAGATCATTTACTCTTACTAACACATCTTCAACAATCCTAGCTGGGTTTGTTATGCTCCTGTTGGCTAACTGGATAACTACACTTGTAAGCTGCAGAAGGCCAAGAGAAAGTAAAGTAAAAATTGGCAATGACATGACATTTATGGATGATCCTGAATCTAACGTAGCATTCTTAATCCTATTATTACCAATGATGCATCGAATGGTGAATGTCCCTAGGTCCTTATATTTCTTAGGCATTGTGGACCTTTGTTTCTCAAAAAGTGTAGAAATATTCCTACCCATGTTTACCTTTTTATTACCCTTAAGACGCCTCCTGTGGGTGCACAAATCTATCAAGAACTTGGCATACTTGGGTATTTACTTGATTGTATCTAGTAGAGGTATGTTCACCTCTAACTTCCTGAAGGTCTCTAAGATCTCTTTTTCAGTTTCCTCAGGCTTCTTTCTTGGCTAGATGACTCTTCGAGGAAATGGTAGAGAAACTACTCTTTCAACATTTTCTGCCACCTTTGGTTGGGCAGATGTAGGTTCTAGTTGTTCTTGAGATTTTTCCTCTCCATTTTGATCAGTTGTAATTGGAGTACAACTTGAGTCTTCTTTCTTCTCGGACATTGTGGGCTCTTGCATCACTTTTCTGGATCTCAGGGTGATTGCACTCACATTTTTTAGATTTACAACAGTTTATGCAGGGAGATTTCTTAAACCTTGAGATTGCATCTGGTTCAGAGAGGAGGCTAACTGTCCCACTTGATTCTCCAAAGTCTTAATACTAGCCTTGGTTCTCTACTGGAAAGTGATGTTGTTCATGGTCAATTGCTTGATGAGCTATTCCAACGATGACTTATTTTTCTGGGATGCACTGAGTAGTGAAGAAGATGGTTGGTGATGTTGTTGGGCTTGTTGTGGTTGATGTTGGGACTCTTAGGGTCTATTTGATCCAACATGATGTCCTTGATATTGGTTGCCTTGCTGCTAATTGTGTTGTTGTGAGTTGTTCTCCCATCTCATATTTGGATGGTTCCTCCAACCTGAGTTGTATCTATTGGAAGATATATCCCAATTGGGATGTTGCTGCGAATTTTGAAATGGAAATTTATTAGTATAAATATTTCTAGCATAAGCTTGAGGATTACCTTCCAGAATGTCAGACTCTTGCAAAATGGGGCAGCTATCAGTGTAATGGTCTATAGCTGAGCAAATGTCACACACCATGGCTGGAGTGGATGGTGGAGGACGTGAAGATGCAGCAGCACTCTTTTGCATAGAAGCAAATTGCTTCACCATGGATGCTAATTCATCAAGCTTGTGTTCCAGCTTGCTAGGTTCAACAACTTGGATTTCACTTACACTTCTAGTAATACAAGATTTTTGCCTTGTTGCAAATTGTAAGGAGTTGGCAGCCATGTTCTCAATCAAATTACAGGCTGTAACCGGAGTTTTGTCTACCAACGTCCCTCCACTTGTGGCATCTATCATGCTCCTATCCATGGGATGTAGTCCCTCATAAAAATATTGGATCAATAATTGATCACTAATTTGATAGTGAGGGTAGTTAGCACATAATCTCTTCAATCTTTCTCAATATTCATAGAGGGTTTCTCTTTCAAGCTGTCTTATCCCACAAATTTCCTTCCTTATAGATGTAGGTCTAGATGCTGGGAAAATTTTCTCTAGGAAAAGTCTCTTCAAGTTGTCTCAACTGGTAACAGATCTGAGACAAAGATAGTAGAGCCAATCATTGGCTGCATCCATCAGAGAGAATGGGAAGGCCTTCAATTTGACATGTTCCTCAAGTATGCCTTGTGGCCTCATGGTCGAACAAACTATGTGGAATTCCTTGAGGTGCTTGTGTGGATCTTCACCTGCAAGGTCATGGAATCTAGGCAACAAGTGTATCAGTCCAGTCTTAAGGAAAAAAGGTGCATCAATGTCAAGATACAATATGCATAAAGTTTGATAAGTTACGTCAGGTGCAGCTAGTTCCTTTAATGTTCTTTCATTGTCAGCCATTTGGTTCAATTCAAAATCTAAAGAATGTGGTGATGAATAGATACATGAAGGAGATGAAGGTTCCTTAAAATGTTCAAAATTATGCCTATGTGTTCTAATGTTACTATGAAATGTCCTATCAATCTCTAGATCAAGTTGATAAAAGTCTCCAGAATTTGATCTGGTCATGCATTAGAAACTAATTGTGAGTAGTGAAAAGAAGTAAACTAAATAAAATAACAAAAATGCAGGATGTGCAGATAACAATTTTGTAGAAAAATAACGTCTACGTGCAGTAAAATGAAGAAAAACGCAGCACAAAGTTCACTAATTTTGCAGAATTATGCAGCAAAACATAGCAAAATGCAAAAAATTTAGAGGTGCAGCAGAAAAATAGCAGTGTTATGTACCTAAATGCATAACTATTCTATCTATTATGAAGCTATATCAATGCCAAAATATTCAAAATGCAGAAAATTTAAAAATAGAACACTAAAACAGAGTGTTTGACAGGTTCAATGCAAAATTAACAACACAGTCCCCTGCAGCAGCACCAATTTGATGAACGAAAGATTTGCATAAAGATTTGTCACTAATCCTCATCAAAGTATGCAGAAAATTTTGTGTAGTCTAGGATGCAAGCCTAGGTTGTCTTTGATGACTTTGGTCAAAAATGTGCATTAAACATGTTACCAACATTCACTATAAAAGCAAGTAAAAAAAAAGGGTTTGTTTGATTTCTAGATTCAATGTAAAAAGCAAGTAATGAGATTATCAAATTCAATCAATAAGATGTAGCAATCTTAGTTCATTCACATGATTCTATCCCTATTCCTCTCAATATTTAACACTCTTCCTCTTTCACAATTGAGAATTAACCTTAAAACTCTATATGAATTTAAGCAAATTCAATAGACTCTAACACCTTTTTCCAAGATTATGTAACCTTAGAAATTAACTTAGAATTAAGCAAACCAACTTAAGAATCTTATTAAAATAAATTAGGATTAATTAAGCAATGTTCCCCTCATTCAACCATTAATTCAATTCAAAGGATTGGAAAAAAGAAATTCATGAAGGAAAAGGAATTATATTAACATTAATAGCCCATGAATTCAAGAATCCAAGTGAACTCACTAAGGATTACAAAGGATTTAGCCCTCCATGAGGATGAGTCTCACAAATACAAGAGGGAAATAAAGAGAATTCAATGACATAGATGTAAAATCAAAGGAAACTAAAGAGAAATATGAATCAAACTCTAGGTTAGATCCTTGGCTATCACCCAAGGCTAACCTAAGCTCTACATGTGTTCCCAAAATGGCAAAAGTCTAAGAGTGTAAAAAAACTCTCTGCCCTAATTTCCAAAAAATCTATTTATAGTGAAGTGGTCATCGCCCATAGTAGCTATTATGAAAACGATAGTAGCTACGTGCAGCCTTCTAGTCCTGACATTCCTCTCTGGAGTTGCCACTATGGAATTTGAAAGTGACTACGCATAGCACGCGTAGCTACTATGGTTTGAAAGTGTCTATGAACAGCACTGGATCAATTTGGCCCTTGCTATAGTTGTCACTATGGATTTCAAAGTAGCTATGCACAGGCTTTTGAGATTTAGGGTCTATGTAGTGTCCATTATCACTTTGAAAGTGGTCACTTTCAAATTTTTTCAAGGGCTAAAAATCCATGGAATAAGTCAAGAAATTTCTGCACAATTATTCAAATGATCAAATTTGCAAAGTATATCTATGTGAATCAATGTAAATTAACAAAAAATTAAGAAACCTATGATATTTGACCAAATTGATATTTCTATGTTATTTACACTTCCTAAGTCTATTTTTTCTATCAAGAGACACTGAAAAGATAAGTAAAAATCCAATAAAATGTGGATTCATCAAGGAGATCCAAGAATGTGTTAGAAATAAAAGAGAAGAATTATAATAATAATAATAAGAGGATTTATTATATTATCACACCAAAAACATGAGTATAATTTACTATTTATAATAGTGATATTACAACTCAAATTGAAGAATAATTGCTCCATAATTTCAAGTGATTACAAACAAAAAATTATTGCCATTAACACACTAACACGCATTTACTCGCAACTTTTCAACTTTGAAACTCATGCAACACTTTATTTTTAATTATTATTTCTATCATCCTCCCTTAATTAAAAATTCTCAAAAATTCTTCCGTACTCCAAATCTTTCTCTCAATCTTCTAAAGCCTTCAAACTTGAGTGTTTTGGTAAAAATATCCGCAACTTGATCTTGAGGCTTCACAAAAATCAGTTCCACTTCTTTCTTGGCAATGCATAATTTGATATCTCGTATCTATATGCTTTCTTCGGTCATGAAATACCAAGTTCTTAACAAGTTCGTGCAGATTTATTATCAATGTTAATTTTAGTACTTTGCTTCTAATTTGATTAAATTTCTTCAACAATCTTCTAAGTCAATTAGCATGACATGTGCAAGAGGTTGCAGGAACATACTAAGTCTCACAAGTAGAAAGTGTGACAATAGGTTATTTTTTAGAATTTCAAGAAAAAGCACAATCACCCATAAACAACACAAATCCATTAGTGCTCTTTCTATCATCAAAATCACCTGCAAAATCACCATCACAAAATCTCACAAGCTTGAAGTCATTATAAAGAGAATAAAATAATTTAATATTAATTGTACCTTTCAAATAATGAAGAATTCTCTTTGCATCTTTTAAGTGAGTAGAGATGAGAGCTTCTATGAAACGACTCACAACTCCAACTGCATACAAAATATTAGGTCTTGTACTTGTTAAGTACCTCAAGCTTCCTACTAAGCTCTTGAAGAAAATGGGGTCTATTTTTTCTCCATCATCAAACTCTGACAATTTGAACCCACCTTCAATAGGTGTGCTCACAGGATTGCAATCAAACATCTTAAACTTTTTCAAAATTTCCTTTGCATACCTCTCTTGTGAGACAAAAATACCATTCTCTATTTGCTTTACCTCTAATCCCAAGTAATAGGACATAAGCCTCATATATTTATCATTTCATAGGACAAAAATACCTTTGGTTCTTCATAGCTTCATCAAAATTCATAGGTTCACTGTCAACAAATAAACAAAACAAAACATTTATCATTTCAATTTCATCATATATTTCTTGGAGACTTCTAATTTTTCTTGGCCTTTCACTTGAACTCTCTTTAGAAGATGATGAGATTTCATGATTTAGTGCAAGAAGTGGAGTAGAAAACTCATTCGTTGGTTGGCCTCCTTCTTGATCTCCTTCTTCAAAGTATGGGAAAAAATCATAAGTGTGAGTTTGCATCATAGCCAATGAACACATACTTCACACTACGATCATCAAGCTTGGATCTTCCTAGTTCGGGTACACAAGCATATGTAATACTCCCAAAGACTCTAAGATGGTCAACTTTTGGCTTCACTCCACTTTATGCTTCCCATGGTGTTTGATTTTTTATAGTTCTTGTAGGAGAGTGGTTAGACAAATAAACTGCACAAGTAACAGCTTCAACCTAAAATCCCTTAGGCATATTTTTAGCTTTTAACATACACCTTGCCATATTCAAAACAGTTTTATTTTTTCTCTTTGTTACTCCATTTTGTTGGGGAGTTCTAGGAACTGTTAGAAGACAATGAATCTCATGGTTTTCACAAAATTCATTAAATTCTTTTGATGTAAATTCGCCACCTCTATCGGATCATAGAGCTTTGATTACATAATCACTCTCTTTTTCTACAAGTGCTTTAAAATTTTTAAAAGCTACAAATGCCTCAGATTTTTTTCTTTAAAAAATAAACTCAAGTCTTTCTGCTAAAATCATCAATAAAAAAAATATTTATTTTTACCAAATGATGCAAGATTGATTGAACCACATACGTTAGTGTGAACAAGTTCAAGAGGCTCTTTTGCTTTTGATTCAGCTTCTTTAGAAAAACTTCTTCTTACATGCTTGCCAATGAGACATGCTTTCCACAATTGATTAGGATGTTTGATGAAAGGTATCCCTATCACCATCTTTTCATCTCCTAGAGCCTTAAGTGCAACAAAGTTTAAGTGCCTAAATCTCATATGTCAACACCATGATTCATTTTTTGTATTAGTTTTCAAACATTTTGCTTAAATGGCCTCAATGTTTAAAATAAATATTCTGTTTCTTAACATAAACACCTAGGCAATCAAGTTAGAATTTTTATCTTTAAGCCACAAACAACAATATTTCATAAGAATTTCATATCCCCTTTCAACAAGTTATCCCAAACTTAAAATATTGCTTTTTATTTTAAGAACATAATAAACATCCATGATAAGTTTGTGAGTACCATATTTCAAAGAAATTAAAATGGCACATTTTCTTCAGATTTGCACCTTGGAAGAATCTCCAAAGGAAACATTTCCTTTCACCTTATCATCAAGTTCCACAAACTTTTCCTTGTAACCACACATGTGATTACCTACTCCATTATCAAGATACCATAAGTATTTGTCACCTTTCTCTTCATTGTTAAGTGCTAGCAAAAATATTGGCTCTTCATCTTCTTCTTCTTTCTTTCTAATAAGGTTGGCCTTCTCTTCAACATTTGTTATACACTCCTAAGAGTAATGACCATATTTGTGACAATTGAAACATTCAACATTAGATTTATCATACCTCGTTTCATTTGTCTAACCAAAATTTCCCCAGCCTTTTCCTTTTCCATGATCCCTGGTGAGTTGATAATTATCTTTATAGTTATGAGAATTTTCACAATCTCTTCTTCCTCCCCCTCCTTGACCACGACCACGTCCCCTTCCACATCTATGTCCTCGTTGATTTTTTTCTCCTCCACTTTCTTTCAAAGAGACTTTGGTTTTAAGGACTTGCTCCAAAAGCTCTTCTTGTCTTCGATTAAATCTTTCATAGGCTTAAAGCGAACCCATCAACTGGTCAATAGATATTGAATCTAAATCTTTTGACACTGTAATAGCACAAACCACATAGTCAAACTTTATGGTTAATGAGTGAAGTATTTTTTTCTACTACGCAAACATCTTTCACCTTTACTCCATATCATTTCATTTGGTTTACAACAACCATTACTCTAGTACCGAAATCTGAAATAGGCTTGGATTCCTTCATACGCAAGGATTCAAACTCCCCTTGTAGAGTTTATAAACGCACATTTTTTTACCTTGTCAACTCCAAGATTCGTTTTCAAAATCTCCCAAGCTTCTTTAGAGATGGTTGTATTAGACACTACCACAAACATGACTTCATCTAAGACTTGATGAATAAAAGCAAGTACTTGTTGATCTTTCTTCTTTTACTTTATCAAAGCATCTTTCTCATTTTGTGACAAAATAGCCTAATCTTGAGGCTTATCATAACATTTCTTTACAATCTCCTAAGCATCTTGAGATTCTAGTAAGACTTTTATGTGTCGACACCAATTATCATAATTTCCTCTAGTGAGATATGAAAATTGAAATAAATTTAGGCCATTATTTGCCATCTCTCAACTCTCAAAGTGTTCCTCTCAACTCTTAATATCGAACAGAGCTCTTAATACCATTTTGCTAGAAATAAAAGAAAAGAATAATAATAATAATAATAATAATAGAAAGATTTTATTATATTGTTACACCAAATACATGAATATAATTCACTATTTATAATAGTGATATTATAACTTTTAACTTACATCAAAGAATAATTGCTCTGTAAATGTCAAGTGGTTACAAACAAAAAATTATTGCCTTTAACTAAGGAATTATGGTCTATAAATCACACTAACATGCATTTATTCAAAACTTTTCAGCTTTATAACCCATGTAACACTTTATTTTTAATTATTACTTCTAATAAAATGTAAAGGACATTGTGAATAGAAAAGCAAAAAGGATGAATAGTATCAATGCCTTTAGATTGAGTTTGAGATACATTAGCCATAGCGACAAAAGGTAAATATCCATATATAAAAAGGTAGGAAAAAGGGATTGATTACTAGTTATATGGTCAGTAGTCCCTAAATCAAGTACCTAGGGAACAAGAAGAAGAGGAATGTGAGATACTAGCAAAAGAATTATCCAATGGTGTGTGAGAAAGGCATCCATGTAAAGCATAGCATCTGTTAATGGTGTGCCCAAACTTGTGACAATAATCACATTTCAAGTGAGATTTCATAGATGTACAAAATCGAGTACAGTTACCTTGAGAGATAAAAACAAATGAGCCAATAAGGATAGGTGTAACAATCTCAGGATGTGTTAGGATGGAACACTGAGAAGAGTATACCTTGACTATGGCAAAACCCAAAATCTGATCATAGGTGTGGGAATACTCTTTAGGCAAATCATATAAAGCAAATATCATGAAAAATTGATGACACTGTTCAAGTTCAAAAGTCGGCGTAGAAGGTGGAAGAAGTAGCTCATTAAAGTCACAAAGGAGACCAAACACCTTACCCAAATAATTAGTCATAGAATTGTCAACACGACAAACACTAATAATAGTCATGAGGTCATGACAAACTCCATAGAGGTTGAATACTTTTGGGGTATAAGGTATTTGCTTATGTCTAAACAACATTACAAGTCTCATGTCATGTGCACAAAAAATGGGACTCCACGATGGAAGAAATGTGAATTTGATGATGCAACACAGTTGAGCATCAATCTTTTTCCATTGAGAGTGTTTGATCTCTGATATATCATCTACCTTTATAGTAAGATGTTTCTACAATATTCTTGTCCTACCAACCATAGACAAATGTTAGAAGTCCAAGAAGTATAATTTTTACCATCCAACATTTTTGTGGAGAGTGGAGTAGAGTCATGATCGGTGATAATTTTGCTTTTAGTGATAAAATAAATAAATAAACCGTATGACAGATCTTAAACGTTTCAAGTCTTCAATTTTTTTTTTGTCTAATAATTATTTTACATTACAACACTTTTGAAAAGAAAAATTTAGGCTTTAAAAGTTACAAAAGCTTTGTTACATGTCCCTCCAACAGATGATTTTAGTTAGTAACTTCAAAACGCAGTGTATTTACAATTTTAGTGGTCGGAAAGAATGGAGAAGAAACAAATATATTGGATATTTAGAGTAATTTGGATGAATAATTTTTTTTATGGAAAGTTGACATTTGTCAAGGATAATTTTTTTCCTGCAAAAACATCTTCCTTAGTAAACTGTATTTATAGAAACACTGGACACAATTATAATTTACTGCCAATATTTCAGAGTATAATAGCCATGCATTGATTTCAAAATGTGACTTTCCCTTCATATAACTGATTTCCAAGGCTATGGTAAGAAAGCTATCTAATACTCCTTTAGGCAAACATTTCAAAAGTCCATTAATAATTACCATAACAAATATCTAAGGCTACCCATGTGATTGATTAATTAGTTTTCATCCATTTTACAGATGAAGTTAACCAATGACCCCTGCACAACCCAACATTAGGCACTAATAATCATACCCAAACATGGGGATTGGTTACGCATTAGTAGAGCGGTGGAGGACCGAGAAGCACACATTCCACATG
Source organism: Abrus precatorius (assembly GCF_003935025.1). Classification (NCBI taxonomy): domain Eukaryota; kingdom Viridiplantae; phylum Streptophyta; class Magnoliopsida; order Fabales; family Fabaceae; genus Abrus; species Abrus precatorius. The sequence goes on from NW_020874406.1 coordinate 3,747,153, forward strand.
CCCCCTAGAGAGTGTACTATTACCCTTCAGGATGTTGCTATTCTCTTAGGATTACGCATAGATAAGAGACCTATTATAACACTCACTAGAGGTGATTGGGCACAAATTGTTGAAGACAGCCTAGGTATCAGACCAGGATCAAATGCTTTTGTAGGGAGTTTTTTTAAAGATGAGCTAGTTGGACGAGCACTTCACTTATATTGCCATGCATAATCAGACTCCATTACAGATTACTCGGTTTGCTAGGGCATATATATTAAGGCTTATTAGAGGGTTCATGCTTTCTGACCACTCTAGTAGTAGAGTCTCTGTGAGGTACTTGCCATTGCTTCAAGATTTTGAGCTGACCGGTCAATATAGTTGGGGTTCTGCAGTTCTAGGTTATTTGTACCGAGAGCTATGCATGGCCACTAACATTGATTGTGTTACTATTGGAGGACTTGCTGCATTGATTGTGATTTGGGCTTGGGATAGATTTCTCCAGATTGCACCTACCAATCATTCCTATACATGTCCCTATCTTCCGTACGGTGTTAAGTAAGTTGTTATTGTGACTGTTTGAGTACGCATTTCTAGGTTTTCTATAATGTTATTTGTTTTACCTCATGATCTATTGTAAAAATTACTTGCAGATGGTTATCCCATGATATGAGAAAGGGAAAGAAAGATGTACAATACTACAAATATATTTTTGATCGTCTAGCACGTGATGAGGTATTATGGCCAACTTTCATATTGAATTACTTATTTAAATAACATGATATAAATAATAGGGTCTATTACAATATTTAATTTTGATTTGTTATTAATCATACTTTATGTCATAATACAGATTGTGTGGGTGCCATACAATATGGAACTTATCAATATATTATCACCTGTTTGTAGAGATGGTATGGATTTATAGAGGGCAGTGGTGCCACTTATATGTTTTCAGGTATGTGAGTGGCATCAACCTGATAGAGTAATGCATCAGTTTGGTATGGTTCAGCATATACCAAGGGCTCCTTACCAGCCAGACCAGCTACATGACCTTACCCTTAGAAGGAAGACTGGAGAAGATTGGTCAGCCAAGTTCAGTGCTATGTTAGAAATTTGGGACAGTAGACGACTTTGGGTGATGACTAATAAGTCTTAGTATGGTTTGTTGAGCTCAAATTTAGAGTACATGCGATGATATGTTAGTCACACTCATCATTGGATGACCAGGTATGCAGCTTTATTAGCTTTATCGGTATGTTGATAAAGTATTATATACTTTGTTCACTATTAGTATTTTTTTATATACAAAATTACATTACTGATTACATTTTATATTTTTAGGGTGATGTGATGGAGAGATTGCATTACTTGAGTACTGATGGACAAGATTGCTTTACCTTTAATGAATTAAAGGACTTGTCTGAGACTTTCCTGTCACTGAAGAAGTAGCAGGATCGTATATTAGAGCCTGTTTCATCTTTAGATCCTCCAGTACAAAGTGGTAATCTCGTCGATCCAGACTTACACATAGACCATCCTCGTCAACGAAGAGAAGAAAGAGGTTTGGCACGTCGACGAAGACAAGTGCAGGCAGCAGAGTGGGTTGTCCTGACTATGCCAGAGCGACCTGAAGGTGTTTTCCCTGTACCATCATAGTTCCTTTTTCCCTCGTCTCATTTGATTACTGCCCTGACTTATTTCCATTCATCATAGGGTACCCATCATCCATCACAACCCCTATCTTCACCATTTATAGGATCAGAAGATTATAGCCCACGACCCGATTTCTTTTTGACACCTCCTTACGAGCACCATTCCCTTTTGACTCCAGGTGCCCCATACATACCAGACGAGCCTGTACCATCAGACATGTGTCCTATAGAGTCTGGTATTGATCTTAATGTCGAGTTTGGTGTGGTTGCTGATTTAGGAGAGGCTCGTCGGAACCTTCATCGAGGAGCTCGAGATAGACAGAGGCAACGCATCTTGACTCCAGAGGATCATGATCATCAGGCACATAGGGGAGGGCAGCAATGACATTTTTATGTGTAGTACTTTATTTTAGATCACATATTATTTGTTCGTGACTTGTATGTTGTTTCTAGTTATTAATTAGAAATCAACCTTTACTTGATCTAGCATTTATGCATTCTTTATAATAATTAATGCGTTTTAGGATAAATAACAATATCATTTAACAAATACATAAATTATGCATTTAACAAAAAAAAAATACAAACACCAACTTGATTGAAATGGTTAACCAACATTGTTTTTTTGAGGACAATGGCGTCGATTATGACCCACTTCGTTACATTTGGAACATCTTTGTCTAGTTTGTGACTCAACCTAGTCCATTTCATTCCTAATACAAGTTGACTTTGGTCGGCCTTTACCTCTTGCTTTGTCAACATCAGGTACTAACTTCCATTCAGTATTTGTAAGGATGTTGCATTCATTTCCAAGGGGGAACCACTGTGGAGAGTATGCATTTACAACATATTGCATTGAATAAACTGGGTCTACATATTGCCAAAAATTGATACTCACAGCTATATAAGCTGCTATCACATGTGAACAAGGAAATCGATAAGACTGAAATCTTCCACATTCACAGAATCTCTTATCTAATATAACTGTCCATTTGTGTCCACCCCTTTGTGTTATTGGATTAAAAGCTTCTTCAACCTCAAAACTTTTTCTTTGTATGTCATACCGATGAACTTGGTGTGATGAACCTTCTTGTTGATTTTTTTGAATTTGTAACATCACTTTACGACAAAACATGCTTCCATTGTGAAGGTCAGAGATGACCTCTTCTCCACACTTCACAAAATATTCAACCAATCGTCCATAGGTGGCTTTAACTAGGGCATTTATGGGCAAGTTTCTAGCACCTTTCAACACCTTATTTACTGATTCTGAAAGATTTGTGGTCATGTGTCCATAACGTCATCCTTCATCATCATAAGATATTACCCATTTCTCCTTTGCTATGCAGTCAATCCACTTTTGTATATCTTCAAATTCATTGCAAAATCTAGTTAAGTTTTGCTGAAATATGACCTTCGATGGTGTATAACTTTCATATACAATTTTCGAAACATTAAAAGATACATAGATGGATTCAATGCCTATCTAATACTTTAACAATAATCTAGATAAAAAATCCAATACATACCCAATTTGATGAGCTCTTTCTTCAATGATATTTTTAAACCGGTGATTAAAGTTGCTGGCAATATGACGAATGCAATGTATATAATACGCATTGGGAGGTTGTCAACCAATGTGTGGATTTGACACAGCCCCTTTTATACTTTGATGTCTATCTGATATCAAACAAATTCCTGATTTATTGGTAACATGCAAATGAATCAATGCTAAAAACTATTCCCATGCTAACAAGGTTTCTCCTTCAACAATTGCAAAAGCTATTGGAAGGACACAATTGTTTCCATCTTGAGTTGTTGCAATGAGTAATGTATAACGATACTTACCATACAAGAACGTCCCATCCACTTGTAATATAGGTTTGCAGAATTTAAAAGTCTCATGACATTGTTTGAATGACCAGAATAATCTTTCAAATACTCTACACCTATTATCCACTTGATGACCAACCACATACTCTTTTGTTTCAATTTTATAAACAGATTCAGGAGAATGTAATTGCATGTATTCTAACTAACGAGGTAATGTAGCGTATGATTCATCCCAATCACCAAATACTTTAACAATGGCTTTTTGCTTCGCCTTCCAAGCTTGTTTATATGAAATTTTGTATTTAAACTGAGCACATATTCGCTCTTGTATCAATGAAATGTGTACCAACGGCTCTTCGTTCACCATTCGTACATAAAAAAAAAAAGTTTCAAGTTAATAAGAGTGTCATTGTAAAAATACAAAAAACAAATGACATGTCTTACCAAGAATGCACAAACAAATTAAATCAGAATCTAACTTTTGATGATCTTGAGAAATTCTCATATTGACACATGTATGTGAACCACCCCACCTAGTAATTTTTCACTTGTTTGAATTTTTTAACAATGAAGCCCTCACTCTCCATGGACAACCAGAGGTATAGTTTAAGCATTTAGCATACAAACATGTTGGTTTAGACTCAGCCACAAAATAACTTTGATGAATCTTCATTGCGTAATGTTTTAATGCATTTTTCACATCTTCTTTACTGTCAAATAATAAGCCAATAAATAAAGGATCTCCTTCAACCCATGAATTGATTTCTTGAAGATGTTCTTCATTCATTTCTTGATCAGGATATTCCCAATTAATATACTTATACTTTAGAGTAACATTCCAAAAAAGAATTACAGTATCTCCTACATTATATTTAGCATAAATATATAAATATATAACTACAAAAAACAAAATTTTAATAATTATTTCACATTACCTGCTACATTTTTTACTACTTGTAGATTTAAGTTGGAATGAAACTCGCCTTCAACATCAGTAGAAGAAGAACTGCCTAATGAAATCTTTGGTTTATCATCTCTATCAGTGTAACTCTCATATCTGAGTTTTCATTATCTTCATCAACATCATTTTTAACTTCTTTATTGCAACAAATTTATCAGTTATAATTCAATCAACTATATATATTACTTAAAAGATATTACAACATAAATAATTTTACCTTCATTATAATCACAACTCACAAGGGTCCTATCATTTTGCTGTGAAAGTGATAAATTTAAATTCATCGTCTGTAAGGGCATTAATGAACTTCCATCAATAGCAATATCTACATATAACTCAATAATATTTCTACTTGATTGTTGTTGAAATGCACTTATCATGCAATCAATATCTTCATCATCACATATATCCAAAGCTGTATATTGTCTAATATTTTCATCAATCAAAAACAAGAAATTAATTTAGAAATAACTTGATTATGGTTAAGATTAAGTTTCAAATGAATTTTTCTTTTCAATGTTTCATAACTTATTCCTCGTTTTATCTGAATCACTTTCTTATTTCCTTCAAACTCACTCCTTCATTTCCTTCATAGATTCTACCATTCCAATATATAATAATAACAATCTCACTCATCCTGCATTTTAACAAATAAACTTTATTTAATATTTAAATTTTACAATAATTAACATAAATAAAATAAACAATACTCATTAATTAATTTAACAATTTTTTAATTAAAAATAACTAAATTAATATATTAAAAATTAAAAAATAAAATTATTAATTAAACATACCTAATTTTCTTCTAATTTGCTCTTGTCTACGGTGGAAAAATGAGAGAAGGGGGTATATATAGGTTTAAATTTTGCCATATAATTTGCAAAAATTTTGGGGCAAATTTCGTCACCAAACTCGCGAAATTAAGCAAAATGTTGACACATATCGGGCTCTCGTTTGTTTCGTCAATTCTGTAGCGAAATTTATTAAAAAAATAAATTAACGAAGACATTTTTGCCATCAAATGTGAGAAATTAACAGGGATTTGACACGCGTCGCGACGCGTGTCAAATCCCTGTTAATTTCGCAACTCTCTTGGTGAAATTCATTAACAATAATAATATAAAAAATGTATTTGCCAAACAAAATGGAGAAACTGATTACCACGTAGCCCGAAAAACTCCAGAGTGGGAAATAGTTTCAAATGATCTATAAACCAATAAATTGTTTTTTAAATTACAATATTAAAATAAATTTGCCTCTTTTATTATGTTTATTATTATTTTTCTATTATATCATAAATAAGAGGTCTTTGTTTATATAAGTAATTTTTATATAATTTTTTATAATTTGTCAAAAAAATGTATTATCTTATTTTATTATTGCAATTCACAATCATTTAAACTCTTTAGAGTCATTTGAACAAGTAAATACATATACTTTTTATGTTTATTTTTTTCTTAAATTATATTAAAATATTTAATTTTGTATATGTCACGTAAATATAAATATATATTACTTTTAAGTGACATTGTATATTAATTTTTTTTAATTTAAGTGAATTATATTAGTCAACATTTTGTTAACTAATCCAACATGTAATAATATAAATTTTAATTAAATAGAATTATGTTATTGAGTTGGTATATTAGAAATATTCATATTTTTAAAATTATAAAAAAAATTAAAATATTGAAAATAATAATAAATTTTTATGTCATTAATATATTTATATATTTTAAGAGATTTCTTTAATAAAATATAAATAATCAAAAATTAAAATTATTAAATTTTTACAATTTTTATAACATTAATGATATACATATATACTTATAGTAAGTGTCATAAAAAATGTTAAGACTATATATTGATGGTTATAGAAATACACTAGGAGTATAGAGTTCAGAAAAAATTTAGAAAAATGAGGGTGACAAATGCTATTTGTAAGTGGGTGCACATGAATTTTTGAAACTGAAAACATTCACAGGCCACACACTCATTTTCTGACGAGATTCCTGACTATGCCTTTGCTAAAAGAGGCCTTCAGCATACGTTATATCCGTGTTGATGCTGCTAACCAGCAACTATCTATACTTATGGAAGACCTTAAGGGATCGTTGGGCAATAATTGTAAAATTGGAAGATGTGTGATTGTAATAGGTGAGTTATAATAGATTGATTCGTGTGATTATAATACAGGTATTGTAATTCATCAACGGATGTAATCATGATACATGTATTGTAATGCATTATTTAATATGGTTATAACACGTGTATTATGATATTGTGAGAATGCATGAAATGATATGAACATAGTGTATGTTAAAAGGTACTGATAATATCATTGATAATCTATTTGATCTGTTGTAACACTTGTTAATATAATATATGAGTTGGTATTATCTTAGTGCATATTGTATTAAATGATTGTATTTGATTAAGTGTGAAATGATGTGTATGGATGGTTTTTGTAGTTAATATTGTACAAAAATGAATTATTTATATTTTGATGCATAATATATTAGAAAATATTCCCCACACTACTTTGATTGTATTATAAAAATGAAAATTTATGGAGTAGAGCATGCTCACCCTTACAAACATTTTTCAGGTAATGAAAAAATAAGAAAAGATGGATCTGTTTTATGATCATACTCGTAGTCGATTGTAAGGAAATAAAGTGATTTAATATAATCTAGTTTATTTTGATGAATGTAGTAATAATGATTAAGTTTTCATTTAGAGATTATAGTATTTTGATAAACCTTGTTGTAAATAATAATTTTGAAATGCAATTGTAATATTTTGTAGTCAGCTATTTTAATTACAACTTACATTTGTCTTTTGTTAAAAGATGTAATTTTTCAAAAAGCAGTATTAATTGTATTTTAAACTTATCTATATGTAACATGAATTAGGAAAGATGCTAAAATTTATAATGTTAGTTTTATTCTAATTATAAACTTAGATGCAAGTTATTTTATACTATTATGAATGAGACTTATGTATATAAAAAGTTTTAAACTTTGTTAACTTTTATTGGTTCCAAATTCGTATATATGTAAATTTCTCCAAAACTATTCTTGTCCTTTAGTATTTCAATCAAATTTTATCTATATTTATATATTTAGTAAAGGAAAATTTTCAAATTATAAAGAAGGATGTTATATGAGTGAGTGTGAATGTTTGTGTTAAAGTCATAACTCCAAACAAGTAAAATGAAAAACTATTTATAGATGTAATTCTAATAACGGCTGAAAACATACTCTTATAACCATTCTTATATGTTGTACACGATATTTATCATGTGTTTTATTCTTACACTTGCTAGTAATCACTAGCAACCACTCCTAATATATTTGAATTTTTTTTTTACATAAATCCATCATTTTTTTATATACCTTTTTCATCATCAAGACTTAGAAGTTTTTACACTTAAACTTTTGACAAATTTTAAAAAATACGTCAGAATATTCTATTTCGACCAACTTTGACTATTTTAAAGTTTGCATTTTTCATCAATAATCTTTCATTATAAAATCTGTGAAATTCTCTCAAAACGTCCAATTTTTTACTAAAAGGCAAGTTTTTTCGGCCATCATATTCTTTCATAGCATATTCAAAAACTTATTACAAAATCATCTCCTTTTTTACTAAAAGTTATATTTCTTTGCCCTTCCCTCACTTCACCAAAACTTGTTAAAATATAGAAGAGTCTGGTGATTATGTTTTACCAAATGAAAACTCTTTGTTTATCTATTTAATTTGTAATTACTATTTTTCTTAAAAAATTATCTGAAAAATATAAAAATAACGATAATTAGTTGAACTTAATTTATAAAAAATAATTTTAAAATATGATAAAAAATATTTATTTTATATCTAATGATATTTTTAAAATATAAATTGAAAAAAGAATATTGACAATTGATTAGATATATTTTTTTAGAATTATTACAATTTATAAAATTAACGAGAACTAATATAAAAAAATACACATAAAAAAATAAAGTTTATAAAATACTTAGTTATATATTACATATAAATTAATAAAAAATACTAAAAATAATGTTTTAATTTTAATTTTTATATGTAATTTTTAAAAATTTTGACAAAATTAATATAATTTTTATATATAAATTGACAAAATAAAAGTAATATGTATATTCAAAATATATGTATCATATTTTTATTTGCTGATTTATGGAAATATTTATGAATTATTATATTTTAAATTTACATTTAGAATTATTTTTTTATTTTTTTTTATAAAATTATTTTGAGCAAACAATATATTTATCTATATATCCATATATAATTCACTAAAAATCATCATGTGTTTTATATATTCATATTTATATTCAAATAATATTATTATGTATAAAGCTAAATTGTAATTAATCTATAATTAATAATATTTATAAAAAATTAATTAGATTTTATTTTTCAAACTATCTGACAGTTAAGAAACCTTTAAAACAAAATAAAATAAAATTACATGTACATTATATTTATATGCATGATAGTTTTGTAATCTAATATATTTCTAAACTAATAAAAATAAATAAAAAATGTATTATGATTTTTATTTAAAATATGTTTCTTTATATTTAAGATATAATTTTAAATTATTTTTAAACAAAATACTTGAATAAAATTTAAACAAATTTGTACAATATATATATATATATATAAAATAAATTATTTAACATATTTAATTTATTTTTAATATATATATCTACGTATAATTTACTAAAAATCGTCACTTAGTATCTTACATATTTATATTTATATTAAATATTATATGCATAAGTTATATTATAATTAATATATAATTATTAAATTTATAAAAAAATAACTAAAAATTTGATTATATTTAATTTTTTCAAACCATTTAATAATTAAGAAACCTTAAAAATGAAAATAAAGTATTACATATGCTGGATTTGTATGCATAATTGTTTTGTAAATTAATTTATTTTTAAACTAATAAAAATATAAATAAACTTGTACAATATGTAATTTAATAAATCACTTAACATATTTAATTTTTTTTAAAATTTCTCTTGACTAATAATTTTTTTATTCATCAAATAATATAATATGTATATTTAATTTAATAAAGTATATACTATTTAATTTAATTTAAATTAGTTTATTTTTAAAAAAATAAAAAATATTTATTATTTTTTATAATATAAATTATGTAATATTTTTAAATAATTTTTTAAAATTATTTTAAAACAAAATAATTAAAAAAAAAAAAAAAACAAACCGTGGATCCTTTGGGTATGTTTACTAGTTAGAATAAAAAATAGAGCTTTTATTGGGTGAATGAACAGTGGGATTTAAAAGGCATTTTGAGTGAGTTGTGTAGGCTCTTCCCATCTTTGCTCAGTTGGTGAGTGGTAGTGGCAGATATGGCATCAAGCTTGCAGAAGATCGAAAGCGATGATTCCGTTCTCTTGCGTGTTACTCATTCCAATCTCAAAAGTTTCAACTCTGACATTCGCTTCTCGCTTCAGGTCTCTCTCTCTCTCTCTCTCTCTTTCTTTATTACACCAAACGAATCTTCCAAAGTTTTAGTTCTTCATTTTCTCATAGTTGACGGTGGAAGCTGTGAAAGAGAAGATCTGGAAGAAATGCGGCACTTCGGTGAACTCCATGCAGCTTGAGCTCTACGACGACGCTCGCAAAAAAATTGCTGATCTCACCGATAATTCTAAACCCCTCGGATTCTATTCGCCGCTCCCTGGGTTACTACTCACTTTCATCACTTTTTTTTAATAATTCTTGCGTTTTCTATATATTCTAAGTGTATGTCACTGAATATGTATGTGTGTTTTTGAAGTTCAAAACTGAAAAATTTAATTGCTTTTCCTTAAGTGTGTTTTTAATTTTTATTAACACTTCGTTTTTGGTGCGTGTGTGTGTGTGTCCCGTTGGGTGAAATTGTATAAATTGAATGTTGGCGTGGGTCGATGATCAAGCCTGTGCCAATTCTTTGCTAATCTAACCTTATATAATTTGTCTTTTCATTTTCTGAGTAAATGTTTGCTGAGCTTGGTTAGTGGCTTGGGGTTTTAATGGTTGCTGCTTTGTTTACATATCAGGAGTCTTCCTTTTTAAATGAGTGACTCTGCTATTGTAATTGTTGGTGTAATGCATAAAATGGTACTTTGAGAGTTGTGTTATTGTGTGGTTTTCCATGACTTGTATGTTGCGGTATGGAATTTATAGAAGCAGCAACTTGTTGCTTTCTGCATCTCTCTAGATTTGCATTCACTGTTATTTGAAGCAGTCAGCAATCTGGTTGGTTACCTTTTTTATTCTCCTGTGGCAGGTTCCGTTTGCATGTTATAGATCTTGATCCGTCATCTGTCACATCGGGTGGTTGGCTGGAAGATACTTCATTGGTCGAAAAATACAAAATTTCTGAAGAAGCCTATAATAAGAGAAAAGGCATGTCCCTTCCTTCCCCTCAATTTTTTAACTTCTTGTAAAAGGTGAAAGGTGCAGATATATACAAAGTCACAAACATCTGTGTTTAATGTAATTTTGACATTGAGTAATTAAATATACCAATATTTATCTTTACATATCAACTTTTTTTAATGCATGCCCTTAGGGCATAGGTTAAGGAATCAAAATTGAAACTTTTAAGGTATATGTTAGTTAACAAAAGCCTTATAGATAAATTAAATATAGTAATATCATTGTTTATGTACTTAGCAAGACAGAACCTACTTTCTGGTTAATTGAATGCTGTTGAAAAATTGAGCTTTTCAATTCTCTTGAAGTGTGATTTGAATCATGTTGTTACTTGTGTGGCTCTAGCGGAGGGTAAAGGTGAGGCTACTTGTATGGTCTATTGTCTAATGAGTGATTTTGGATTGATAAAGAAGACAACAGTTTGTTTGTGATATTGAGGTGGCTTTAGATTTTAAAAGAACTGGACACATCACAATGTACATGAGTACACCTAGAATATTGTTGTTAAATATCACTTCATTGGAGATATTATATCACAGGGTATGACGGTTGTGCAGAAAATTTCTACTCATGAGAACCCAGCAAATATAATCCAAAGCTCTTCTAGCTAGCAAGTTTTGGCATTGCTTGGATGGGGTTAGAACTGGTAGTGGTACCCATTAGTGCCCTTCCAAGGAAAAATTGTGGAGCTGCTGAGTTGAAGAACCATGCTGATGAAGGGGGGAGAATACTATTGAAGAAGAATTGTTATAAAGTTGCTTGTATAATTTTCGGCTTGGTCTGACATGTGACCCAAAAAGCCTACAATGCAACCTAACAAGGAATCAAGGATTTGCCATGGAGATCTGATGGAGCTCAGAAACTTGATCCACTCTATCCATTGGCAGATCCAAGCCTAAAGAAACCTCCCATTTGGAAGGTTTATTTTAAAAAGAGGTGTAGGACATCGAAATTTGCCTTGTGGCAGATCTGTAGAGGAAGTTATGTATTTTAGGATCAGCTATTTAATGTATGGTGTGATGATTGGCAGTTATTAGGTTCAGTTATGTAACTTTAGAAGAAGTTATTTTATGTATGGTTTGATTGTAGACAGTTATTAGGTTTTGTAGGAGAAGTTATGTAATTTTCATATATGATATGCATTGTATGAAAACAGACAGTTTACATGAGTATTTGGAAGTTCTTTGGACAGAGTTATTCTCTGGAGGAGTTGTCAAAATTCTGGGACAGCTTCTACTGTAATTATCTATTCAATTAGTGTTTTTAATCTAAAATTCTAGTGGTGTTCTTTAGGCAAATCATATAAAGCAAATATCATGAAAAATTGTTGACACTGTTCAAGTTTGAAAGCCGGCATAGAAGCCGTAGGAAGTAGCTCATTAAAGTCACAAAGGAGACCAGGCACCTTACCCAAATAATTAGCCATAAAATCATCAACACGACAAACACCAATAATAGTCATGAGGTCATGACAAACCCCATAGAGAGGTTGAATACTATTGGTGTATAAGGTCTTTGTTTGTGTCTAAACACCATTACAAGTCTCATGTCATGAGCACAAAAAATGGGACTCAACGATGGAAGAAATGTGGATTTGATGATGCAGCACAGCTGAGCATCAATCTTTATCCATTGAGAGCATTTGATCTCTGATATATCGTCTGCCTTTATAGTAAGATGTTCTTTATAATCTTGTCCTACTAGCCATAGACGAATGTTAGAAGTCCAAGAGGTATAATTCTTACCATCCAACATTTTGTGGAGATGGGAATAGTGTCATGATTGGTGAAAATAGCAGACTCAGCCTTGGAGGATCAAAAGACAACATGGGTAGCAAGGAGGAAAGGAAAAGCATGCAGAAACAGTACCAATGGATAGTGGGTCCACCAGATAAGACATGAACTAGGGTTTGTCTCTTGTTACCATGTTGAGAAAGAAGAAATTGAGAGACAGAGTGAATTCATTTGTTTGATACATAGCAAAGGACTTTACTTTATAATGACTAGGTAATAATTATAAAATGTTTTGTTACATATTTATCATGAATACGCTATCTAACTAATAAATAAGTATTTCCTATTTATTTACAATTATTCTCAACAGTTTAATTTAGAGAATATCTATATTTTATTATCATATTTAGTTATTTACTTTTACTATGGGTTTGGTAGAATAATATGTATGTGTTTTATTGCTGTATCAGACACTTTCAGAAAGTATAAAGAGAAATTAACTTCTGAAATTCCATCAACTGTTGAGGCAAAGGTAAGTATTTGATGTATTTAACCTACTTAGCCTTTTGTTTTATTCCTATAAATTATCAGCTACATTAGAATTTCTTATGTCTATTACATGAAATGGGCCATGTACTGGCTTCAAGTTAACTATTGGACACTTTCATTGACTTGACATTCATTACACAGATGTCAGACACATACATGGAAGAGCTCTGTGCTAATATCAAGGTTTGTCAGTTATGATGTCTATGCTTTATTCTCAATTTACAAACAATCAACGTTGTTTAATTTTATTTTATTTTCCCAAGTATAGTTGTGAAATTATAATGAGTTTTGGTGGAAAAGAAGGAAAATAGAAGTGTGTCAACAATATGAGGTTATATTGATTATGAGATGTGATGATAGATATATATTAATTAAACACTAATTTATATTTGTTGAGATTAATGTAAATAAATAGGGCAATATTGCAAATAAGGTTACAATGTAATTAGTGTGACTCTAGATGTATTTATTGAGTTATCATTATAAACAGAGAGTACTGCTGCGTATTATAAATACGCAGATTCATCTTATGTTTTCTTTCTCTTTTTCAACATGGTATCTAGAGTTTGATGAGGGCAACCCTAATTCGTGCTTCTTGGGAGGCCTATTGCCCATTGGTGTAAATTTTTTTTTTTCAAAAACCATTTCACTCCTAGTTTGTTTCCAGCATGATCTTCCTCCAGTTGGCATTGTTCACGACCTTTTTCTCTTTTTTGTGGCGCCCATGGCTGCTCCTGAACTGCCCCCCACCCCCACCACCACAAGGCTAAACCTGCCATCTTTACCAATCACATCATTGCTCCTCTCTCTATTGAGCAATTGGATGGTCAAACTGTTTAAGTGTTATAGTTTTATGGGATTTGTTATGACCTTATGACTGTTATCGGTGCTTGCTCTCTTGATGACTTTTTGGCTACCTCCCTGGGTTGGATCTTTGGTCTTCTTCATGATTTCAACAACCTCTTACCTCCCATTGACAAAACTGGCAAGGAGCACAAGCAATGCCAGTAAATCTTTATGTTACTGGCTTTATATAGTTTGCTTGAGACCTATTCTAATGTTCACGACCAGATCTTGGGGATTCCACTATTCCTACACTTGAGACAGAAAAATAATTAGGGTAAAAAACTGTATATACTTTCTTGTGATTCAGAGGTTCTTATAAGAGAAATCTGTACAAAACTAGATCCCTTGATTATAGGGATTGACTAGGTAATTACAGCAGAATCCTAATTACATTATTTACATAATCAATTAGATTTCTATATAAAAGGAAAGAAGGTAAATATGGAAATACAAATATTCTCAACACTCCCCCTCAAGCTGGTGCATATATATCATATGCATCAAGCTTGTTACAAATGTATGTTATCCTTGGACCTCGAAGTGCCTTGGTAAGCATGTCAGCTAATTGATCATTAGAGTTCACAAACGACGTAACAATCTCACCAGAAAGAACCTTTTGACGAATGAAATGGCAGTCAATCTCTATATGCTTGGTCCGTTCATGAAAGACAGGGTTAGAGGCAATATGTAAGGCTGCCTGGTTATCACAAATAAGTCTCATAGGTCCTACCTCACAAAACTTTAACTCAGCAATAAGCTGTTTTAGCCATACAAGTTCACATGAGGTATTGGCCATTGCTCGATATTCAGCTTCAGCACTTGATCTAGCAACAACATTCTGCTTTTTACTCTTCCAAGCAATTAGGTTGCCTCCAATCAATACACAATATCCTGAAGTTGATCGTCTATCACTTGGGCAGCCAGCCCAATCCGCATCTGTGTATGCAACAATATCAGTATGGTCTCTGTTTTCATAGACTAATCCTTTTCCAGGGGAACCTTTGATGTATCTCAGGATTCGAATCACTGCATCCCAATGACTATCACGAGGGGAGTTAAGAAATTGGCTTATAACACTGACCGGAAAAGATATGTCTGGCCTAGTCATAGTAAGATAATTCAATTTTCCAACTAGTCTTCGGTATTGATTTGGATCTGAATACAACTCTCCCTGATCCGGCATAAGTTTGACATTTGGATCCATAGGGGTAAGCCAGGGGACGAGGAATAGTAGGTGAAGAGGGATTAGGAGGTTCTAGCACATCAGAGATTGAGGGATTAGTGACAAGGGGAATATAGTAAGGAATGGGAAGAACTTGAGAAACTGAGTTTGAAGAGACTGATGTGGTGAAATATGGTGTGTCTTCAAAGAAGGTGACATCGGCTGACATATAGAAGCGATGACTGGATGGGGAATAACACCTGTATCCTTTCTGCACCCGAGAGTAACCCAAAAAGAGACATTTAACAGCACGAGCAGATAATTTGTCAAGTCCTGGAGTGAGATCATGGACAAAACAAGTGGAACCAAAAACACGTGGGGGAACCTTAAACAGAGAGTCATTAGGGAATAAAAGTGAATGAGGTACTTTGTTATTTAAAGCAGAGGATGGCATCCTATTTATTAAAAAGGTTGCTGTAAGGACAGCATCACCCCAAAATTTTAAAGGTACATTAGCATGTAACAAAAGAGTTCGAGCAGTTTCAATAATATGACGATGTTTTCTTTCTGCAATGCCATTTTGTTGTGGGGTGTGTGGACAAGTGGATTGATGCAACATGCCATGAGAAGTCATAAAATGATTAAAAGGTGCAGAAAAATATTCTTTGGCATTGTCACTGCGCAAGATTCGAATAGAACGACCAAACTGTGTTTGAATTTCATTGCAAAAATTCTGAAAAATTGTAAATAATTCTGAACGTTCTTTCATTAAGAAAATCCAAGTACATCTTGAGTAGTCATCAATAAAAATAACAAAGTACCTATGTCCTAAGATAGAATTAACACGACTCGGGCCCCACACATTTGAATGGACAAGATCAAATGGAGATTTTGCTTGACCATGGACAGCACTTGGAAAGGAGGCTCGAATGTGTTTACCTAATTGGCATGACTCACACTCCATAGACTGTAAATGAGAGAGGTGAGGAACCATGTGCTTCAATTTATTTAGACCTGGATGACCTAGGCGACGATGCAAGAGAAGGGGGGAATCTGCAACAGTGCAGACAACTGAGGTAGTGGGCTGGAAATAATAAAGACCATGCGATTCAAATCCTACTCCAATCGTCTGTCCCGTACTCCGGTCCTGTAGAGAGAAAGATTCAGCAGTAAATGTTATGGAACAGTTATGAGTGCGAGTAAGTTGACTTACTGAGACTAAATTAAAGGGGCAACCAGGTACAAGAAGAACAGAATTCAAGGATAAATTAGGAAGAGGGGTAATTCGTCCAATGCCAATGGCATTAGCTTTTGAGCCATCAGCAAGGGTGATGTGGTGTGCTGTTTTAGGTTGTGACAGTTTTGAGAAAAGAGAAGGATTACCAGCTATGTGGTCAGAAGCACCAGAATCTAATATCCAGGGTCCAACAGACGATGAATGAGAGAAGCAAATTGTAGAGTTACCAGATTGAGTAGTGGCAGAGGAAGATTGTTGTGATGCTATCTTCAGCTGGAGGTACTCCTTGTACTCCATATCTGACAAAATATTTTGGTTGTCTCCTTCATGGTCAATTTGCTTTTTTACAGCGGAAGGCTGAGAATACGTCACATTGGCTGATTTCTCGGGAAACCCAATCAAAGAATAACACTTATCTTGAGTGTGGCCCATACGTTTACAATAGGAGCACTGTGGACGATTTCCAAAACTGCGACCTCCTCTTCCACCACCTCGACCACGACTTCAACCTCCACGGCTGATCACATTAGAGAAGAATGCAGAAGACTCCAAACCTGGTTGGGAACCATTTCCTATCATAGTTTCTGGAGAGGGAACACGCAGCAGACGATCAATGAGATTCTCTGCTGTAGGTACATTGGAATTTGTCAAAATTTGGTATGAAGGATGAAGACCATGCACATGTTATCAATCTTGTCTAAGACTTTTTGAAGGTCATCACCTGTCAAGACCAATTTTACTTCATCAATGGTGGACTGTGCTCTGTTCAAATATGATGGGAGATCGTGATCTGTCATTTTAAGTGCAGCTAAATTATGTACAACATCATAGAGACGCTGAACATCATTTGAATAGACACTACGAGCTTTCTTCCATATATCGTAACATGTCTTATAAGTGCGAAAGTGGACTAACAACTTCGGATCAATGGACTGCCATAGAAGTGAAACTAACTGATAATCAGCCTTCTTCCACTGATCTCGTTCAGTGGAATTAATGTCACTTGCCGTTTTAGTCAAATGGTCAGAGAGACCTTGACCCAAAAACCATATTTCCACCGCAGCTTGCCAATCCATATAATTTTTCCCATTAAGTTTCTCTGAAGTTATGGATGGATTTCCAGAGAAGACAAAGGATACTGGATTTTTGTTTAAGGGTTCAGTGCTGTCAGGGGTAGAGGACTTAGTTGGGTCAGAATCCATGACTAAGCTTGGTGAGAGTCGGAGGAGACTAAACACAGCTCACCAACAGGTAAAAGGACACCCAGAACAGACAGAGGGTGTGCCGACGAGTTGAACAGGACCAGCGGCGAGACGAATGGAGTCGCGTAGGGCGGCGCGTGGCCTTCACGCGCCGACGGTCTAGTTTTCTGGTAAGCGAGCGTGGCGGCGCGTGGAACACCGGGAGACGACGGCGATCGGTGGGACAGCTGATCGGAAGCTTCTTGAGCTAGTGCCGAAGTCTCAGGCCAAACGGTGGCCGGACGACGGGACAACTAGGGTCGGCAGTACTGTGCAGTACTGTAGATGATTTTATCAGGCCCACAGAAAGTGAGCTCTGATACCAACTTGAGACAGAAAATAATTAGGGTAAAAAACTGTATATACTTTCTTGTGATTCAGAGGTTCTTATAAGAGAAATCTGTACAAAACTAGATCCCTTGATTATAGGGATTGACTAGGTAATTACAGCAGAATCCTAATTACATTATTTACATAATCAATTAGATTTCTATATAAAAGGAAAGAAGGTAAATATGGAAATACAAATATTCTCAACACCTACTTTGGACACTACCTAGTCAACCGTTCTTCATGTTGCAATTAAAATATCTTTTGAGGTTGCTCATTCTTCTCTTGTAGACTCCTGTGCTCTGGTGTCTTATTAGGGTGACCATATTCATTCCTACAAAATAGGAAAATCTCGTCTTAAGTGTGACCATTGTCATAAGCATAAATTGTTTTACATAATTTATGAGAAATTTTTAAATTTTAATTAACTCATTAATTGATTTTTCATCAATCATGATACCAAAAAATTTAGCAAAATTTTGGAACATTCATTTTTCCACCATTCGATCTGTGAAAAGTATAGAAATACTTAGAATAAAGGAATTTAAAATATAATTAACAATTTTCATTGCAACACAACATACTAAATAAAATGAAGTTTGAACATCAGTAAATAACTATAACATACTTGATACTACGTAATTACATGAGTTCAATATTTACAAATCATAAACAAAATATATTATGACTTAATTTAAACAACTACAAGATCAAAATATATTAAGTCCTAATGAGTAGATCACTCCCACACCAAAACTCCTGAGAATACGATCTTAGTCTTGATCAGTTTTCATCAAACCAATCCTTTACTTCTTCTATCTCTTCTTGTGTCAGATCTTCATCATACTGGTCTCTAGTGTCAGCTGTGACCTCGATGCTAGTTATTTGTTCTTGAGTGAACCTAACTGGCCTTCCCAAGTGGTCATGATTATGAAAAGTATACACGTAGTTCACTGCAGCTGGAGTTCTAACCGTCCCTTTGTATACATATAAACTGAGGGTGTGATGAATCCTACCACTAATAGGATACTTAAAGGGAACATCATACGCTACTGTGATCTCTACTGAAAAGACTTATTAGGGTGCACATTCACTAGCTATAGTAAATTTACAGTAGCATAGCAGATTATTTGCCATTCTTTAAATTCATCATTTAACCTACTCTCAAAACTTCACTCAGTTAGCCTAAATGATCTCTAAGGGGTGGTTATTCTTATCTCCTAAAAATGTAAGTATGGATGTGTTTTCTCTCACCACTAAAATAGAACTGAACAATTAATTTAATAATAACATGACAAACTAAGTGCAATGACAATCATATCGCCAATATTATAATACATATAATAAGATCATATTATTCAATATGTATACACCATTATCTTAATCAATTATTGCTCCTGGGATCTCTTGAGGTCTTTTATCTATATGGATAATTGCCGGTTAGCCATTGTAACACGAATACAATATATGCAAACTTAGTCTCTTAGTAAAAGTATAGTCAGGAGTATGAGTCAAAAAATAAATGTGAGGTTTGTGATGCTTTCGCTTTCATTAATTATGTGTAACTAATGAATAACATTCACCATCCTGTATTTTTCCTAGCTTTTTCAAAATCGGCTTCATCTTTCATACTCCTAATATATCTTTGTAACTATCCAGACTAATTTCTATCACCTTTTATAATAGTACAAATTTCACTTTTTCATTTTTCATCATAATGGGATCTCCATTTTCATCATACACATCAAATTATGTCAAAGGTCAAACACTTTTGGACTTAGTCCAAATCGCATATTCCAATAAATCATATTTCAAATCATTCAATGAACAATCAAGCATACATCATTCTATTTATTATCTTAAACAAATAACTAAAATCTCGATTTCTCTGAAAAACTCTTATTCAAATAACTTGAGTCAAATCTTAAGCCTCAATACTCAGAGAAATCAATTTCATCTCATATTTCTAATATAGAAAAACATATAACCTTTAACACATAGGCAAATATGATACATAACATTTAATAATGGGAAAAAATTCTCCTTACCTCAAGTAAATGATTCACGTAAAGTTTTGTAGAAGATATCGTCCAAAGGATCAAGTTCTTCCTAAGTATTACGAAATGGAGTAACTTTTGAGAAGGAAGAAAAATGATGAAATAGGAATGAGATTGGAAGATTAGCTCTAAGAAACTTACTTGAAATCACGTGAAAAAGATATCCAAACTCGAATTCAAAAGAGGTTTGGAGTTCTCAAGGTGTTTTAGCTATGGAAGGGAAGTGAGAGATCAAAGGGTGAAATGAGAATGGTTACTTGCTTTGTACTCTAAGTTTTAAAACATCAAGTTACTTAAATATCTTTTTTTTACTCGCGGCTTCTTGCTTGAGTGAGGCCATTCTTGCCTGAGCAAGACAATTGGATAGAAATTTCTATACATTTGTTGATAATCTTGCCTGAGTGAGAGGTTCTTTCATGCCTGAGCGAGACCATTTTCGCTCGAGCAAGACAGGTTCGCCTAAGCGCGACCTGATATTCTAGAGAATTCTTAATATGCTGCCTCTTCTCGCCTAAGCGAGGGACTCCTAGCCTAAGCGAGAGGACAGTTGAGATATTTTTATCTATTCTTGCCTGAATGCTCCCGAGGCGTCCCTTCCAAATGGTTCAATATTGCTTGAGTAAGACATTTCTCACTCAAGCGAGAAATGCTGCAGTTTTCAACAATGAAACTTTTCTATCTTAAAAAAAAAATTGAAATAAAAACTAGGATGTTACAGTAATTAGGTCAACCACTTAACCACTAGCATGGTTCAACTAGTACAAGTCCAGCATGACTACTAACATGATACAAATCCTATTATTCTAATAGTAGTAAAAGAAATTTTAATGAGAGAAAGTGAAAAAAATACAACTTCTTGGAGAATAAGATATCATGAATGAATAATATTTTCTTAAAAAAAAATAAACAGAACAAGAAAAGTCAAAATGTTTCCAAATCTATCTGCATATTAGAGATAACTATTCCCTTTTTAACTTTTGTATAGTTTAGGCTTTAATGCAAGAAATTTGCATCAATTATGGGTCAAGAAAATCCCATGGTTAACAACAGGAATTCACCTTATCAAACTGTGTGCATATTGGCTCTGTACAAGGGGAGTAGAGAATAAATGGTAAATATATAAATGAACTGAAAACCAGCTTAGGAAACCAGCTTAGGATACTTCGGATAGTATTATTTCTTGTCCATATTGGATTTTTCATTTTGACATGGAAGGGTGAAAGGAGGGAACGGAAATTTGATTAATTTGGTGTTCAATTGAAGTTGGTTTTACAATTAGACGACGACGACGACAACAACAACAATAACAATTTAAAAGTTCTCATATATGTAGTTAACTCCTCATACATGTCTTGTATAGCCTGAATATATGCTACATGGACCCTTTTATTTTTTAAAGCTTTCCATAGCACTAGGGAGGGGGAGATAGATGTCTTATGAAAAGAAGAAAGGGTTGGAGGAGGATTTACATGACTATAGGGAAATCAATTGGTTGTTAGCTAGGCAAAGTAAGGAATGCGTATGTTGCAAACCAAACAACCAGAAAAGGAAATATAGACAAACAGAAGGATGAACAACAGAAAAAGTTGATTATATTGATAATTTTTGGAAAATGAAATACAGAGGAAGGGTCTCTCCCTTCTGTCCCAGAGTAAACTCTGAAGGAGAAACTTAATGGCTCTCCATACTAACCGCAAAAGCCAAAAATGCAAAAAGGTGCCCGGCACATCATTCGCACGCCCTCTATAACAGAAAACTCTCACTCTCTCCTCTAACTAACTTGCCACCTCAGATTCTCCCTCCTTCACATTCTTCATGCCTTTCTTCCTTTTATGCGCACACACCAACCATGGTTTTGGGCCTGTAATTCCTTCCTGGATCAGCATCTCCTTAGGCCCATGTAGCACTTGGGGCACATCAGCGTATCTAACCAAATAGCCTGTATGAATTGAAGTTTCGTTAGTGTTAAAATTTGTATCTATTATCAATTTCTAGTCATATAACAACGGTAGTGACTAATGATAACTATTACAAAACTGCTAGCAGTAGGCTGTAGTCCCTGTTACTTCTGTTTGGGCTGAACTTTGAGTGGTACTTATATGTTGGACTTGTAAATCATGTGTGTTTTACTTTGGATGTCTTAATTGTGATTCATGCATCTTTGCAGTTTTGTATTGTTGAGAGTGATATATTGTGTATTTTATTGTTCAAATTATCCAAAGTTTATCATATCATCTAGTTTGTTTAAATTGAATCTTTTTGAATTGCTATGTTGTTACTCTATTCTCCGATTTCCAAAATGTTAAGGTAGGATCCAGATGTGAAGTTGAACCTGGGGAGAAAAGGGGTGTTGTAAAATTTGTTGGTCGGGCAGAGTCTTTGGGTCCAGGTTTCTGGGTTGGAGTACAATATGATGAACCATTGGGCAAACATGATGGCATGTAAGTAAAACTACTATTCATCTTAATTTCTCTTAATTATTATGTATTTTCCATTTACAAACATAAGAAGCCTGTGCATATCTTAGAATTTCCCTTGCTATTGTTATAGGGTCAAAGGAGTCCGCTACTTTGAATGCCTTCCATCTCATGGTGGAATGGTTAGGCCAGATAAAGTGCAGGTTTGTCAGAACTACACTGTAGTGGTCCTCTAATATTGGAATATTTTTCACTGCACCTACTGCTTCTCTTTTTCCCTGATTAACGAAAAGAAACATTAACTAGAAGAAAAAATTACAAAAAAGATGGGAGGATCATGAATCCCCATTAACACTAGTACAATACCCAGAACAAAGGAAGGAATATCTAGGCAGTCACCAATTGCTCAATATATGTGATAGAAACCTAATTGAAAAGGCCATGTGCTTTATACCAAATAAAAATCCAAGCCCCTATTCTTATCCCAGTACAAATCTTGTGTCATGCTTCGATTTACCTGCAAAGTGCTCTCCCAAAAGCATAGTGTAGTTTGACATATAGTCATACACCGATAATATAATCACATGTTCTGCTTTGATAGGTTTAGGATAAATACCTGTGTGAAATAAAAATTGGTGATGATATTATTGATTGTGTGATTGTCTCCACTCCCTCTCAAGCTTCCCCATCCTGTTCTTCATCAACAATTATTCATTGCTGCACTGTGGTTTGGTCGTTTGACCATTGATCCTTTCCTTGCACATTTCATTTACTGAACTGCTTTCAAAACATTGGTTACTTGGATAAATCTTTGATCAATCAAGGCAGTTTTCTTTTTATTTTTTAGGTTGGTATGTTTTCACTGATTATTATAAAAATACTACCTGTTTTTCACTTTGTTGTCAGTTTCAAGGATTTGCAAAAGAAATGAAGATAACAACAGAATCTTGTTTTCGCCATTACCTTCACAATACTGGAAATTAGAAATAATTTGGCATTTTTGTAATAACAAGCAACAGCATATTAACTGAAAATAAAAGGAAAACAAAAAAAAAAACTGACTGCCAACTAAGCTTTTGAAAAACTATAATATTATACCCTTGTAATTATAATCGTTATTGAATTGGATGTTGATACTTGAGTTTAGATTTAATGCTTGATTGAGCTGAAATCTACTACTGGCTCAAAATCTTATATAGTTTTGACTGAACAACATAATATTAGCTCCATATGCATATTGTATAACAGAAGCAACTCAGCTTCAATTCCCAACTAAATTGACCAAGATTGTGCTTTTAAGGGCAAAATCGTGTGTAAATTCCGATTCATAAACTCATCAATAAAATCATGTTTGCTGATTTTGCCAGGTTTACTTGTACAAGTTTGACAAACAGGGTTTGTGGGAGTTAACTTTTGTGTCTTATAACTTTGGTTGAAAGTTAACTCGAGAGCTTGATAATCAGTTCTCGCTTAGTTTTGGTTTCATTTCATAACTTTTAGATCAATTTGTATGAACGACACAAGTGAAAAAGAATGGTTTGGGTGCTGTTAGTATCCTTACATTTGGTGATAAAACCTTCCCATGAACTGGTTTTTGAAAATGACAGTTTGATGTGCTAGTGTGACAATCAGGTAATAGATACTGTATGGTTTTATTTTGAACACCAGTCGATTTTTTATTCTACTGAAATGATAGTTGCCCTCAATCTTTAAAATTTTTACCATCAATTTGTTGGTTGCTTCTAATGCTGTGAACTAAGCTGCCATTACCCTCATAATTGCTGCGGTATAAAGATGATTATGTCTTAGTTTAGAAAAGCTTATCAATAAGTATTTATAAGAAATAAAATAAGATGGTAAAATAAATCAAATTTCTCCCAAAAGTTAAAATTATGAATATAAGCTTTTTTAGAAGCTTTTTTATCCTACTTCTCTAAAAGTTGATGTACACAATTTGATTTTAACTTATGAGAAGTTTGATTCATTTTATCTCCATATCTTCTTAAGTGTTTGCTTGAAAGTTTATCCAAATTGAGCCATATATGGTTGAGATTTCTTATGCAATCTAGGCATCTAGCAAAGGTATTTAATTGCCTCTTGGAAGAGGAATATCATACCCTAGCCCATGTGAAAAAAACAGGGAAATAAGAAAATATTAAGGTTCTATTTATCATTAGTGACATTATATTTTATTAACATTTGTCCAAATATAAGAAATCTGATTTGATCTCTACAAATCTTTTCTAGGTTGGTGACTACCCTGAACGAGATCCCTTTGAAGAGGATGAAATATGAGTTTTCAAGAGAAAGACACTCTTAGGTGTCCCCCTAAAGTTATTCATTAATATCGGTAACTTAGACACCTCGGCATTGCAAGGCTGATATGTGAAGTTAAAAAAGTGGTCAATAGCGGTGTCTGGATTGTTTGTGTTATTATCTATGCAATGAAAACATGATGCAATGTGGAAAACAAAAAATGGCAGTCCATTTCTGTGATAAATTGAGAAACAAAGCAGGATACGCTTTGGAGAACTTGTAGATTGGTGATTGGCACCGAAAGGAATTATTACATCTCGTTCTAAGAGAATATGATTTGGTTATGGCCAAGACATCATTTATTCAAAATCTAAATAAAATTAGGTAACATAAAATAGAGGGAAAATTCTAATAAATAAAACAAATGTGTGTAATTTTGCTGCACGAGAGTCTGACAATGTGGCCTTATGCTTCAACTATCAATCAAAAGCTTCTTTTATGTTTTTGGTATGATTTTTATGCCTTTTCACAACTTACGAAGTCTATTCATTCTTCTGTATTTTATGCCCATGCAATGACTTGACGAGGCAAACGGCAATTACGGCACTCTTCCATTTTTTTGTCTTCGGAGAATTGGTACACTTGCGGTTTTGTTGACTCTGGGAAAGACTTCAAATTGATTTCCATCTTATAATTCTTTTACTTTGTATTTGAAATAGTATATATCTATCTATTATAATATTCATTTTATAAAATGAGGACTCTACAAACATTGTTTGAACAAGTATTCACGTTTTAGTTAAAACTATATCAGTAGATTATAATAGTTGTCGGCTTTTAAAGAGTGTCTTTTGACTATAAAAATTATCTTTACTCGTTCGTTTGTTCTACCCTATTTCTTTGACCCTTTTTCTTATCTACCTTTTCAAATTTATTTTTCAAATAAATTCTTTATTCTTGTATGAATGATATTTAGTACCAAAATATTATAAATTATTAAATAAGTTATTGTAATCAATTAGGTTTTTTATTGTACTTGTAAGGAATAGACAGAAACGTATTCATACTACATGGTGAAAATTTATTGTAATCAATTAGGTTTTTTTTAATTCTATTTCTATATCATTTTCTTATTATAGTCAATAATCCCTATACATTTCTCACAATTTATATTTTTTACACATATATAAATCAATTACAAATGGGTTCAGATAATTTGGTTCTTTTAATTTCATATAATCTCCAATAATAGATCAAATTGGTTTGTTTGCTTGCTTTGTTCACTGTCTTCAAATTGCCAATTTGGTGCTTTAAATTCCTAGTTTTGTTGAATCTAACAGTTTATTGTTCTTTTATCTAAGTATGTTTGATAAAAATAAAACAAAATTGATCTCATGGCATTAGACAAAGTGTATTTTCCGTTTGTAGTCCTTTTTTGAGAGTATGAGACAACTCAATCTTCATTAGCTCTTGTTATCTTTGTTCCAATAAATCTTAAATGTTTTTACTAGTTATATAACTCTGATTATAGTTCCATAGTTCGTCCAAACTCAGTAAAAGATGAGGGTTGTGTTAGACCTTTAGCAACTAACATAAAATTTGTTAATACTTTTTTATATGAATACACACAATGATATTGTACTAAAATTAAGTCATTGACGTGGAAGTAACAAGCTATATAACTCGAGTACAATGTTAAATGAGCTAAAGTTGTTGCATTGATGTGTAAATGTTGCTTTAAATGAGTAAAGGTCGTCACATTTGATAGGATGAATGTGAGTAAAAAAATTAGTCCTAGAAAAAATATTTCAATTTGGCTCATGTAATATCGGTACTTTGATAGGAAATTTGTTAAAAATGGTGGACATTACGATTTGTAGAAAAATTAATATAACATGCCTTCAAGAAAAATTTGACAAGATTAGAAGGGCAAGTGAATAATTAAAATTTGACATATTCCTCTAGGATTTAAATTAGAAAAATAAAAGAAGTTTTTAAGAGGATGAACAATGATAAAGTGGTTGACGCTAATAATATCTATTGAAGTTTGAAAAAACAAGGACTTGAGTGACTCACGAGTTTTTTAAAGAGATTTTGAGACTTGACAAAAAAAATTTTTTTTGAGATTTAAGAATATGTTAAATAAATGAAGGAAGAGCAATTTGATTTTTATATACAAGAATAAGGTGATTAAAAAACTAAGATTATAAAAAATCAATTTAGTTGTATATTAGAAAAGTTTACAACATAAGTAATATATCTTTTACGAAAGATAATAAAAAAATATTGTTACAAAGAAAATGACTTACATATAATTTTTATTGACTTGAAAAAAATATATGATTAAGTATTAAGAGAAATTTTATAGACAACTTTAGAAAAGAAAAGGGTCCATATAACATATTCAAGTTATACAAGATATGTATAAAGAGGTAACTACGTGACTGAGAACTTTTAGAGAAGTATACATCAAAACTCTATTTTAAACTTTTACTTATTTAATTCAATCTTAGATGTTTTTACACAATTACATAATTATGAACTTATTAAAATATAACATATTGGAGTAATATTTAAATAGTTCACAGGAGGTAAGGTCATGTAACCGTGACTACTCATATTATTTTACATTTCAATTAGAAATAATTGAAATGTAAAATTTATACATATAACACTATCATTGGACACAATGTGATGCAAGATATTTTCTTACATTGACAAGAAACATGATAAAATACTTATAAAATTTTGAAAATTCTTCTTTTGGAATAGCTTTTAAAAGTGAGTTTAGTACATTTTATATCTCATATTAAATAAATACAAGGTATTAAATTGTAAAAATAATTCATATAAGAAACAAAATCAAGTTGTATCAATTTAATTTACTTTTTTCTAAACCATCTAAAATCGGACTAGTGACAAGGAGCATGGGTAGTATGCAAGAAGTCATACATAAATACCGCATTCTCACCAGAACAAATTATTTGTTTAAGAACGTGGAAAACGCCTAACTCTAGCTGATGCTAATTCACGTTCTTATCCAACATTGATTATGTAGATCCCTACAGGGTTACGTAATTTTTGATAAATTTTAATTTTTCTCATTGAAATTCCCATGCATATTGCACAATAAAAATTCCCTAGTTACATGCTGTCACATGTTAAATTCTCATGAATGTATTTATTTGCCTTTTGTAATGTTTGACTACAAATTATTGATAAGTCTGCGAGACATTCTGTTTCCAATCACTTTGAGCTATAACTAGTATATACGCAATTCCAAAGAAAGTCTAAAACATACCGTTTAGCAAAAGTAACACATACATTGCCAACTATTCTTTTTTAATTCCTCAAATCATAGATAATATAGTGACAGAAAAATCCTGTGCAAACAGCTAGATGCACGTGAAATTATGAAATTTCTTTCTTGCATTGTACGGCATAAAGCATACAAGCAATTGGATTGCATATATTTTTATTCCAAACTAGTGAAACTACAAAAGAAAGGGTAGCTTATCCACATATCCTGAAATTCCACAAATCTGTAAGATTGTAATTCTCAGGGTGGAATAGACAATGTTCAATTATATTGCAGATTTACAATAGTTATTTGACAGAATCAAAGAATAAAGGAATGGTTAAATATCTAAGTAAATTAATTTAAGAGAATGTATCTAAAAAGGGTTTGAGCTGGCTAGTTTGATTTGAGCCATTGGTATGGTTGGGGTTCCCACCAAATTTTCTAGTTGGTTAGTATGTTAAGAAGCAGAACTCTTGTGTGGATCAAACGTCTGAACATGCACTCCAACTCAACCTCAAGATTTTCTATTGCCATTTGAACCCCTGCTAACCTTTTGTTTGCACTTTGAAGCACCATAGCATCATAGACATCATCTGAATTTTGCAAACTAAGACGCACAAGCTTTGATGTGAAAGACCTTTTCCCTGGTTTTGAATCCAACCAGGGTGAGGAAATAAGAGACAGCAGTGATTCCACAATGGAAATACTGGTCATCCTTACTTCTCGTAGAACATCAACAACCAACACTAGTTTTTGCTCCTTCATTGGAGTGTGCGTAGTGACTGTTTGACACTTCATACCCTTCAACCACTTCAAACACTTCAATGTTTCTTTCTTCAACTTCTTCCTATAGCAATTGTAGGCTGTGATTTTTTCCTCAATTCCTGCCTCACCAATGCTTGCTCTACGCAAAGTAAATTGAAGTTCTTGAAGGTGTTCTTTCACTAGCAAAAGAACATCTTTGGAGATACCACATACCTCCAACATTCGAAGAGATGACTCTGACACATCGTTAACCCATTTTTCTTCTCTTTGATGGATAATAACTTGTTGGACCATTGGAGAATGAAGAAGGTTATTTGCAGAATTGTGCAACTCTTTGAGAGCATCAAAATCAAGGGGTGCCATAACTTGAAGTGGAAGAAATAAAGGGTTGCACTTTATGAGAAAATCAAGGCTAGAAAGCTAGTATTTTGGTATTGGAAGAGGTGCTTCAATCGGTTTTTATATATAGTACTAAAACTTAAAAAAATTATTCTAATCAGATCTCAGATTCAGATGAGGAAGCAAATATGAAGTATCCTTCTCGTGGTACGGAATTGGGACAGTGATAACAGCTAAGGCACCAATTTGTCCAAAGGAACTTTCCCTTTGTGAGGATATGTTGGTGGTTTTAGGATACTGTTGTTGAATATTAAGCAATATGATCATACATGCACGAGAGGGGATGCACTCGTGCATTACAACCTGTGATGTATATTTAGTTAAGTGCTGACAAAATGTTGTTCAAACATGAATTTTGAAACATATTATATAAGGAATGTGAAAATACTAAGATGTTTGATTATAAGAGATTTTGGTGTGCTCAAGCATGGGGTGCTGACAACTGTGCTATGTCTTTGTTTTGTAAATGCACGACATATGATCTGGATGCTACCATCCACCATTGCCCTCAGATTCTACCTAGAAACTTCCCCACTTTTAGAAAGGACAAAAGTTTCATACCCGACCTTATTCATGCAAAGCCGAGATATAAAATTTTATATCTTTGTTTGTTATCAAACTTTGTAGGCGAAGCTGATTTAAAATTATAAATAGCCCAAGATATAAAATTCTGAGAACTTTGTTTTGAGTATTAATTTACACTATTTATCAATTAAAATTTATCGTATATATGACTTTTAAAGTAACTATACAAAAATTAATTCTTTTGTAATATTATTATTATTATTATTATTATTATTATTAATATTACTGTCTAACTTAGTTTAGAGAAGCATATTCAATTTTGAACTAAACGTTACAATATGTTAAAAATATATGATTCTAAAACTAAATTTAAATGATGATTTACATAAAACATATAAATTATAATAAATTAAAAATTTGTACCCAAGCTTCGTTTAACGTTTACAACATTGTATGTGTGCATTTATTAAAAAAAAATTAAATATTTTTTGTGAGATCAAATTAATGTAGAGTAAACATGTATTTTAGTCTCTCAAATCGTAAGAGCTGATTACTTTAATTCTTAAATTTACAAAAAGTTTACTTTAATCCTTGATTTTATAAAATGACATTTATTTTAGATATTTTTTATATGAAATGACAATAAGAAATTATGTAAAAAAAACTAAAATGAGTTTTTTTTTAAATATTAAAAACTAAAATGATATTTTTATAATGTGAAAAATTAAAGTGATAAATGTTTACAATTCAAAGGATTAAATTTGATATTTATTCAATTAATATGATTTCTTGTGTCCCATTTTATAAAAATAAATAAATAACAAATAAATGTTTAATTTCTATTTCTCTCGCTATCATGTGATATTGTGATTTCTCAATTTGACAGTAAAGTAATAATATTATATAATAATTGATGGTATTTAACATTTTTAAAAAGCATATGAATTATTAATATTTTAGAATTCCAAAATATGGTCTTCTCTGATAAGTTCGTTTTATAAAATTCTTCTATGTCAAAATATTAAATCCCCAAATCCCATCTTAATCATTTTAAGAATTTTATAGAAAAACTTAAATTTTAACAAACGACAACCGTATGATACATGAGAGACTTGTTTTTTGTTAAAAAATAAAAAAAGTATATGGTTGGATGTTTTAAATAACAAAGATGGTAAAACAAGGTTCGTGTGACATATTACCCAAAGGCCAAAGCCATTTGCAAAGAGTCGTATTATATACAGCACAAGAAAAAAGTAAAACGAAAAATTAACAAACACATGTTCATGTTTAACGGGTTAAATAATTACGTTAAAAAAATTAATTAAGTTGTGTTTGGATGACGTAATTAAAAAATTTAGAGATTTTAAATTTTAAAATTTTAAATTACATAATTTAAATTTTTATTATTTTAAAATATTTTGTTTAAATAAAATAATTAAATTTTCTTCGTTTCAAATATTTTTTAGATAAATAATTAAATTATTTACATTATTCAAAATAATAAGATTATCACTATATTTAATTAAATTAATAAAAAAATATAACATTTAAATTATTAAATTATTTATAATTAAATAAAAATATGAATAAAAAATTAATAAATAAAAAAAATCAAATTCTCATTTTAATATTTAATTTTTTTCAATTTTAGTCTGTTAAAAAATATCTACTAAAATTCCTAAAATTTTAAATTCTTTAAAATTTAATTTCTAAATAACATATTTTAACTCTTAAAATTATAAATTTTTAAAAAAATAATTACTCAATATCTCATCCAAAAAACACACTGTTGTAAGCTTTACGCAAATCACGTGTAAATGTAATTCGTTGTACAGTTTTTGTATTATTTTCGTTGAAAACCCTCGCACTAAACATCAATTCTCAAGGAGAAAACAGAAAAAACGAGGAAGGTAAATAAAATGAATTAAAAACAATTGGGGCGGGCCAGCGGAGACAATTGGGCCAGGTAACGGGTAATTGGGTTCCATTGTGAAGCCCAACCCGAAAAGTCCTTCCCAAATCAAAGGAATTAAAAATTGAGTGGTGGGAAAAGAATCGAAGAAGGAAAGGGAAATTAGGGTTTGCAGAAACGAAAGCGTTGAGGAAGAAGATGTCGTACCTGTTGCCTCACTTGCATTCAGGCTGGGCCGTTGATCAAGCCATCCTCGCCGAAGAGGAGCGACTCGTCGTTATCCGTTTCGGCCATGATTGGGACGAAACCTGCATGCAGGTACTTTCTTCATCCATTTCAGTATCATCATCATCATAATGATAACAATAATCGATTTGGTTGCGTTAATTTGCGTTTACATAGAGTTATTATCATGATTGTATTAGATGGACGAGGTTTTGGCGTCGGTTGCAGAAACGATAAAGAACTTCGCGGTGATATACCTTGTGGACATCACGGAGGTGCCAGATTTCAACACGATGTACGAACTGTACGATCCTTCGACGGTGATGTTCTTCTTCAGGAACAAACACATCATGATTGATCTTGGCACTGGCAACAACAACAAGATCAATTGGGCGCTTAAGGACAAACAAGAGTTTATCGACATCGTTGAAACTGTGTATAGAGGTGCCAGAAAGGGTCGCGGTCTCGTCATTGCTCCCAAAGATTACTCCACCAAATACCGTTACTAGTTTCCTTTCATCTGTAAAATCATTTGCCAAAACTATTTCAGCTTCTGCCTTCTATCGTTAGTTTATGTTATTCGAACAGTGAGTCACTCCTATCCTGTGTGATGGATCGTATGTAATAACTCGTGACCCAAAAGATGAGGTTCTTCATATCGTTATTTACTGCATCTTCGTTCATCCCTTGAAACTAAGGAATTTAGTTCTTCAATGTGAAAGTGTATTCATAAGAGAAAAACAAAAGGGTGAACAGATATATTATTGTTACTGAAAAATATTAACCAACGAAGATGATAAATAATCATAATTATATAGAAAAAATTATTGAATCATCCAAGGCCTTGTTGGTTAATAAGCATCCTTGTAAGCTTCATACAAGCATGAAAAATGCAATCGATTGATTCTAAAAATAAAGAGGCACCAACATAAATAGTTATTTCCTAATTCTTACTCCGAACACAATTTTTATTACGCTACTGAGTACTGACCTACCTCAAGTCAATTCAATTTCTTTTGTAGAGCACGCATTACAAAATCAGGTGTAACTCATTGCAATCTATTTTCTGAGTGCAATCTAATGGAAAGGAATGTAATCTAGCCTCCTTATTCTCGTGCTTAATAGAGTGAAAGGCACGTCAAACATTAAGTTATATCCCAAATTAAATAGGGAGTTACACATTTATCGAAATACCGACATCAATAGAACATTACCTGTGAGACAGACATCAAGTAGAGTTTTCAATGTCCTTGGACCATATGGGGAAAAGCTGCAAGAAAGTGGTAGATTTTAAATCCCAACAAGTTTGGGTCAATATTTCACTTTCGAGTTCCAGAAGAAGCTGAGTCAAAGAAGTAATCAAGTATGGCATTCATAATGGAGAAATTGTTGTACATCAATTGCGGTGATTCATGTGTTTCTTCAAATACGGCTTATTACATGTATCTATCCTATCTTTGCTATTAAACTTTTCAGCATGTATGATGTACTTCTATCTATTTTTATTTCCAAAGATGGCCACAAGGTCTACAATTGCCAGTCCAATCATATACCATGTAGCTGCTGCCAGCACACACTGCAACCAAGAGCTGTTAACAATTTCCAAAGCTAGAGAACCACCCACATGTTGTTTCAACTCAGGTGTTAACTCGACCGCATGTAATCGAACTGTAGCCACTGCAGTCAATGCTGTAAGCATTGGTAATCCCCACCTTATAGGGCTATTTTCATTTTCATATGTGTCAATATCTCTTTCATCTGTTTTTTTCTGTCCTGTAGTAACTGAAGGCTTCTCAGCTGGTGTTTGAGTAGCATTACTTCTAGTTGAAGATGGAAGAACATAAGTTGATGGAGTCCAATACTCCTCAGGATGAATGGTATTTAATTGGGTTTGATGGTTGGTCCCTGTCCTTTCTCTTACTTTCTTCCTTGCAGCAGCATCTCTGAGCTTGCCAATATCAGGCTCAGGCAATTTATATACAACTCTTGTCATGCTTTTTTCAGATTTTGATGAGCTACCGCTGGCACTAGGTGATTGCCAATATAACCAATTAGAAATTGATCTTATTGCCTGAATTGCTGACATTCGTGATTCTCTTTGGAGGTCTGTTTCCTGAAATAGATGTTCTCTAGTTAATCAATAAAGTAGAGAATGAGGGATTCAAGCATTGAAGACTTAGGCCCAGTTTGGATAAACTTCCAGAGAAGTCCTTATAAGAAAAGCAATTAATATAAAAAATGAATAAAACTCATAAGTCAGAAACAACTTATGCTTCTCTATTTTTTCAAAAGCTCTCTCATTTAACTTCTCCTAAATTTGAGGAGATGGTTATTTCTAACTTATAAGTGAAGTTTTATTCATTTTTTGTACTGATTTTTTTCTCCTATAAGAACTTTTTTAGAAATTTACCCAAACTGGACCTTAGCATAATGAAGACAATTTCTTATGGCCATTCTTGCTTTCTATGAAGATCTACACATTACATGTCAAACTAACCTTAGAACACCTAGAAGCCTTTTCCATTGTTTCCTGGAATCTTGTCTGAAACTTCTCCACATCTACAAATATGTTTGAGACACGAGCACCAGCTGTATTACCTGCACCTACCCTTACGTTGCCACGTGGCTGCTTGGACATCAAGAACTCCAAAGCTGCAAGGTTGGACCTCTCAACAACCCTATTTTGTTCAAAAGTAGAAAAATGATCATCCCCAAGAAGCAAAAAGAAAAAGGGAGAACTGTGATTTAAGAAATGCTGATCAAAATATTTTTCCCGTTAGTCCTGAAGTCACAATTCTTCAAAGATTAATGGAAATTTTTTAATGCCTATAGAAATTGACAAATCCTATACTGATAATGTACTTTTCTGAGCACAAGGAATGCTATTCTCAGTCTTGTTAGGTATCCTTCACACTTCTGAGTACTATGAATGCAATTCTCTATTTCAATAACAAATTATCCAACAATTGCTGCTTGCTAATTGCTCAACGTTTCCCTTCCTTAATATCAGTGATCCTATGGAATTCCAAATGGGAGAAAGGTGAAAGAAATCTCTCTTTATAAAAACAATTCAACTATAGAATAGATTTTGTAATTTGTAACTTTTTTTCTTGCATTGAAACAAGAAATTTCACTGACAGGAGAGAGAGACTGACTGCAACATGGTTGATTATTCCACAGGGAAAAGAAAGAAAGAAGAATTTCCATGAAATCAGGATGAAGACCAAAGAGAACAAACAAAAAATGAGCCAATAGAGGAACACCAGTACGAATCCAAAAAAACATCTTATTCTCAAGTAACACAATAAGTTTGTCTATAAATTTTCAAGCACTCTCTTCCAACCAATGTAACATCATTATTTCTAAGATTGCAGTGCCGAGAGAATCATTGCAACCTTTCTACTTGGAGCACTCCTAAAATGGTCAACATCTTCTCTAATCTGTACACACAAGCTAATCAACAATAGAATACCAAACAATCGACATTTACTACATCATACTTAAATCTACAAGAATTTCAGCCCACCACATGTTTGGCAAGCAGTTAACTAGATCAAGGGATCCTGTACTATTAAGCAGTAAGCTCCATAGCCTGCTGTCAAAACTCCTAAACTATCGTTACAAGTCTCCAGATAGTTACACTATAAATAAAACATTTCAAGATGTGTACAATCAAGAACATACCTGTTTATAGAAGCATAGTAAACAGTTGGAAAACTATAAAGATGAAAAATCCAGCAGGAAAATGTTTATCAATCTGACAAATATCCTTCTTGAAACAAAATAAGGAATTATCTTGCAACCTTGTATGGAACCAAAATAAGAATTATAGTTGATGAATGGATGACTAAGAGCTAGCATGTGAAATGCCGGATCAACTATCATCATACTGCTATATTTCCATTCATAAAATATTTTCTTATCCCTTATGCTTATCTGAAGGAAAATTGAATAACTACATCCTAGCAAAGATGATATATTCAGATGACAAATTGCCAATACTTAAAACATCTGTAACGTGAGCCCAAACTCTAGAAGAAATTATCAGCTAATTAGATAATCCCTCTTCAAATCTCCCATTTTGGGAAGAAGGGTTATCTCTCAATACTCTCAAGGTCTTTGCAACACAAAAAATAAAGATACTACTACTAGAAACATATTGGTGGCTTTTATAATTAGAAGTATCAAAATTGCAGGAGAGAACTGTAATGGGGCCTTCCATTGCTAGATTAGAATTTTAAGGAATGGTCTGGTAATGTGGTCCTCTTTGGAAAGTTTTGAGATATTAAATGAAGAAAAATTTAATTTAGATAGTATAGCCTGAAGGTATGGAACAATTTACCAGAAAATACAGTTCTATGCTAAGTAACAAAGAATGTTATACAATATCTAGAAATCACAACAAATAAGGTATTAATTAAGTAACAAAGTAATAGTCATGATGCCCGTCTAGATCCTCTGAATTTCAGTATTCCCAAAATATGAAGCCAGGTGCAGAAGTATATACACACTTACGAAATGCAATTGACAGGACAAGATTCTATTGCCTCTTCAATTTTCTGTTTGGAATCCGCCCACTGAGCAACAACCCTTGCTCTTCCATACACTGACTCGATTGCAAAAGTCTTTCCAGCTAACAAAGCACATTTTAAGCAACCAACGCATTTGATTTCATCAACAAATATTGCCCTCTGCTCACTTTCTGATCCACACCAAACCGAGTATATGGGTCTGCCGGTGAAGCCTTTGAATTCTGAACTCTTTGCTTGCTCCTGTGACACATTTTTTGTCGAATTAAGCAACCAACCAAAATAAATTGACAATTAATTTCACTTGAAATACTACGCAAAACCATACATTCACTACCATTCAATAATGACAATGACGCATTCCCGGATCAAATGCAAATTTTCGTAATTTTCTATTTTTCTGTCCTATTAAGCATAATATTAATCTTATGACCCAAATACTTCTTTGTAACAAACAACTAGAAACTGGACTATGTCCCTGATAGATAAAGTGATAAACTTCTGAACAAACACTTACAAGAGAAAAAAAAATAAAATGAATTAAACTTCTTACATATGCTAAAATCAACTTATGCACCTTAATTTTTTCAAAAGACCACTCACCTAACTTCTTTATAAGCACCTATAAACTTAACAAAATTTAGCATTCTTGTGTCGTAAAATTCTTAAATTTTTCAATAAAGAACTCCATTAGAAGCTAATCCAAACGGGTCCTAAAACATGAAATGAGTAATGGGTTGGATCTATTGAATGTCCACAATGAGAAAGCATTGAATTTTATAGATGCAAAAGCAATCCTTTGGAGAAAAAACAAAGAAAGAAACCTTATCATAGGCAAGGCGTGCATTTGGGTCAGAAAGAATGGCATAAGCTTCATTGAGAATGATGGCCATGTCATGACCAGCAGGGCCAGCAATGTCAGGATGGCATCGTTTCTGAAGAGAGCGATATGCCATCTTCACCTGTGACTGATCAGAGGAGCTATCAATGCCAAGAAGGTCATACAAATCAAAATCTGGCGTAGATGATGATGATGATGATGATGCCTTGCATGTGAGGGCGGAACTGAAGCCATTAGATTTAGAACAAGACTTGTTGAGGAGGTTTGACGGGTAAAATAATCCAAGTGGTGTTAAGTTTGTTCTGATAATAGAACAAGTGTATGAAGGAAGGCATGCAGACGCAGCAGTTGCCATGTTCATGGAATGAGTTTGAGTGGAAGAAGGTAAGGGAAAGGGATAAGACATCACCTTGTCATGTGGTAGAGTTTGATCACACAGCTCATTTATGGTCTTGCTATACACTGACAATGATGCAAGATATTTTGCTTTTATGCAAGATAGTTAGTGTTGTTCACCCTTTTAATAGATTTCTATAAAGTCATATTATCTATTTTGTTTCTCATTTTATCTTTCTCTAATTTATAAAAAAAAAAATAACTTTTCGTTTTCTTTTAAAGAACAAAATTTAGATTAGTTTTTTATATGTTTATCATTAAATATTCTAATCAAATGATGATATGAAAAGATTAAAAAATTAAATAAATTTAAAGATGTGTTTCAAAGTTTCAAATAATCATCTATATATTATTATTTGATTGAGGAATTGACGAAATAACTATAAAAATATCTTAGTCTAATACAAAGTGAGAATATATTAACAAATTTTAATTTTATATGTATAAAAATTTGTAAAAAGAGAATTGATTAGTGTGATAGCTTATATGCGCTCTTATTGATATTGTAAGCCATTTGTTTCCTGCGTTGGAAAATTATATTTTTTAATTTTCAATTAAAAAAAGTTAAATATACATTATAAGTTAAATATGCATACACCTGTTTATTTGTTATTGTTATTGTTTTTATTATTATTTTAGTGTAACATTTCCAGCACTTATTATTATTGAAATATTTGTATGGTTGGATCCATTGGAGTTCAAAGAGCATAGACTACATAATTTTCGTTTATCCTTTTCGGCTTCGGTTGGTAGCTGCAAGCAACAGATTTGAATCATTTGAACAAGAAATTAAAAAAGATTTTGAAAAAGTCTAATTAGTTCGAACGATATAAAAAATATTAAATAACTCGTTTATTAAAAGTATAAAAAATTTAACAACTTTTATAGTTTATTTAATTAATAAATATATGTGTATACTTATGAAATAACTATTTACTATTTACTCCTCGTATAAATATTTATTTAATATAATATAAATATTTATATTAAATTTTTTAGCCTCTTAATTTCTATTTTAAAATAAATTTATAGATTTAAATATATAATGACATTATTTAAATTTAAAAATTCATTAAAAAATAAAACATTAAAACTTGATTAATGTGCGTGATATATTTTTTCACAAACTCAAAGTTAGTTAAGTAATAGTATTAAATAAATTGATATAAATAATTTTAATATACTAAATAGATATTATAAATTACCTTTTTTATGTAATTTCATTATTTTTTATTTTTTTATTACACTTTAAATTAAACTGAACAAAATTACAAATACACCAACTTATATTATATTTAATATGTTTGTGAATAAAATTTTTGTCCTTTCAAAAAAACAATTTTTTTTTCTAATTTGTATTTTTTATTTTATTTTACCAAAAATAAAAATAAAATAATTTTACTCTTAAAAAAATAAGAATTAATCTAAACAAATAAAAAAATTTAAATTTAATTTTAATAAATAAAAAATTAACACTGACAAACAAACTCATAAATCAACGTTTGCTTCATACATAATAATAAGGAAAAAAAACTTAAAAATTTAGTCCCTCATAAAGTTTTAAATATGAAAATGTAACTAATATAAACAGAAAAATAAATAAAAAAACTAGAAAAAAGAGGCCACAAAAAATTTTAAGAAAAAAAGATATGAGATAAAAATAAAAAAGAAAAAAGAAGAAGCACAGAGGGAAGAGAGTAAGAGGAAAAAAAAAAATTTAGAAAAGATATTAACAAGACAACATATAACAAAGAAAGAAGAAAATGATTAAAAAATATTAAAGCACACAGATTTATTGTCGTGCTCCCATCTTATTTCCATTGACTCACTAAGTTGTATAAGATTGTTGCTGTATAAGCTTTTCCATTAGAATATTTTCCTCTATTTTTCTTAGTTGCTTTAAATATGTTTGATTTGTAAAAAAATTGAAACTTTCATCCAGAGTTATAAATTGATCGAGTATTTTCATATAAAGCTAGATAATGAATAGTAACACTTTGATTAATTTACATTGATTTGATGTTAGCCGTATTAAACTTCACGTGACCTCTCTTGTTGTATATGTATATTCATTCTATTAAACTTTAGCTTTTCCTATCACAATTTACAAAGATCCAAATCACTTTAACTTCTCCCATTTTTCTATCTATCACTTAACTTCGTTTAAATCTTATCTTATATATATATATATTAAACTTGTTTGAATATGTTTTTATTTTAATAATAAAAAATTATAATAATTAGAAGTAAATAGATGTGTTAGTATTTTCTTTGAGTTTATTTTATTTTATTATTTATTTTAATAAATACTAATAGTAATGAAATGTAATACCCTCTTTTTATTGCATAAGATTTTAGAAAATAAAAATTTTAATACAAGATTTCATGTCTCATTGTAGCGAGACAAAACATTTTGGACCAAGCCCTTTAGAAACAACGAGTCTCGCCGTAGATAGAAGTGGATAAAGATGACCTAATAGCCCTATCACTGTAGGCAGAATTCTTGTTTAGCAAGAGAAATTCTCGCTATAGACAGAATGACAGATAACAGGAAATAACTATTGTTGGGTTTTTCGTGCGAAAAAGTCACAAGTTTAAGAAGTATTTACAAAATTTATGTCCTAAAAACTTTCATTTATAATCAAACCACCTTCCCTCTCTTTTCTCTATGTTCTCTCGCCTTCCCTTCCTAGAGAAAAAAAATCTCTCGAACCCTGAAATTCTTCTAGATCCAAGCTTGAACGCGTGTTTTAACTGATTTTAAGTAAGTCTCTTAGAGTTGAGTTTTTCAACTTCTCTCATATTTCTTTGTTTTCTCCTTTAAAGTTTTCTATTTTTTAATATTAGGAAGATCTTGGTCTTTAGGACAAAATCTTCCATCAAGATTATTGTATCTCTCTTTGGACCTCATGAAAAACATAGTCTTAGAGACTTATTTTCAGG
Source organism: Abrus precatorius (assembly GCF_003935025.1). Taxonomy (NCBI): domain Eukaryota; kingdom Viridiplantae; phylum Streptophyta; class Magnoliopsida; order Fabales; family Fabaceae; genus Abrus; species Abrus precatorius. Next base: position 3,787,737 of record NW_020874406.1, read on the forward strand.
TAAAGGGAGTTAATCTCAAATCCTAACTCTTACTTATGCATTTTGTTTTACAAATCACAAGATTTCTACTTTTTATTCATAAAACCTTAATATTTCCTGAGTTTTTAATACTAAGAATAGAATTTTTGGGCACGAAAGACTGATAACTTATTTAAAAAATTATCTAGATAAAATTTTATTGTAAAAGTTATGATTAAAACAGTTTTGTAAAGAGTTTTTATGATTTTGTTATTATTATGTGTTTACAATTAATATTGAACTAATTATTATGAATAATATGTGTTAGAAGATGTTAAACTTTAGAATAAATGATTTTATTAAGACTAAGAGAGTGTGTGTTAAATTGTATGTCTGGTTTGAGTCCAAAAGTGTCCAGACCTTTAGCACATTGTTTTAGGTCCCATGCAGCAAAAATTATTAAGTTATGTTATTTATTTCATTGAATAATTATCTTTACTAAACAATGCAAATATAACTATCTCTTTAATATTTTTTAGATAGACTTTGAATTCTCCATTGCATCTAGGATATGTAGGAGCGAGAATTAGACTCATCAAGTCAAAATAATTTTTCTTTTTTCTAAGATACGAATTAATATTTCAATAAATAAATATTATTTCTTAAAAAAAGTAAAAATTAATGTTTAGGAGTTAAATAAATATTTACAAAAATAAAAGAAATTTACACAATCAATATAAGGTAATTATTATTAAAACAAACATTATAAAATGCTAATACCTTATTCAAACGTCATAGGATGTTAATACCTTCTCTGAACTCATTTCTGGTTTTAAGATCATAATATTTTAAAAGTTTTTTCAAAGTTTTTTTTTAATAAACTTTGGTACCAACCTTAACATCCTTACTTTATTTAAATAATTTCTTATTTTAAATATACAAATATCAATACGATGTGATTAAAATAAATAAAAAATAGATAATTTAGAAATGATTAATGAAAATGAGTAAAATTTAAAACTTCTTATATATAAATCTCGTTCGTAATTACACAACCGTGGCACATCAAAATCTGTATCTTTGAACTATCCATACGGTCATGGCATATCAAAATCTTACTATTTACATCAATTAATATTGTCCTAATACATGTGTTACAATCACACTAATCAATGTATTACAATATATATGTTATAATCTCACTTGTCGATGTATTACAACACGCATATTATAATCGTATCAATCGGTGTTTTTATGACATATGCATTAGTCATCTTTTTATTTTGCTCATATTTTCTCCACACTTTCATATATTTCTACCAATTTCATTCACCAGAAACTTTCATATATTCACACCAATCTCATATATCATTTATTCACTGTTATATTTTCCTTCATTTCTTTCTTATCATTTTATTAAGTAAAACATATCTAATACTTCATACATCCAAACTTAGTCTAGTTCACCTATTTATAATGAAGTACATTTCTTCATTCAAATAGCTAAACAATTTTCATCAATCTCATAAAAATCAAGTTTTTCATTTCAGCACGCCTAAAGTTCAACATTTTTTACTTTTTCATTATTAAACACATATATTATTCAAAGATTTAATAACTTACAATGTCAATTACACACACAAACATACATACATACATACATATATATATATATATATATATATATATATATATATAAAGTAACTTGTCTATAAAACTTCTTAAACTCATTCTTCACTGTGACTTTTACTATGAACTCAGTTTTAAGTGATTTCAAATAAATCAAAACTCTTTTTATACCTAAAATCCATTTTCACCATATTGTTTCACAAAATTTTTTATAGATTATTTATAACAAGATATTTCGGTTCTTTCAAGATCAATATACATAGAAATAAAATCTAGGGTTTGAGAATAACTCCCTTTAGCTAGAAATGGGTATCTGAGACTAAGTTTTTTGTGAGCTTTAGAGAGAAGTTCCACGTCTTGACTAGAGATACTACTTAAGGACCAGAATTCTTCCAACATCACAAGATAGATTTACTAGTATGAAAGAGAGAACAGAGAAACAAGAGTGAGATTCGAGAGCTAAGCTCCAGAAACTTTCTTGGATTTGAGTGGAATAGATGTGAGAACTCAGATCTAAAAGAAATTCGATGTTAGAGGAGACTTTCTCTAAGAAAAGAGAGGGAGAGAACAAAGAAAATAGAGAAGAAGAGGGAGAGGACAGTTGAGGAAATATTATCCACTCTCACTTAAGTAAATATACTCCAAAAAACTTGGCTCAAAATGACTCTGTCTCGCTTGAGCCAAAAACTCTGTACCAAATTTTTTATTTTTTTAAAAATAAAAAAAAATAGAAATAAAAGTAAAGGTGTTACAACAACTCCTCTAATTTTTAAAATATATTTTATTTCTAAAAGATATTTTTCTTAATACATTTTATCATTCTACTATGATAACGTTTAACATTTTTTATGTTTATTAAATATTTAGGTTTTTATTTATTGAGTATTGACTTTTAAAATAAACAATTATATATTAGTAAAAGACTTAATTTACACTCTAATTAGTTTTGCATCTAAATCTCATCAATTAATTTAGATATTATCAATAAATAATAAATATATTGTTACAATAATTTATTATAAAATTTTAATATAAAATATTAAAAATATGTATATTATTTAATATTTACTTTATGGTTTAAATATTAATTTTATATATAAAATATATGTGAGAAACAAGTGTTTTTAATGTATTTTATATATAAATATATTTTAAAAATTATTATCATGTTAACAATGTAATAATTAAATTGTATTATTCTAATTTAATAATATAAAAAATTATAAATAATTTTTTCATTAAAAATATAAAAATATTAATAATTTTAATATTTTATCTTATCGTAGATATATTGGTATCTTAATCTTGTTAAATAACTATTCATATGTGATATGTCATATAAATATTTATTTTTGTAATTTAAGTATTTATATATGTATTTATTTATTTAATTAATATAAATATTTATATTAAATTTATCATTCTCTTATTTTATATAGAAGAAATTTGTTAAAACAGAAAATTAAATTAAAATACACAATAACATTATTCAAATAAAAAATTTTACTCGTTCAAAAAAGAAAATATCAAAGCTTGATAAGTGTGCATAACAAATTTTTCATAGACTTGAAGTTATAATTAATTAGTATTATTAAAAAATTGATGTAAAATATTCTAATATACTAATTGACTGTCATGAATCATTTTTTTTATATGATTCAATTTTCAATTTTTAATTTTTATATTATAAACTAAAATTAAATTAAACAAAATCACAAATACATCAATTTATAATTTATAACTATATTTAACATGTTTGAAATTTTTTATGTTTATTAAAATATTTAACTTTTTATTTGATGAGCATTGACTCTTAAAATAAATATTTATATATTAATAAAAGACTCAATTTACACTCTTATTATTCATTTAAACATGCAAAAGAATATTATATCTATATTTCATCAATAAATTTAGATACTATTAATAAATGGCAAAAATATTATCACAATAGTTGATTATAAAATTTTAATATAAAATATTTAAAATATATATTATTTAAAATTTATTTTATGCTTTAAATATTAATATAAACTTTTTTATTATAAAAATAACATTTCGTTTTCTTTCAAAGAAGGGGGAAATGTAGATCTATATTTTTTATATGTTTATCATTAAATATTCTAATCAAAATGATGATTTGAAAAGATTTTAAAAATAAATTAAATAAATTTAAAGATGTGTTTCAAAATTTCAAATAAACATCTATGTATTATTATGATAAAATTTATGGTGTCCTCGAAAATTCAGAGAGCGTGTAATGTCCTCCTTCAGTTTATTAAAAAAAAATTAAAGACTTATAAAATTTTATTTATTTATTAATCTTTAATCATTATTATTATTATTATTAAATAGGCCTTTACTTTAAATTTTGAAAAGTTAGATTAGATATTTTTTATTTTATTTTTTTAATTTTAAGATTGGTCCATCTCCATCTTTCCCTGTGAGAAGGTTCTCTTTTCTCGATCAATCTTATCTTCTTGTCATTGTATATTCTTTGGGAATGATATTTTTCTACTTCTTTGTATTGTTAGGTTTAGGATTTTCATATCCTTATTTGTGGATCATCGAGAAAAAGATGATATAGTAGTGAAAACATGCTTTGCATTCATTTCATATCAGAACATAAGTAATGTTTTTGTTTAGTATCAATTTAATGTTTGGTTTATGTCCATATGTGTGCACCTCCACATGTGTGGGTGTGATGATTATTTATGATGACGATGTTTTCTCAAAGCTGCAAGTTCATTCTTTCATGTAAAGGTCACCTTAGCATTTGTTTCTCATTTCTATCAACTAGTAAATTGAATCAGCTAATCAATTGAAGTGTAGTAAAATTATAAAATATTTTGAGTACATATCGTGTCCATAAATTAGAGGACATGTAAACATGTTAATTTGACACACACTTTTAACAAGTAGAATTCATAATTATAATTTAGAACCAAAATCATTTAACATGTTAAATGAGCATATATTCATGGACCATATATCCTTACGTATATAAAATATATCACTAACTTTTTCTTCCCTTAATTAGCATCTATATTTACATGTTAATTCACTTCACTTTTTAACATCGATCGTAAATTTTCTTTAATTTAACTAAATATTGAAATTGCCTCTAAAATTTCTTAAATTCTCATTATCCAGCCAACTACTAACCATTGATTTTGTTTTTTATTGTAACTTAATATGATTTAAATCTAAAAATTTAAATAATTGACAATAATTTTAGAAACAGTCCTTCTAAATTTTGGATCGTTTGTAACTTGATTGCCAACATTTATAACCTGAACTGTGAATGCTCATTGATAAGAAAAAGAAGTTATTACTATTTAATTTTAATACTTCTTTATTTTATTTTAAATGAGCTTGTCGCATAATCAGGGAGATGTAGAAAAAGAAAAAGTGTAAAAAAATGGTTGTAATCAATTTAAAAAGCAACTGATAAATTTTAATAAAAAAATTAATGAATATCATTATGTGAAATAAATTTTAATAAAAAAATCTTTAAATTCGAGAGTCATCTAAGCATAAAAAATGATTAAAGGGTAGTAGTAACTATGAAGTCGTTTGCAATCTTATTACTGCAGCTAACACAAATGATATTGACTTCAAAATCTTCCACATTCCTTTGCAGTTCCTCCTCCCCTTGAGGGTGACTTCTTTCCCACTCTCTGGTGCCAGAAACATGGTCGCCAGTGCCCTCTGGCTTTGTCTTTTTCTAATGTCTCTTAGTTCCATCTTAGTGGTAGAGGACAACTTTGACATTTCGAACACAATGTTGCATGAATACGAGTACGGGTATGGGATACGGCATTTTTAAAAAAACTAAGGTATGGGTACGTCAATTAAAAAATTATAAAAAATTATATATAAAATAAAAGCACACAAATTTTAATATATCATATATTATATAACATAAAAAAGGCATATATTTGTTCCAAAAGATAATAAAACATCTTACAATACAAATTACAATACTTAAATTGTTCAACATGACATGACAATACTAAAACATAATTAAGAAAATCAAACTCTAACAGTGTCAATCCCATTATTTCCTTCCCTACCATTACTGAAAATAACTGCCTTTAGATCTGGTTCATCAAGAGAAAGACTAGCAACTTCAAGAATCCCAGCACCTTCAATTGAATCTCATTCATCTTCACCAATATCCCACATTCTAGACTCACTCTCAGAATAATTCTTACTTTTCCTTGAAAGCAGACGAAGATTTGTGTGTACAAATACTAAATCTTTAGCTCTTTTAGGATTAAGCCTATTTCTTTTCAAAGAGTGGATAAAGGAATATGTCCTCCAATTTCTTTCACAACAAGAAGAAGAGCATGGTTGTAAAAGAAGCTTCAAGGCTATGGATTGAAGTTTAGGAATTGCAGCTCCATACATAACCCACCATTCTTTTGGTTTTAAGTTCCACCTATCTTGCAAAGAATCAAATTGGCCAAGCTCTTCAGAAGAACTTGAGAATTTAACAAACTCAGTAGTTGCCTCTAACCTTTCCTTTGAATCTGGAAAGTAACTTCTTAGGCACTTATTTCTCCCTATGCAAACCTCATTATCCTTATGTGGTGGAACTCGATTTGGAGCTTCCTCAAGCCATTGTCTACAATAATACCTATTATGCAAATTATAAAGTATATAAATAAGTCAATTGGAACTTTAAAGAAAAAGTAAATAAAATAAAAGGACTAAATTAATTAAATTTTACCGAGGATTGAGTGAATGAACCAAACAATGAAGAAGTGTGTAGCTTTTAGTCCATCTATCAATTAAGATGTTATAAACCACATCATAAAAGGATGAATGTTGATTCAACTCCTTACCCTCTTGTTGATATATTGCTAACTTCACTTGCTCAATCATAGAATCTCATTTCTCATAAACTAAGTGAAGACTTGGCTTATTGGTATCACAACAACGAAGCATATCATAAATGGGCTTTGTAAAACTTAGAACATAATCAACTTTATCCCACCAACTATCATTTAAAATTGTTTCTTTCACAACTGCAGCCTTCTCGACATCATCCTCCTTATAGTGAGACCATTCTTCACTAATAACCATAGATTGGAGACCATGCTTAATAGTTCTTAATCTTTTGAACATAATAATGGTTTAGGCAAATCTAGTCTCAGCAATTGCAAGTAGCTTCAAATGCACAAATGCATTAAACATGGCTAGTCTCATAGAATGATTCATTATAAAATTTCTAATAAAATAAGCATCATCAGCAACATTACAAATCCAACTACACTCACCATAAACAACCTCATTAGTTGGTGTATTTTTTTGGTGCACAAATGTTTTTGAGGGCAAGATTTAAAGTGTGTACAACACATGG